>NC_057808.1:297314892-297643425 GCF_018294505.1 Triticum aestivum | reverse complement strand
GACCCCCGTTTCAACTGTAGGAGGTCCGTTTCCTCCGTTTTGCGGTACGCCACACCCCTCCCGATCAACAGGACCCCGTTCCGAACGTAGGAGGTCCGTTTCCTCCGTTTTGCGGTACGCCAGGCCTTGTTTCCATCGCCTGTTCCGTCCAAGCCCTCCCGATGAACACGACCACGCATTCCGTTCCGACCCAGCTGGTTGGCTCCCACGCGTTCCGTTGCCTCCCGACGAACACGACGCATTCCGTTGCCTCCCGATGAACATGACGCATTCTATTGCCTCCCCATGAACACGACGCATTCCGTTGCCTCCCCATGAACACGACGACGACGCTGTTTCTCCGTTCTGATCCAGCCATGTACACGAGCCCTGGCCGTACGTATGCGCGAGTAGGCGTTCGAGACCCCGCCCGTATGTACACATACGTGGCCTTATTTTCTTTCTTGCACCCTGGCCGCTGTACATACGTGTACATGCTACATGCGCGCCTCTATACGACACGTGCGCGCCTCTACATCCACCAGTATATATGTACGTACACGTTCGCGACTAGAATGACAATGCTACGTACGCTTCGACCAGGTGGGTCTCGACTGTCAGGCACTTCCTTGCGTGCGAAGATGTAGCTGGTGGGTCCCAGCAGTCAGGGGGGAAACGTTTTTTTCACGAAATACGGTGGCCCATTCGGTGGGTCCCCGCTGTCAGGTGGAGGAATAATTATTTTGCACGTAATAAGGAGGCACTTCCTTGCTGCGGCCGTGGACCCAGCTGTCAGCCTCTCCACGTACAGTCCAGGTCCGATGGAAGCCATTCCTTGACCACGTTGACCACGCCGCGCCGAGAGCACCAGGGCGGTGGACGACGGCGAGGCCTAGGAAGGGGACGACGCAGAGCCGGGGAAGATGCGACAGTGGATGCCCACGCGTAGAGGAGTATGAGGGTTCACTAGTTCGCTGCGGTGTGAGGCTACCGTCGCCGTAGAATAACAGGGGGTGTGGGTGAGTAGAGGGATGGCCTGGCCAGCGGTGGGAGTAGTAGGGGGCGGTGAGGCCTCCGCCGCATTGCAGCCGGCCACGGGAGGCAGGAGCACGAGGCACGACCGGCGCTGGTTTGGGCGGCTGGAGCAAGAAGACCAGAGGTTGAAGAAGCACTACGGCCGTTGGATGGACATCGTACGGTCACTGGAGCTAGAATCATGCATATTGGCTAAGTTGACAAAGCCCTCTGTCCCCGTCAACTTAGTAGGCCCACAAGTCAGCCTGCCACTATACTGGGTCCCAGCTAACAGGGGGAGTATTCATTTTTTTGTGCGTAATAAGGAGGCACTTCCTTGCGTGCGAAGATATAGCTGGTGTGCCCGAGCTGTCAGCGGTGGTAACGTTTTCTTCACGAAATACAGAGGCCCTTTCGGTGGGTCCCTGATGTCAGGTGGAGGAATCATTATTTTGCGCGTAATAAGGAGGCATTTCCTTGCGTGCGGCCGTGGACCCAGCTGTCGGCCTCTCCACGTACAGTCCACTTCAGATGCATGTCGGTTGTTGACCACATTGACCAGGCCGCGCCGAGAGCACCAGGGCGGTGGATGACGGCGAGGCCTAGGAAGGGAACGACACAGAGGCAGGGAAGACTCGGCAGTTGTTTCCCACACGGAGGGGAGTACGACTGTACGAGGGTTTACTGGTTCGTCTGCCGTCGCCGGAGAATAACAGTAGGTGTGGGTGAGTAGAGGGATGGCTAGGCCAGCGATGGGAGTACGGTGGGGCGGTGAGGCCTGCGCGGTAGCAGAGCCGGCCGCGGGGAGGAGGGAGCAGGCAGTCCCGCCGACGCTTGTTTGAGCGGCTGGAGCAGGAAGAGCAGAGATTGAAGAAGCACGACGGCCGTTGGATGGCCATCCAACACTCACTGCTTGTGCGTCAACCTTTTTTTTAGGAAAGCCTCAAATCTGTGGAAAACAACATACATCCCATTTGCCATTATTTCTAATAATTTACAGCCCATTTGCTAATTATTAAGGTTTTTTGGAGCCCATATTCTTTTTGTTAGCATTACAGCCCATATTGTGGTCACGATTAAAAAATTATACGAAATTTTGCATATTTCGGTGCGGTCCGAACTGTTTTTAATCCCGAAATTTCGACTCACATTCAAACTGATTTTAAAAATAAATGTATATCAATATAAAATCCAACAAATTCTCCACGCATAAAAATTAATGTAATTTAAAATCTCGAAATGAAAAAAAAGATATTTGAAACTAATTGCCGGTTTGATGTGTTTTAAAAATGTACAGCCCATTTCTCATTACTGATGGGCCATTTTCTCGGCCAGCCAAATGAAAGATCTCCTCGTCTTGAAAGATTTGCAGCCCAACAGGCCTGACAAAGCGACTTACTTGGCAAATCACAAAAAAACTGGGTTGTGGCCGTGGACCCAGCTGTCAGCCTCTCCACGTATAGTACTCTTCCGATGGAATGTCGTTGACCACGTTGACCACGCCGCGCCGAGAGCACCAAGGTGGTGGACGACAGCGAGGCCTAGGAAGGGGACGACGCGGAGCCGGGGAAGACACAGCAGTGGATGCCCACGCGGAGAGGAGTACGAGGGTTCACTGGTTCGGCTGCGGTGTGAGGCTGCCGTCGCCGCAGGGCCTGGCTAGCGGTGGGAGTAGTAGGGGGCGATGAGGCCTCAACGGCAGCACAGCCGTCCACTAGAGGCAGGAGCAGGCGGTCTCCCCGGCGCTGGTTTGGGCGGCTGGTGCAAGAAGAGCAGCGATTGAAGAAGCAGTAGGACCGTTCGATTCAAATCCAATGGTTACTGCTGCTAGAATCATTTGTTGACTAAGTTGACAAGCCCTGCGTACGCGTCAACTTAGTAGGCCCATAGGTCAGCCTCCCAACCGGTGCGCCCCAGATGTCAGTGGGAGGAATCATTTTTTCGCATAATAAGGAGGCTGTTGATTGCGTGCGGCCAGGCCAGCGGAGGGAGTAGGGTGGGCCGGGGAAGCCCGCGCGGCATCACAGCGGGCCACAAGAGGAGGGAGCAGGCAGTCCCGCCGGTGCTAGTTTAGGCGGCTGGAGCAGGAAGATCAGAGATTGAAGAAGCACGTCAGCCGTTGGATGGACATCCAACAGTCACTTCTGCTAGAATCGTGTGTTCACTGACAAAGCCTTGCGTAAACAAGTCAGCCTCGAAATCTGTGGCATGTGCAGCCCATTTGCTATTATTTTTATAATTTTTACTCATTTTCTAATTCATATGGAATTTATTGCAGCCCTTTTTCCATTTTTAGAATTGCTGGCCATTTTCTGGTCAGTACCAGGGTCAAAAATTAACTAAATATGTGGGAAATTTTGAAAATTCGCAAATTTTTGCTGGGGAACAAAATATTCTTAATCCAACAATTAATAGCCATACTAAAACAAATTTAAAAATAAATTAGTACTATGTCATGTTAAATCCAATGAAATACGTATAAGATATGAGTGAAGAACAAAAACAAAAAAGGAAACTTATATCCCATTTGCTATAATTTTTTTGGAATTTTCAACCCCTTTTGATATTACTTTTAACAGACATTGACCATACTCTTAAGCCAGGCCAGAATGCATCCCTCCTCGTCTTGAAAGATTAGCAGCCCAGTAGTTCGGAGAAAACAAATAGGCCTAGCTTGGGTATTCTTCAAAAAGAAATACTGGGCTACCTATTTTCCCAAAGAGCTGGTGCATGAGCATTTAGCTTTATTTATTTACTTATTTATGTTTAGGGGACCATGAGCATGTACCTGGGCCGGATTCATGTGAGAGCCTCCCTTCCAGTTAATTATGGGCTTCTCTATTGGGCCTTCATCAGTGGGCTGCATGTTATCAACAAGTGGAAAATGTGTTCCGTACAAAAAATAGTATGCGCTACATATGGTACGGGGCACTAAAGGATCGAACCGTGCAACAACTTCCAAAACATTGTGTTTGTCATTCTAACAACACATTTATTCAACCAACAGACGAAATATACTACTGATTGTACATTGAAAATAGCAGCAGCAGCAACCAGGGCTGGGGGTGCAACAGAAGCAGTAAGCAGGCCAGAAGAGTGAAGACGCAGCTCTCTCTTCCAAACCAAACATCAGCCATCATTACAAAAGGGCTAACAAAAAAGAACAAGTGTATGCATCAAACTAAATAAAGATCCTACTACACCAAGTGTACGCATCTAACTAACTGGCTCAGTTAGACGTTACTATTTATTAAGCTGTGGAGATTGGCTGACGGCTTGAACCAGATGAGTGTCTGACGGGGGAAACTCCAGCCAGCAGGTTGAAGTCTGATACTTGGGACCCTCTCTCCTACTTTGGGCTGCAGAGCGTGGCAGCACATATCAGGGTATGGTGCATACAGAGACGCATGGTACGCTGTGTACACACAGTTTTGCTTGATGAACGAAACCGTGCTGCCATCATGATCCTTGCCGTCGGTTATCTCCTGGTTAATCGGATAATTCAGTCCGACAAACAGAGAGCGTGTACCAATGCTACTTACCAGCCTTCAGTCAAAAATCCCTGAAGGCCCAGAGAAGCTGGGATCCTGCTCAAAGACCTTGCAGTGACTGTGATTGTATTCCGTGAAACAACACGTCCGGTACGTGCGAACGATCATCAATCTTTCGCCGTCGTCTGATCGAGCCAGGAACCACCTGCAACTGCCATGCCGCTTTTCTTTGAAAGGTTCTGGGATTAGGAAGGGTAGGGACACCAGGCGGCCTACAACATCATATCAAGTTCGAGTCAATAAAAAAGGGCTCTTGATTTAGTCAATCTTAAGAACATCATGTTATGAGCATGAATATTTTTTCAGCAAATGTTGACAGTAATATAAGCAAGCCATCATGATATCATAGGAAAGTAACATACTGCTGTAACAGCCCTCTGTAGCATTGACTGGAGTAGGCCAGCAATACGTCCAGCCATAGAAGGAGTCGACAGCGTAAATGAAGCCCTTGTGTTCAATGGCATCAGAGAACCATGGAGGATGTATGATCCTGCGATGGACGTGCAGATTTATCCACTTACCGCAGTGACCTGTCAGATAGGCGAGACCGCGGTTGAAGAACAAAATTAGCCTGAAGTCTTTATAATTCGCAGATCTTGTAGGCACTTGGCAGATTACAACCTTGAGCAAATCAAACTTGGTATCATGTTGGCTACTGTAAGATTTCGAGTATTCTGGGCCGCGGTGCCAAAGCAGTGCAGTGTTAATCGAAGGAAGGGGGATCAATCGCCGGGTGTAGACCTTCACGAGCTTCAACTGCCGCGACCGTCGATGATCACCATCCAAGACGTGTTCATGCCGACCCAGTACATACCGTTAATTTAGTTGAGGCTGACGGGGATCAGATCGCAGTCAAGGGGGTTGATGCTCGCCACCCTACGATCGTTATGCTGCGTGACACGCCGTTTCTAAAGATCAGGAGGCATCAGCAAGCAAGGAGCTGGCTTAAAAAGCTCTGGTCTGAGGGCTTTGAGTAAACGGTACAGCCCCGACGAGCACGTGGCGAGCGGCATGGTACTGAGATTGTCCACACGCGAAACAATGAGCTTGATTACCTCTGTGGGGAGCAAATTCCAGCCACTCTTTCGGCGGACGCTGCTCGGTTCTGCCATTGTTAGTGCTTGGGTTTCAGACGAGGGGGGGAGGCGCCTTAGCGGGGATGGAAGATTGGACGAGATTATGTGAGGACAAAGATGGAGAAGCGAGTATGTGCTGCGGGAAGTGGACAGGTGATGATGACTACAGCACGCCGCTTGACTTACGAGACACATACCAGCAGTGTAGGGTTATGTCGATGCCAGACAACTTGCTTGAGTGATCACAGTACTGGTACTCCCTACAGTGCTATGCCCTAACTTGCTTGAGTAGAGTAGTAGAGTAGGACTCTGCTCTACTACTAGCACCGGAGGAGTAGTATATTCTAATCTAAAATAGTTACAAACTTCAATGCCCGAGCATGGAACGACTACGAACCGTGCTCAAAGACCGTGTCTACGTGGTGTTTGGACATGGGCGACAACCTCAACACCAACGGTGCTGCTCCCGTTGCACCGTATGTGTTTCTGTCCTTCCTATTCAAAATCGTGGTAGAATTCATGTTTCTACTCTGTATCCTACTACTATGCTAGTCCACATGATTAGTTTCATCTCTGTTATAGCCGTCATGATTTATTTTGTGCTTATTCGGATTAAATCTCATAGTAACTTGCTCATATATTCAACTGGCGCAACGTCCCCTACAGCCACTCCCGTTTCATGGACGGCCTGGTCGATGCCTCCAAGGAGCCCTTCGTCCACTGCTATGAGTGCCCGATGCCGTTTTGTGGCTCGCCGGCGGACATGGTGCATCACCTCACGGATGCGTGCAACGGTCACTGCTGGCCCTTGGCGGAGAACATCAAGTATGAGACGTGCTACCCGTTCACCATGCCGGAGTCGCTGGAGGATCACCGCCGCCTGCTAGTCTCGGAGGAGGACGGCAGCGTCTTCCTCTTGATCGTGGCACCGGCGAGGCCAGCGCAAGCCGCCGCCCCGTCTCTGTAATGTGCGTCAGGGGCGACGCCGCTGACGCTGACACTGACACGAGGCCGATGTACGGGTGCGTGGTCAGTGTTACTACCCCTCCGGGTCGCGTGGGCGGCGACACCGGCCTCATCGAACGGACTTGGACTCTGGGGAGCTGGGACTATCCCGCCAATGTGGACTTGGAAAACCCATGGCATCCTTTACCCGTCAACGCGGTGCACGGGGACTCCAAGGAGGTTCACCTGGACATACGCATTATCAAGTTAAATGTTGATCATTAGTCTTCACTCAATGTAATCCGCTGTCTAAGCATGTGGAGACTTCCATGCAGGATCTTGCTCTATTGGAGTATCGCGCATGAATAAAAGTGTATCCGTTTATGGTTTAGTCTAGAATCTTCCATGTATGAATTTTTACTACAGTACTGGTGAAAGACTTATGATGAACCATTTCTTACATCTCCTCTGCCTGCTTGCAAGTCATCCTGATTTAATCCCTCCGTCTAGGTGTATAAGGGCATGGTTAATATTACTTAATAGTATAGCCAACTGTTGACTATAAGAAAGTGCCATGTCATCTGTAGCCAACATGTATAACAATCGATACTCAAAAACTAATTCTTAAAGATCATTTCTTGCAAAGCACAATAAGTGTTATTTCTTCACAAGTTTTGGATGCAGGTTGAACAGTTGAACGCTTTTGTTTGCAAAAGATACCTTTTTATCTATTTCACCTGGATGTTTGTGAGCTCTAGTGATGAAATAATATCCGAAGAAACCTATCGATACCCGTTACACATGAGATGACCCCCACATCCTTTGTCAAAATAAACAACTCCCCGATCAATGCATTTCACTCTTCGGTGCAATGCACGGGCACCTTACTACTATAGATTAGTACGACAAAAAATTGAACTAACATTATATATAGTACGATAAATGCTGATGCATGTCACCTAAAATTATATCATTCAAAACTATGTTCAAATACGAATCCAACGATATAGTTTTTGTTGACATGCACTAACATTTTGTCAGTTAAATCGTCAGTCAAATTCAATGGGGGACTAATAAACCACGACCGATGTAGTACAAGTGTAGAGGGCGGCGCTGCACGGGAGTCTCACCTCTCACCCCGCTCGTGGCGCGGCAGTAAAGCCGTCATATCACAAAACCCAACCACTCCCAGTAATAAGTGGCCTGGTAAAATAAACGGACAAGCAACCATCACATCCCTCCGTCTTTTTTGCATTTCATCTCTCTGCATTACTTTCTCCAGTTCATCTCGCACACTCGATCCCTAGCTACTACTCCTAGGGCCAGTTCTTTTGGCGGCTTCCCTAGCTTTTCCCACAAGACTAGTCACAGTGGAGAGTAACAATAAGGCGCACTCATTTATTTGGGCTTCTAAACTACTACTCCGTCCTAGTTTATTCCTCACCATTGTAATTTGTGCTAAATTTTGACCAAAGATTTAACTGGTTTATTCCTCACTATTGTAATCCCTCCGTCTTGGTGTGTAAGTCATCTTACGAAAACCAAATAATCCCAAAACACTTAGGCGCGGTGCATTAACTTCTACTTCGTTTCTTGTTTCTTGACATATCAACCAATAAGAGATAAAGAGTGTGCATGCTTTTAATGACTTGAGATATCAAACACGGCATGCAGTGGTTAGTTCATTGCATGCAATACTATTAATTAGCAAATAAACATTAATGTTTCTCGTTCTCCTCCTCCTTGGTCACAGTGCACAACCTAAGATGACTTACTCACCTAGACGGATGGAGTAGTGCATGTGACATGCACTAACATTTCATTAGTTAAATTTATGATCAAAATTTGACACAGATTACAATGGGGACCAATAAACCAGGACGGAGGTAGTAGTTATGGGATTACTAATCTAGAAGCCTAAAAGAACTGGCCCCTGGTACTCCTACTAGTAGTAGTACTCAAGTTGGAATTCCAATTGCACGGCACAACTTGTTAGGCAAAAAATTCGATACAGGGTGTAGGAAACGGTTTGGGAATTTGCATGCCTTTCCAACCAGTGAGATACTCCGTACAAAGTATGACAGAGAAATAACTACAGAGAAGGAATCTAAAAGTAAACAATCAAACGAGCATTTTTGCATTTGTTTTGCATTGAATCGTTTCACAAGCTTGACTAGTGCTATTTTTCTACTTTTACAAAAACCGCATCGTAATGTTAAAACGTGCATTTGCACGTACATAAGTAATAGTAGTACTCCCTCCGTCTAGGTGTATAAGTCTTCCCTCCTTCTTGGTCACGGTGCACAACCAAAGATGACTTATTGACCTGGACGGAGGGAGTAGCACAGTCTGCAAGCATATATCGAGAGAGACATGTAGTGCGATAGTATATAGTAAAGTTTGTGCTATATGCACGTACTTGCAAAATGCGTACGAATACACAAGGTTTCCAAACTTTCCCTTTTACATACTTAATTAAGGACGCTAAAAATTCCTGAACGTTCGGGATTTATCATTTGCGTCCCAAAACTAATGAGATCGCCTTACGAAACAAAAATTATACTCCTCCTAAAAGCCACGGCGCTCGCAGGAGCTCTTGCGGCGCGCCACGAGTGTCCTGGTGCGTGGCCGTTTCCCAGCGCGCCGACACAACGCCTCTTCCTCAGCCTCGCAACTCGCGAGGTGCTGATTAGCGGCTTGCCGGCGGGTGAGCGCGATCTCACCGGTGTGGTGATCCGGTGCCAACAGGTACTCCTCCTCGCTGGAAGCGTGCACCCGGTCCACGTACCGCCAAGCGTAGATGAGGCGCTTGGGCCCGACTGCACTCAGGGCATCGGCACGGGCGTCCTCCGCCACCCTCACGGCCCTCGCACGAGCCTTCTGCCAAAGAGCCAATTGCCTGACTCTCTCGGACGTGACATAGGCCTCCCAGGCAGCTTGTTCCGCGGTGCGCTTCTCTTCCTCGGCTTTCTTCTCCGCCTCTATTTTGGCGTGCTCTGCTGGAGGCAAAGCCTCCCACAAGGCGACATCAATTTCTTTCCAAAGCTCCTCAAGGCTGGGGGGCTCGGCAGGCGGCACGGCGTTCTCCTCGTAGCGAGGAGCCGACGCGTCCTCCGGCGCGCGTGCTGGCGAGATTGGGAAAGCCGACGCGTCCACCTCGACGCGTCGCGGTGAGGAGCGGAATGCCGACGCGTCCTCCTCGACTAGTGGCGGCGAGGAACGGAACGGTGACGCGTCGCGTTGCGGCGAGGAGCGGAATGCCGACGCGTCCTCCTCGACTAGTGGCGGCGAGGAACGGAACGGCGACGCGTCGCGTAGCGGCGAGGAGCGGAACACTGACGCGTCCTCCTCGACTAGTGGCGGCGAGGAACGGAACGGCGACGCGTGACCGTCCGCGCGGTGCAGCGAGGGGCTCCTAGGGCTTGGGAGGGGCGATGCCATGGTGGTCGACGTGAGAGGGAGGGGGAGGAGATAGCGATGAACGTGAACGTGAGGGGGAGGAGATAGCGATGTCGTGGGAGGCGCAATATTTATAGCGAGCAATGGCACACCTACGTAAGATATGGACTGAGCTGCACTGACTTAACTGCAGGTCCAGTTGCGTCACTAACATGTGGGCCAGACCCCTGTTGGGCCCATATGTCAGTGACCCAATGCACCTGCAATTAAGTAACAACTACGTGGGCATATTTGTTGGAGTAAATTACGGGGGAGCGAAGGGGTGGAAATATTGCTGGTCACAACGGATTGGACGAGCGTGGGGGAGGAGAGTCATGCATGCAGATTTTTTCACACGGGGTGGAGTGGTGGGACCGCCGGAGGGAGAAGGAGAGTTTGGCAGGCATATTGTTTCCACACATGGAGAGGAAAAGATTTGGAGACGAACGGGCTTCCTGCAGGTATGGGGAACGGTGCATAATAAGTCATCTTGCATGCCGGGCTAGGTATAGTCTCAAGTCATTAAAAACATGCACGCCCCACACATGTTCATATTTCAATGTGCACTAAATTATTGCATGCGATGATTAAGGCTGGCCATAATGGTGGTATCTTAGCTGGTATCATGCACACGGGAATAGCAAACATGCTGATGTGGCGAAGAATTAAAGAAGAGAGGGGGGTTAGAGTAACTAGTGTTCATGCATGCATTGGTAAACACATTTTTTTGTGAAGAACGACAGCACTAGTTGAGTACTTTTGCAGACTTCAAAAACTATTCCACCACCTCTACTATCTTGCTAAGAGTAGGTGAAAATTTTGAATCGAGCCCTTTAAACTAGAAGGGAGGTAGTGGTACTCTAAGGCTGGTCATAGTGGGGAGTAACTTTAGACTAGTAACATGCATATGTTACTAGTCTATGTTACTACCTCTATAGTGCATAGTATCATAGATTAGTATCATAGGTGGTCTCATTTATTGCCATGCATGACACATAGTAGCATCACATTTATTATGTTACGGTATCTACCTATATTACTATAACCATCTCTCTCTTCTTTAATTGCCTACCACATTAGCATGTTTGCGAGTCCCAAGTGCATGATACTACTTATGTTACCCCCACTATGGCCAGCCTAATAGCTAACCTTGTTGTGATGACAAGATAGGACATGGCACACACCTGGACGGAGGAACTAGTCTGCATTGTGCATTTAAGTTTTGTCTGAAGTCAATGTACCTCTACTTTCACCAGACTTATAGAAAAATGTGTCAACATTCACGATATCAAATCAATATTTTTACACTCATTATAAAACGTAGTTCTTATACTCATTATAATCAGTATTGTAGATATTGATATTTTTAGTATAAATTTGGTCGTGGGATTTCATTGATGCCTGTCAAAGCGTGGAGGAAGCGGAGCTTAGTGCTTGCATTGCCGGTCTCTACATAGGTATTTCTCTTCATAATCCTGTAATTTTAGAGACTGATTGCGCTTTTGTGGTAGCGTCTCTTGCATCGGGGAATTATGACAGGTCTGCTATGCGTGACCTGAAGATGAAAGCGTGGAGCATCTCGAAGTTGATCAACAATCTTCAATTGTCAAAGATTAGCCGTTCGGCCAATAAGGTGGCACACTTAATCCCTAAGTATAGCTTTGACAATAGATTAGACGGTATTCTTGTAAATAACGTACCGCCCTGTGTGGTGAATATTGTATCGAATGAGTGTACTGGTGTGGCTGGTTAATTAATATAAGGTGGTGTTCAAAAAAAGTATAAATTTGGTCAAACACTTTGCAAACGGTTGACGGGAGTAAAAAGGACCAGAGGGAGTATCATGCATGCAGAGTAGGCAAAAAAAATTGCTTGTAAAAAAAAGGCAAAAAAATTGCTCATTTATAGCCGGTCGATGTCTCAAAGGGCGCGACCGCGCGAGGGAGGCGAAGGTCATGGGAGGCGCGATGTTTGACGGAATTAAGTGAAGTTACATCCACGCGCCGGCATGGCGTGCGAACAGGCAGAAGCTATACCGTCAGGCCTACGATATGGGTCTAGTAGACATGACATCTAGTGGGTCCCGCATAGTTCTCGAGAACTCTTTGGGGGCTTGCAGCCGTTTATCCACCGGGCAAGCCAGCAACCCCATGCCGTTCACACGCCCTACTCATCCCCGTCTTCTACCTCAACAGTTCGCTCCCAGTCGTCCCGTCCTTTCACATTAGTTCGCTCCCAGTTTTTTTTGCGGGGTACAACAGTTCAACTTCTCCTAACCCTCCTCCAAAATCCATGGCCTCCCAAATCTCCATGATCTCCGCTGAGTGCCAGGTTAGAGCCATCACCGGCGATTAGTTCATCGTCATCTACACACGTGGATCCGAGACGGTGAAAGCATGGCTTGCTCGCTTCCTACGCATGTTCAACAGTTCAATGGATGAGTGGGTCGCTGGGCTAGATGTTGAGTACGCCACAGTCCTGGGATGAGAGAAGGATCTCAAGGATGAAGAGAATAAGAAGCCGCCGTGATCCAGGTTTGCGTACATAACGTTTGCTTGGTCTACCACATATGCCATGCCGACGTTGAGTGCCAGGATTTTAAGAACTTCCTCAAGGACAAAAGAGTGAAATTCGTTACTGTAGGCTTTAAGAACGACAGCGATGTCTTGCGTCGGATAGGTCTCGTTGTAGGCCATCCCTTCGATCTCCAGAAGGCAAGCCTGGTGTCCTCCTCTCAACCTTCAATGCTGACCCTGGCAGCAGCCATGATTGATCCTTCGTACGCTAAACTGAAGAAACCTCATCACGAGTTTCATCATGCATGGGAGTCGAAGACATTAGATGAAGATCACATTCTGTACGCAGCAATGGATGCCTACCTTTGTTTAAATATCTACAAGGGTTGGATGAAGAAGCAGAGCCCAGTGTCCGGTTCAAGCAAAGAAGCGTCGGCGAAGAGGAAGAGGGACGAGGACGAAGTCGAGGACGTGGACTCGGATTCCGAGTAGGTGGCAGTGCCGTTGCTCATACTGGTTCTACTGCAGTGTCAAGCGGACTAGTTGCTTAGTTTATTTTCAAGGGTGTGTTGTGCTGAGGCCCCAGCAGAACTATGTTTATGTTCTTTCTCATTATTTGAACTCTTTAGTACGTACAGTAGTACTAGTACTATGTCTTATTACTGTTCTTCTTGCAGTTGGTACTACTGCTCGTATCTTCGTGTTCCTACTGTACTTAATACGTTCATACTAGTAGTATAATTTGGGTCAGTCGATTTGTGAAAGAAGTTCGACGGAGAAGGAAGAAGACGGCAGAAGAGGTGGAAGAAGCCTTTCTAGCCATCCATGTTGCATCAAACGGCTCACATGAGTCGACTGACCCAAAATGCTCCTTCAGATTGCAGGATCCACGTGGCATCCAAGGTCTCGAAGGTAGATTCCGCGTCCGCACCCAGTTTGCAGGCTCGACGCGCGCGCGACCGGCTTCCGCCACGACAGCCACCATGCGCGCCTCGTCCGCGCGGGCAGAGACGACAATGACACGCTAGTTCCTCCTCGTCGGCGTGCTGGAGCACGCGCTCGTCCTCCTCTTTGTACGCTACGTGCATAGACGCGGCTCCACCAGCTGCTCGCGTGCTTGGCAGCGCGGCGGCATCGCGAGGAGGGACTGCAAATGACGTGAACGGGCGAGCCTTCGGCTTCATGGCACAAGGATCGCGGCGACACGGCGGTGATGGGCGAGAAATTGTTCGCCGAAGCAGGCGGGCGCCGGCATGCGCAACGGCGGCGGCGGCATATTGATGAGTGCGTGTGTGGGATCTTACTTTAGTTTTATATATAAGGTTGGTCAAACTTAAAAGAAAACCGTACTAGTAAACGTAAACATTAGACTTAGGCAGCGCTTTTATTAGTTAGTACCATAGCCACGATACGGAATCCTGTGCAAGCGCGTGAACCACGGCCGTGCGGTCGATCGAACGGTGCGTCACCGTGTCGCGCTCGAAGGACATCCACCGAACCTTTTTGTGTGTGTGAAAACAATCCTCGAATATTACTCAACTTTTTTTTCCTGTGAAAGTTCTTGACGCTGCAATATTTCCATATATTTGAATTTAGCTCCAGTTCGTGTTTATTTGGATTTGGACGTTTTAGGTGCGCCCTAGTTTTTTTTAATACTGATTTTGTGTGTGTGACTGAGAGAGAACGTGTGTATGTGTCCATATGTGTGTTGTGGCGGAAGGGCAATGTGGAGACGGTGTGCGTGTGATACATACATAGAGAGGTGTGAATGTGCAAATGATCATGCACGAGTGATACATAGACAGATGCCAATACGTTGTGTATACATGAGAGAACGGTCTTCTAGTTTACTTGTGTGTGTGTGCATGTGTGTGTGTGTGTGAGAGGGAGAGATAGAGGGAGAGAGATGAGAGAGGAGCATCCATAACACAACAACCATCTCTCTCGATTCGTCCGTCCCTCGCACGGTCGCATGCAACACATGAATCAACGCGCACATTTTGACACCCTCACCCGGCCCCTGCCCACCTCAAGGCCCGCACAATCTCTTCGTGAATACCCATTTCTCTCCTTAGGTTTGTTTTCTCTCAATATCTTACACACACACACACACACACACAGAGAGAGAGAGACACGCAGCACAACACACACACACTCCCCCGAGCACACAATTCATCCCCATCCAAGGTTATACGGCGACCACTCTCGCTTGTGCTTATTTGCACCCCAACATGCACAACACCTCAATCTTCAAAGAGGGCATCGAGAAGATCAAAGACGGCGACCACACCGCGCTAGAGAATGTGGGGTCATTTGGAAGCAGGGTGATGTGACGACGGCTGACTGACTCCTCCCCCCACCCTCTCTCTCTCTTGCACAAAATTACCAATCCCTCTCTCCCCCACACAAAATTTTCAATCCCTCAACCCACGAGATCCTTCCCCTCTCGTCCATGTTTTTCCAGCTCTCTCATCAAACATGTTGTCTCTTCTCCTTCCACGTATACCGAATCCAGATGCACACGCATCTTATGTATATTACATGTATCCATCTTTCTCACAGACCTAACTTCTTCCTCTCTCTTTCTCTCTCTATCTCTCTCTCTCTGTCTCGTTAGGTTTGGCTCCTACTCTCTCGTTTACATAGATACAATCTTTCCCGCCCTATCTGCTCCATCTTCAAAAGCTCTCTCTGCACGTTTCATTCACACATTGGGATATGTCAAAATGTTGCTTCTATAATGGGTGATGTAGAGTTATGGTTGTTTTTGTTGCATCCTACAAAGTAATAACTATGAAATGCATTTAGATTCTCATTTGACTGGGATTATGTGAGTTTGAGCATGTTGTGAAGTACTATAGACCTTGTATACATCTTGGGATTCGACAATGATTGTAACTATTGAATTGTATAGACCATTACATTCGAAGTCAATAGCCTAATATATTTATTTCACAATTTCAACAAATGATTAGTTCACTACAAACTAAGAAAAAAATGTGTACTCCCTCCGTTTTTATTTAAGTCCGCCTATTAGCATTGGTCAAAGTCAAGCTTTGTAAACTCTCAGAAAGCTTATAACAAAAAATACTAACATATACAATAACAAATAAATACCATTAGATTCATTATTGAATGTACTTTCACATCATACATATTTGTTATGGTAAATGTTTATATTTTTCTATAAACTTGGTCAAACTTTAGGAAGTTTGACTTCGGTCAAACCTAATATGCAGAGTTTACTACTACTACTCGCTAGTTGCTTAGCCTAATCACTCAACACGCCACACGGGGAGTCCATTGTCACAAAATTTTGAGGTCGGCGGGAAAATCTCCCGCGACCCTGATTCGAGCAGTGGGAAGTTACCATCATAGCCTTCGGAACAGGCCTACGGATGACGCTTTGTAGGGGGATGTTTTCGTAACTTCAGGTTCACCCTACCCAGCCAACCCCACCCCGGCACCCAGAGTAGTACACCTGAATACTCCCCATTTTCTATCCCCACCGCAAAATAGACTTCTCCACGGCACCGCAGCCTTCGTGCTCCTCCCCTTTACATCGACGCACTCGTCCACCGCAGTGCATCTGCCTCATCGACGACCTCGTACGCCGCACTGGAGCCGGTCCACCGTCGTTGTCGTACACAGAGCCTCTTCCCAGGCATCGTCTTCCACGGTCTCGGATCTGCTTCCCGGAAGCCGATGCCAAGCGCAGAAGTACCACCGTCGTGGACAATGAACTGACTCCCATTGCCGACCATGACTCACAGAGGCCGCCGCGACCATCGTTCTCCTCCTCATTGGTAATGTGTGTGTTGAATCACTTAGCAGTACATGTGCAGTTCCAATTTTGTTCATACCTACCCTTCAAATTTCCTGGGTGCTATTGTTCCCGTAAAAGTAATTGGTTATAGCCTCCATTGTCCAACAGAATATCAACTTGTAATTGTGCATCGCTCCTGTATCGCGCTGTGCTTGGGTAGGTTTTTCATCTGCAACCAGTAGTGTGGCAAATGATGGAAAGGTTTTTAGAACTAGCAAGATGCCCATGCGTTGCACGCATCAAGATGCATTTGTATGAGTAGTTTATCTTGTGGGAGAAAAGGATGAACGAGGGAAGGCCTTATTTGCAAATCTGGAGAGGGGGATGGGTATCTTTTTGCAAAATTCCCATTTGTTTCCTTCCTATCTATCAGATATAAATCGGACGGCCTATATTGCAAGAAAAAAAGTATAGAGGAAAAAAAGTAGACAGTAAAGGAAGTAGAGATAAATATTAAATATAAAATAAATATAAGAGTAGAGAAGAGAGTAGGGATAGCAGAGACGTTGGGAAAGGATCGCGCGCGTGGGGGAAAAAGCGGCCGGGCGTGCGCTAGTTTTGGCGCGCGGCGTCCGACGCGCTTTATAAAATCCAACGCCCTCCCACCGCTCTGTGCCTTGCCACCGCTCTCTCCCCGCTCTGTGCCTCGCCACCGCTCTCTCCCCGCTCTTTTTTGCCTCGCCGCCGCCGCGCCACCATGCCGCCGCATCGCTGGGAAACTTGGGGATACCGCGGCGTCCGCGCGCGCCCCTCCGGCGGCTTCTCCACCGAGATCCGGTTCCGCGGGATGCGCCTCGGCCTCGGCAATTTCGAGACCGCCAGCGAGGCCGCCCGCGCGTACGACGCGGCGGTGTGGCGCCTCCGGTGGCCTCATAAAACATTGAACTTCCCCAACGTGCCGACGCGGGAGCGGGCGCAGGAGCTCGCGCCTCTGCCGCGGCTTAGCACTGACGAGGATCGTCGCGACAACCGGAGGCAGGAGCACCATCTCGGCATCGCCGAGATGGACGAGGAAGCCATGGCGCTGTGGCGCCAACACTTCCCGCAGGACATCATCAAAGAGCGCGAGTTCTACACGCAAAGGAGGGCGGAGAGGGATAAGAGGAGGGCGGAGCGAGCCGCCTATCGTGAGGACAAGCGTAGGCGAAAAGCGGACACTCAATTCAACATGAGGCTAGGAGCAGCGTCGCCCTGGGAATCCGACGACGATCGGTATCTTCACGCCTACAGTCAGACGTCGGAGGAGGACATCACTGAGGAGGAGTCGGACGACGAGGAGTAGTTGAATTATCTTTTTTTATCTATCTATGCTGAGAACTATCCTCTACTCTCTAGTATCTACTTCTCGATCTCAACACTGTAAACGCTTTTTTAAAGCGCCGCGCGTTGCGATTCTGTTGGAGATACTCTAACATGGCAGACGAGTGCTTTAATGTTGCCCACAAGATGCGCGAGTATTACTAGTAGTATATTTTTCTTGCCATGTTGAGATTTTAAAACCACGAGTGCGAACATGCAGAGGAGCAATGAAGACCAAACACGGGATATTTGGGACATCTTCAAGGAGCATGGCAAGTTAAAGAGGAGCTGCACCGAACCTGTAAAACAAGCTTTGGTAAATAACACCCTTTCAATTACTTTCGTGTAGCCTCGTGTTCTTCGATGTGTATATGTTGTAGTTTCTGTTTCTCTTAAGCGTGGTGTATTTCGATGTGTAACAAGAAGAGTCTTAATCGTCCTAATGCTTTCGTTTTTAGCTTGATGTAGGAAGTGGGTGTTCTCACCTTGTAGTCTGTTTTTATTTTTATTTTCCTTTTGAATTCACTTCTGTGAGTTCTGTTTATCTGGCTTCTACTAAATGGATCTAGGTTGCTCTGAGTATTGATCTAAAAAAGAAGTAACTTCATGTCAGGATGCAGTTCCTGCGAGGAGGGAAGTATGGTCAACCTCGAGATGATGTTTCCAAAATGAGGCTGGATTACACACAAGGTGCGAGTTCCCTAATGATGCTGGATTAGACACAAGGTGCAAATTCCCAGATGATGATGGATTACACACAAGCCAGGTGGAGTCGTCAGCTGTTCGTGTCCTCGTGGCATTAGTAAAGGCTGAAAGAAAGCATGCAACAGCCCTTGAGAATGTAGCTGAGTTCCTGAAGAAGCGAAAAGAGCAATCATATGCTCTCTTCACCCAAGCCAAAGAAGAGATGGAAGAAGCCAGAAATAAGCTAGCAGAGGCAGAGCAGGCTAGGCGTCTCCTGCTATCTAAAACTGTTGTCAATACAAAATTTCCTTCATAATAGCTAGGTTCAAATGTTTATCCAGTCAGCATGCCTGTTGTGATGTCCGTGCATCTACTGATGTGGCACAAAATGTTTTTTTCGGGTCATGTAATAACAGCAATTACTTTCCAAACAATAACAGACGAAGCATTGGACATGGTATAGTTCACGCGCAAGCCCGACATTCCAAGTTCAACTTCCACATCAAACTCATGTTCACAGATATCAGCACATTCATACATAATGTCCACAACCATGATTCACTTCAAAGCCAAAAAAATGTGAGGAGAGTTATAAATAAAGAAAATCCTCTACTAGTTCCTGCTACCAGTGCGAGCACAACAAGTCAAGGCCATGCATAAATTAATTATATTTTAGTCATTTTTTGTGTTCTAAAATGCCTGCCGGCTCGCGGAAGGACGTGTTGCCGGCACACGTGCGGATTCAATGAAGGCAGGCGGGGCAGTCTTAAGCTGGTTGCACGCGGCGAGGAGGCGTGCTCAGCCGGGCCTGCAGCGAGTGCGGCCCTCTTGGCCGGCGCGCCGGTTCAATGCCTGCGCTATGAGAGGTCGCGTTTGTGTCAGAGCAATCACTCCCTCCAGTCCTTTTTTGTTTGGGTATAACAAAAATCTCGTTTTCCATTCACATTTTACAAGTAAAATTCGTGGACAAACTTTGACCCAAAGTACGATGGGGACTAGTAAACCAGAATGGAGGTAGTAGTTTTTTTAATCAAAGAAGGGTTTCCCCTTCCGATTTTCATTACTGAAAACCAGCATCTAAATCTAAACCATAGTATTTGCCCTAGAAACTACCAGGTTCAACATCTCGCAACATAAACGCCATACAACCTCCATCGCAAAAAAAAACCAATACAGCCATACGCCGAGGGTACGTAGTACTATGAATTCCAATTTTTCCGCGGCGCCAATGACCAAATCGTTCTAAAAACTTACTTCCTACTTAATAACGCGCCCATTGAAAATCGAAACTCTTGACCCCGCTAAACACAAATAATATTTTAAACGTGGCTACTCCAATCTGTGGCAAACTGGCGACCCAACCGCACTCCAAGTCGTTACGCTGTGGTCCCGACCACAACTCCTACAGAATCAAATCTATCACGCGGCCGTAACTATTCCTACAAAGGGTGCCTCCACTCACGTACCGGGCACCCGCCGAATGCAGCCAATCGTGCACCTACGGGTTTTTAGGGTTTATTTGTTAAAGTCGCCCTTTAACGTAACACTCATGTGTGCGAGACAAGCGAGAGGCCGCTCTCTGCGGTGCGTGCGCCTCTTCTCTTCGTATATGTACACCACCGTTTGTTGGTGTCCAAAAAATTATAATAACTACTAGCAATGTGCCAATGCGTTGCCACACGATCAAAGTAGATTAATACATATTCACCGATTTGATAGAAAAAAGTCTAGTTTTGAAATACGTATATCACTAAAAATATGTTATGTTTCACTCAAAATATATTCCTTTGGCGGTTTTGATGAGATAAGGGAGGAATGTTGTTGGTTTCAAGATTCGAGAAGTGGTATATGTCTAATTTCTACTCTTACTAGCAAGATGCCCGTGCGTTGCACGGAACATCAAGATCTTGTGGGAGAAAAGGATGAACGAGGGAAGGCCTTATCTGCAAATGTGGTGAAGAGTGCGGGTAAATTGCCATATTTTCCTTCCTATCCGTCAGATATAAATCGGACGACCTACATTGCAGGATGGCAGGCCCACCATCATCACCAACTCTATTTTTTATCCCTACTCTTATAAAAAGCATTGTCGGTGATGATCGTGTGCCTGCCATCCTGCAATATAGGCCGTCCGATCTATATCTGACGGATAGGAAGGAAACTATGGCAATTTTGCAAAAAGATACCCACACCCCTCTCCACATTTGCAAATAAGGCCTTCCCTCGTTCATCCTTTTCCCCCACAAGATAAACTACTCATACAAATGCATCTTGATGTTCCGTGCAACGCATGGGCATCTTGCTAGTTGTTGCAAAAAGCCCATGTGTGTGTGAGAGAGAGGGAGAGTGGAGGAGGACAGAGTGCATGTGTGACAAAGACATAAGGAGTGTGTGTGCGATAGCTATCAGCTTAAAATGAGGCGATAGTGTGTGTGTGCACGATCGAGAGGGCGTGTCTCAAGAAGGGAAGAAAAATCTACATAGATACAAGGAGCGGGAGAGAGACATGTATGCGATGGTGGAAGCACGAGTGTGTGGGTGTATAAACCTATCTAGAGGCTAGCTAGTCGATAAATGTTTGTGAGAGAAATACGAGTCGGGGTGCGAAAGCGAGAGTTTTGTGTGTGTGAGAGAGAGACGGTAGTCGGGAAGGGGAGTGGAAGCAGGAGTTGTGTGTGTGTGTCTGAGAGAGAGAGAGAGAGAGAGGAGACGGTAGTCGGGGTTGTCTGATCGGTAAACAAATGAATAATGTCAGTCTGGAATGGAGACGAAAAGGAGACCGCAACAAATGTTCTGTCTACGGGAGAGAGAGAGAGTAACTTTAGTGGTATGAGTCATATGTAGAGACATATAGGGTGTGTGAGAGAATCCCATAGAGAGAAAGACAAAGTGAAAGACGAGTGGAGACTGTGTGTGTGGCGGTGAAAAAGAAAGCTTAGGTACCGAGTGATACCAGAGAACAGTAGAGACGTGAGAGATAATTAAAACCGTGTAATGTATAATGATAGGGAGAGTGTGACACTTCTCAAGGGAGACGTCGAGAGACCATGTTTGCAAGGATAGGAGAAACATGAAGTGAGCGTGCGGGTGAGCTGGAGAAAAGAGAGTGATAGCTACCTGAAGGAGCATGCATGCGAGAGAGATGGGCGTGAAAGGAGTGAACAAAAAAGGGATTCAAATATTTGAATTCGAGATGATGATACATGTAATCCATACTCGAAACAAAATTGATCTACCAAACATGCATACTCATATGAATTCACACACATCTATGTTATTTAATATGTAGATATTACTGATCCATACATTTTAGTAGAACATAATTTGGTTAAAAATTTTCGAATTCAACCTTAAGATTTCGAGATCGTTGTATTTGTAAATCATATTATACATATAAAGGAGCAGAATTCTTTGTTGTGCTTTTGAAAGTATATATAAAAAATGATGTATATAGAATGTAATTCCAATTGAAAATGGATCCCGCCCGAAAAAAATAGAATACAAACGGGATTCGAATTGAGTTGGCACGGTAAACGTGCACTCTGCAAAATTTGAACGAAGCGGGGAAAGTCGCAGTAACCGCCCGAAACCAAAATCTGCGAGATGGAAATCACTACTGCCTATCCCTGCCACGCAAAGCCTATCTGCTGGATTTCTATAGGTTTCGATAGGGGTAGGTTTGTAATTTCACCCAAACGTGACGTAACCGCCTCTCACCCGGATTCATACACGGTGGGCGCCAAAACACAGTGTGTCCTCGGCCGAAATCGACTCCCTCCCCGATTCATATTCATACACGGTGGGCGCCAAAAACAAACTCTCGTCGGCAAATATTCGGTGTATGCGAGATTACCGTCCTATCCCCAACCGACTAATGTTGCTGTGATGTAGTAGAAATTTGAAACGGGGGCTAAGTTTGTAAATTTCCTCGCATTTGAGACAAGCGCGCCCTGAATACATGGTTCCCCCCTTCCTCTCTACCTCCCTTTTCCCCATTCGTACTCCGTGGGCGCCAAAACACCCTCTCCACCCCACCCTCCTCCGTCCGCCGCCGTCCGCCACCCCATCCACCGCCGTCCTCCTCCACCATGCCGGAGCTGATACCCCAACGCCGCCGTCCATTACAAGAGATCGACCTCTCTCATCCACGGCTTCGGACCGGGATCCTTGCATCCCGTCCTCTCGCTTCATCCCCGCCGTCGTCCACCTTGCCGGCGCCGCTCCTACGACCGTCTCGTCCACCGCGCCCCGCCGCCACCGTCTACCCTCCTAGATCTGCTTCCACGCCGCCGACAGCCATCGCTACCGCAGCACCGTCAAATTCTCAGCAGATGCGTACACGGCGCCGCACCAGAGGCGGTACTCTTTCGTATCTGCTCAACTTATTTATCGCAGCAAGAAAATAGATCGCCACTGCTTTACTCTGATTTCTTGTCTTGGTTGCGAAGTTGCCTTTGTCCGGTTTGCACCTTCAGATCCGCCATGGCACGCTCAACACTATACTTCCCAATGCTTATGGTTTTCCCCTTTTATATTCCACACTAGTTAAATCACAGTAGACTAAATTTCAAAATTGGGTCAGTCGATTTTTCAGAGCTCGCCGGAGTTCGCCGGTGCGATCGAAGGGGCTCGGGTGGTTGTGGGGCCTCGCCGAACGAAGAAAACTCGACGCGGTGGGGTTGGGGCGGGTGGGGTGGGGTGGCGGAGGAACACAGGCGGTGGGGGCCGGTGGTCCGGCCGGCGGCCCGTGCGGTGTTCTGTATGGGAAGAATCAGAGACGAGGAAGAAGAAGGGTTAGGAGACGTAGGATCTTCATCCAACCGCCTGAAATGGTCGAGAGACAGCTGGGAGTTGCATTCTTAATGCGCTCTGGTTCATCATGTGTGGGCACTGCGCAACCAACATTTTATTATCCAAAATCTGCTTGCTCTTCTTTACCATGTTCCTCTTCCGTTCTTCTTTAATATGTACTCTCTCCGTTCCTAAATACAAGTCTTTGTATAGATTCCACCATGGACTACATATGGAGCAAAATGAGTGAATCTACACTCTAAAATGTATCTGGATACATCTGTATGTGATCCATAGTGGAAATCTCTACCAAGACTTATATTTTGGAACGGAGGGAGTATGATAGTAGTACAGTATGTTCCTTGTACTGAAGATGAGCAGGGACATTTGCAGTGTAGAGGTCTATACGGTCGGTTGTGATGGACACTTTGAGCCTCTTTGATTCGTAGGATCTTGTAAACATAGGAATAGGATTTGTAGTGGCCTGCCCACTTGAATCCTATAAGAATAGCAAGGAAATGCGGGGAGCTGTGTCGCCTTTGAGAGTTACACTGATATTAATAGTACCGCACCTTCACTTGAAGAGAGCTGGTATCCGAAGCCTTTCTAGCCGTACCGGCAATACTAGCACATATATTCCAGCAAGTTCCACTTTGC
This sequence comes from Triticum aestivum, assembly GCF_018294505.1. NCBI lineage: Eukaryota > Viridiplantae > Streptophyta > Magnoliopsida > Poales > Poaceae > Triticum > Triticum aestivum. The sequence goes on along the minus strand of NC_057808.1, from coordinate 297,619,649 downwards.
TGATTTTACTCTGATGCTTAAGGTTTTCCCATTATATCTACACTATGATCTGTGTAGCTGCTTTGTGTCGCACTAGCAGCAGTCCACTCTTGAAGCTAAACACTGCAATGACTTACAAAATTGGCACCAAGGCATTGAGTGCCATTCTGGATGCAATGAAACTCATACGCTCCCCACCTGTTGATCCTTGTTCAGAATATGATCCTAATGACTATTCTAACCTCGAGGAGTCAAAGGCAGATGGCTTGTCCTGTTCACCCATCAAGGTGCCTGTTCTAATTTGGCAATGTTTTATTGATTGCGGGTATCTTGCATATGTTGTCTTGCATTTCTTCTACTTTGTTGCACCGCCATCTGCTTAGTTTACTCATCATATATGTCGAGATGCCATGCCCATCCATTATCAATACATATTCCATCTGTCATCATACCATGTTTTTTCACTCAAATGCTGTTCTTGTGCATCAGACATCAAAAAGGGAGAGGGTGATTGCCGAACCTGAAGGAGCACCAGCAAAGTCCTTGAAAAACGTGGTGGTGCCGGAGAAATCAGACAGCACCCCACTTATATTGGTTGTACAACCAGTGACACAAAAGCGTAGGACCGACTCCAGCAGACTGTACCCATACTTCACTGGCCACACCACTAGCCCCACCACACAGGACCTGCACTCCAGCAAAAGGTATACCGATTTCATTTGCCATAGCACCAGCTGTACCACAGAAAAATCCCACTCCAGCAAAAAGTACAGCAAGTCCACCGGCCGAAGACCTATCCCAACTGCAGAGACGGCCAATTCCTGTAGATTGGAACCCCATTCCATTTATTCCCAGTTTAAAAGACAATGCTTTCAATGTTGTTAGGGACTACGTGCATATATTCCCATCATGGGAAGATTATTGTGAAGACAAACACCATTTTCACATCTTCCTGTCCAACTTACGTGTAAGTGCTATTATTCATGGTTATCATTTTCCTGTTTTCTGCTGATTGAACACATCAATGATTTACATTACATTGTTGTAACTAGGCGAGGGTCAATCTGGATAGTCATAACGAGCAAAGCTTGCTTGTGCTTTTCAAGGAAGCATTGCAGCAGTATCGGTGTTACCTGAGGAAATCACACTTTGAAGGCAAGTCTATAAACGAATTTCCGGTGAAGTCTCCTGTGCTAAATTTAGAAGACATTGAATGGAAAAACCTTGTTATGCACTGGTCTCGTTCCCAGGATGAGGTACTGTCTATGAAATCACATGACAATTTGAACTTCTACTTTTCCGCATGTGCCTTACGGATCTTTTTTGCAGGAAATCTGCTCGAAGAAGAATTCCGGTTTGACAAGAATGACAGGATATCGCAAATATGCTGCCCGCTGCTTTGCTCTTGTTAGTACCTGTTGTCTTGTATCACTGTACTTGCATACATACCTGGTTCATTATGTGACAGCAGTATGCATGATAGCTTGCTTATCAATTGTTCGCTCCAAATTATCTGATTGTATGAATGGTTACGTTAGTGTAGAATATATCCAATGCCAATGTTTTTTTAGCTCTACATTGTTCTTGTAAGTACATGATGTCCTTTATTAGTGTACTTATAATGACAGGTAGTTTTTCATGTACCATCACTCTGCAGCTTATTTTCCTTTGCCCTCCATTTTCTACACATCAGATCTATATTTACTCTTACCATAAGGTTGGTACTGAAGAAGTTTAGCTGTGCATTGCTCTTGGCTGTACCTTTTGCCTGTATCACTGCACTTACATTTATAGCTACTTGGTTATGTAGCATCACTCTTCATCTTATCTTAAATATTCTCCATTTTTTCGTATATTATCACATCTATATTTACTCTTAACAAAATGTAGAATAAAGGCAATGCTTTGAAGAAGATTCTGTGGTAAACTTCTTGAATTGCCCCCCATCAGCATGGACAAGGCCTTTATAGAGCCTGTCTTCACCAATAATGTAAGTTTGTCCATCTCAAGCCTTCAAACTTTGTTGTATATATTTGGTTAGGCATGACTGCAACAGTTGTTTATTTTTGGTGTTTGCATCAAATTGCTTGTTTAAAGTTTATTATGTAGTTCATAAATAAAAGTTTGTCCTTTCTCAATTTAAGTTTTCAGTTGTACAACCAAGTTCCTTCTTCATACCATGTAAATTAAACTATACAGAGCAAGTGATCTTCTTTTGCACTGCATGTATGCTTCTGTTCTTCATCCGTAATCCAGTGCTGTGGTGAACCTACCCACTACAGCACAATGTCATATTCTGCAATGTCTTAACTATGAACAATGTCATATCATTCTACTATTATTTAAACCGTGTCTTTATTTGCCAATCTGAAATGGTATAAATTGACAGCACACTAACCATTGATACTTATGAGTTCTTGATCTGTAATCCAGTGGTGTCGTGAAGCTGCCAACTCCTTCACAATGTCATTTCCTGCCATGTCTTGACCTGAACAATACCATATTGTGTTAATGCAATTTTAAACTGTGTCACTTTATTCGTCAATAAGAAATGTGATGAATTGTCAGCACTGATACTTTTATGTGCAAAACCTGTCATCTGTCTGCTTGTTTATCTTTCAGAGTGAGGAAGATATAAGTGTTGAACAAGCGCAGTCTCATCATCTTGCTCAGCTGCTTGCGCTGCAGCTCCCCAGCAGGGCTAACCTTTCTTGAACTCTATTGAAGTGCTGTCGGTTTTGTATATTATTTTGTCGGCGTGTTTATTTGCACTTGTGGCGATCTTTGATGCCCAGTGTATGTAATCTGCTGTCTGCTTGTGCTTTATTATCATAGTGGCAAACTTTGATGCCCAGTGGATGTAATATGCCGTAATTTCTTTATTGTATAGTCTAGGTTTTTTTCTTATTCACGATGCTGCAGTTATTTTACTGTATATATATCCTGTCTTCGCAGTAAACCGGCCAAACCGTAAAATTACGGTACATAATCGGGCCGTCATGCAATCACGATGTAGGTTGGGCCTGAAACGTGCCGAACAGCTCACGGGTCGGCAGCAGCCCGAAATGAACCCCGGCCCATGATTGTGCGAATCAAATCACGGGCTTCTAACAGGCCAAAATTGTCTCGGTCCTTGTTTGGCCCAATCAGATATCGGCTGCAAGCAAGCCGGATGCAAACCGGGCCGTAGTTAGGCCCAACTATATGACGGGCTTTTAACAGGCCGGGGCCGAAATGTTAAATGGGCCCTTAACAGGCCAAAACTAATATCAGGCCGAATTACTAAGTGGGCCTTTAGCAAGTGGGCCCAAAAGCATAGTGTCCAGTTGACGGGCCGAATCTGATATGGGCCATAATTGATCCCAAACCCTCTTAAAGGGTCGGACCTGATCTGGGCCGTAATTTGGCCCAGAACGTGGTAGGCTTTTAACGGGCCGGATCTCATATGGGCCACTATTAGGCCCGGAGCGTGGTAGGCCATTAATGGACCGGATCAAATATGGGCCGGCATTTGGCCCAAAACATGGCAGCCAGTTAATGGGCCGGCCTACTAGGGTCCTCAAAATCTTGTGGGCCTATAGCTGGGCTGGCCCATTAATGTCGACGAAATCTCGTGGGCCTTTAGCTGGGCCGGCCCATTATGATCCGCAAGAATCTTGTGGGCCTTTACCTGGGCCGGTCCATTATGGCACACAAAAATCTTGTGGGCCTTTACCTGGGCTGACCCATTATGGCCCACAAAATCTTGTGGGCCTTTAGCTGGGCCAGCCCATTATGGTCCGCAAAGTCTCATGGGCCTTTAGCTGGGCCGGCCCATTATGGTCCACAAAATCTTGTGGGCCTTCAGTTGGGCCGGCCCATTTAAACTTGATGGGCCGGTCCACGTGTCAACATATCATAGGCGTGTCTCGCCCATTGGATGAGTGACACCTGTGCCAACACGGACCTGACACGTGTCTCCTCCAGCCAATGATGATTTTACACTTGGAAAATCCCCATTGGTCGGGGCTATTAACGGGTTACCAGATCCAAAACCCGACCTGATAGCTTAACGGCGTTCCGTTACGGTGGATGCCACGTGTCGGTCACCCTTGACGAAAGCACTTCTGTGACGCGCGATTTATCGTCATGGAAGTGGACACTTCCGTGATGATAATTTTGGTAATGTCATGGAACACTTCTACGACAGCACAGGTATGACTATCTTGATTCCGTCATAAAATCGTCATGGATGTACATGCATGACAGAAAACACGACCTACTGTGAGAAACACGTATCATCACGGAAGTGTATTTTTTTTGTAGTGAGGGAAGGTCCTCGGAACGCCATGCCGAACCCGCAGTGACTCACCAACAAGGGGCACCGAAACCGGGTAGGCTTAAAAGGAAGGCGGTCAGGACTGAGATGCCGTCGCAGAGGTATGAAAAAACCCCGCTCCATGGTTGTCGTCTTTTAAAATATAATAACGTATGTGTTTCCTAGCAGGAAAAACGCTCACCGGACCATATCCGGAGAGCCTGCCGGCCCCGCCTCCACCAGCCGGGCTCCAGAGCTGGACTTAGAGGCAGACGCTAACGGGGGCCAACACCGGATGTTCCTCCTACAGAGGATGTGGATAGGCTGTCTGCTACGAATTCCGAAGTGGAGAGTGCCATGAATCATAGGCGTCGCCGGGCCGTACTCCGCGACGCTTGTTTCTCTCAAGAGGCGTTCGATGCCTTCAACTCAGGAGACGCGTACATCCGAGCTGCTCAAAAGGGTCTTGCCAGAGCCACAGACCAGTATGTAAAGGATATATGGGTAAGAAAATCTAATAATTATGTATATCAGTATCCCCTGAGACTTGAAACAGTTGGCACAACTGATTTAAGGATCGTTGTTGTCGTAGGTTCTTACGGAGAAGAATACCCAGTTGTCTCAAGAGCTGGAGGAGTGCAAAGCCCAGCTACGGGCCACAGTTGCCGCAATGAAGGAGTCCGAGAAGGCCCCATCTGGTAACACTTGTTTCTATCGAGAAGAATGACATGTACCAGTTAGTATTCGACATGAATGCAAATCTAACAATAGATTCTGCAGATGATTCCGGAGTGAATCCGGAGGTCGTGCGAGGGGATGAGCAACATGCTCAACGATAGCTAAAGGCTGGCAAGCGCGTGCTTACGCGGGTTAGGCGGGAGAAAAATGATCTCCAAGATGCCAATACCCGGCTGGGCGTTGAACTGAAAGATGTTCGGGCCCAGCTTGCTGACTCCGTAAAGGAGAATAAGAGGCTTCGACGCGGCATTTTTAGTAAGTGCTTGAACGAACTTTTATAGAGTTCGGCGAAGAAACCGGCTAACAGAGTTATATCCGTAGGTATGCTGACGGGTCGTCCCGCGGAGGAGATGCCCGGGTCTGCGGGTGATCTTCTACCAGAGCTCTCACAACTGCATGAACAAGTACTGCAGGTGATGCAGGGCATTGCCTAAGCCTTGTGGCCATCCGCCTCCCTGCCAGGAGGCATGGGGGAGCTTGTAGAGATTCTCCAGGGAGCGCGGCGGCGCTTCCGATTATGGAAGATATCAGCCTGCCGAGAAGGTGCAAGGGAAGCCTGGGCCATGGTGAAGACGCGATATACCAAGGCTGACCCGAACCACATGGCCGAGGTCGGACCTGTGGGGTGTGATGCGAAAGAGATCCCCGTCAGTTTGGTGTATGACCAGGTGAAATTAGCCGCAAAGTATTCCCAACAGGATTGTAGGCTAGACAGCCTGTTGGATGGTATAGAAGAAGAATTTAGTCAGTCTAAGTGACTGTGTACTTCAAGTGACATATATTGTCCCTAGCCGGATTGTAGATCATTTGTCATGGCGGACCTTTTCGCTTCGACCTCTGGACCCGAAGGTGCGGAGTGTTTCCGAATACCCGCTCAGTTATGTAAAAACCGGGGTACGCGTGGAAACGAGGCGTAGGGGTCATAAGTGCTTGAACAGACAAGTACCCAACTAGCTATGTTATATTACATGGATAGTAAGAAACATCTTCAGGGAGAATAGTTCCGTTAAGGGTTCCTTTCCCTGGGTACGCATGCATTAATGTGCATGTCCGAACTGCGAAAAGAGACGCGGGATATAAACATTTGGGGGCATGTATTACAATAAATAAAAGTCATCTATTGTTCATCGACCGAATATTCCCTTAAGAACGCTAGCTTTCGGCTTCACCCAGTCTGAGGTACACATCCAGTTGACCCGGCAGTAACAATCGCAGAGGTGCTCCCCTTATGCCCTAGCCGAATTAACGGGAACGTAGCGCATAAACACAAGAGCCAGGCAACCCAGCTTGGCCAAAACTTAAGTCATATCGATGCATATAATGGCGAAGAAAAGGTACATGCGGAAAAGTAACACATGTGCAGGGGGCATAAAGCCCGGAACATAATTATATTAAGCTTCTGTATAAGAAGCCCCCAGGTATAATGAGCACACCTAGCGCGTCAAGATTGTGTAGTCAAGACACATTTTAACCTTTTAAGGCTGTGAAGAAAAAGGGAAGAAAGAAAGAAAAGACAGATAACGGATATATAAAAAATTGATGGAGGTAAGGAGACGAACACATAGTCCGGCACTAGGCGTAAAACCTTCGGAGTCTGGCTGCGTTCCATGGGTTTGGCTCGAGTCGATTGTCTGATGCATCCCGCAGAGGGTGCGCTCCACCGGTCAGAACTTGGTTGATAACGAAGGGACCTTCCCATTTGGGCTTGAGCTTGTTCTTTTTCTTCTCCGGTAGGCGTAGAAAGAGTTCGCCAACGTTATAAGTTTTGGCCCGTACTTCTCTGCTTTGATACCGTCGAGCCTGTTGCTGATAGAATGCGGAGCGGGCTTTTGCCACGTCACGCTCCTCCTCCAGGGCATCCAAACTGTCCTGCCGATCAAGCTCGGCTTCTTTCTCTTCGTACATGTGCACTCGAGGTGAGTCATGAATTATGTCGCAGGGCAGTACCGCCTCTGCGCCGTACACCATAAAGAATGGTGTGTATCCGGTAGTGCGATTCGGCGTGGTCCGCAGCCCCCATAGTACGGAGTCGAGCTCCTCGACCCAATGCGTATATGATTCCTTCAAGGATCGCACTAATCTGGGTTTAATGCCGCTCATGATAAGACCATTTGCTCGTTCGACTTGACCGTTAGTTTGGGGTGATAGACAGAGGCATAATCGAGCTTAATGCCCATGTTGCTGCACCAAGTTTTTACCTCATCGGCCGTAAAGTTCGAGCCGTTATTGGTGATGATGCTATAGGGGATGTCGTAACGGTGTACAACCCCGGATATGAAGTCTATCACTGGTCCGGACTCGGCCGTTTTAACTGGTTTGGCTTCTATCCATTTGGTGAATTTATCCACCATGACCAATAGGTATTTTTTCTTATGGCTTCCCCCTTTAAGGGGTCCGACCATATCAAGCCCCCAGACTGCAAAGGGCCAAGTAATGGGGATTGTTTGGAGAGCGGTAGGTGGCATATGGCTTTGGTTTGCAAAAAGCTGGCAACCGACGCAACGTTGAACGAGGTCCTGTGCGTCTGCTCGGGCCGTCGACCAGTAAAAACCTGTACGGAAGGCCTTGCTTACAAGGGCCCGAGCTGCGGCGTGGTGGCCGCCAAGTCCAGCATGAATTTCTGCCAAAAGTTGTCGTCCTTCCTCTTCGGAGATGCACCTTTGAAGTACTCCGGTAGCGCTTTTCTTATAAAGCTCTCCCTCGTGGACCTTGTAGGCTTTAGACCGCCGCACAATGCAACGTGCCTCGTTTGGGTCCTCAGGGAGTTCTTGCCTAGTTAGGTAGGCCAGGAAGGGTTCTGTCCACGGGGCAATGACAGCCATAATCACGTGGGCCGAAGGTGTTATTTCGGTGGCAGAGCCTCCGATTACGTCAGAGTGTTCGGTATCTGGTGTTGTGGCCAGGTCCGGACTGTTGTTGCCGGTCTCTCCTTCCCATACCACGGATGGCTTAAACAGCCTTTCCAAGAAGATATTAGGTGGGACAAGGTCGCGCTTAGCACCGATGCGGGCGAGGATATCCGCCGCTTGATTGTTTTCTCGGACCACATGGTGGAATTCAAGCCCCTCGAACCGAGCTGACATTTTGAGGACGGCGTTGCGGTAAGCCGCCATTTTTGGGTCCTTGGCGTCAAAGTCTTCATTTATTTGAGATATTGCGAGGTTCGAATCCCCACGCACCTCTAGGCGTTGAATGCCCATGGAGACTGCCATCCGGAGACCATGCAACAGGGCCTCATATTCTGCTGCATTGTTGGAGTCTGTGTATAATATTTGGAGTACGTATTGGACTGTATCTCCGGTGGGGGATGTCAGGACGACGCCTGCCCCCAGACCAGCCAGCATCTTAGAGCCGTCAAAGTGCATGATCCAATTGGAGTACGCGCCGTACTCTTTAGGGAGTTCGGCTTCTGTCCATTCGGCGACGAAATCGGCCAGTACTTGTGACTTAATGGCTCGCCGTGGTTTGTATGTTATGTCGAACGGGAGGAGCTCAATAGCCCATTTAGCAATCCGACCTGTGGCATCGCGGTTATTTATTATATCATTGAGTGGTACTTCAGAGGCCACCGTAATTGAACACTCTTGAAAGTAGTGTCGTAATTTCCGGGATGCCATGAAGACCGCGTATGCTATCTTTTGATAGTGTGGGTACCGTGATTTGCATGGAGTGAGGACAGTGGATACATAGTATACCGGCTTTTGAAGCGGGAACTTATGTCCGCCCGTCTCTCGTTCGACGACGAGCACTGCGCTTACAACTTGGTGTGTTGCTTCTATATATAACAGCATTGGTTCACCGACATTTGGCGTGGCCAAGATTGGGTTGGTGGCCAAAACGGCTTTTATTTCTTCCAATCCGGCCGTGGCCGTATCCGTCCACTCGAAGTGTTCGGTGCGTCGGAGAAGGCGATAAAGGGGTAGTGCCTTTTCTCCCAATTGGGAGATAAAGCGGCTTAAGGCAGTCACGCATCCAGTTAATTTCTGGATTTTCTTGAGGTCTATTGGGATAGCCAACTGTGACAGCACTCGAATTTTGGCCGGATTTGCTTCAATTCCTCTACTGGAGACGATGAAGCCCAAGAGCTTTCTGGCGGGCACGTCGAAAACGCATTTACCCGGATTGAGCTTGATGTCATATGTTCGGAGATTGTTGAACATGATCCTCAAGTCATCTATTAAGGATTCGACGTGTATGGTTTTAATGACCACATCGTCTATGTATGCCTCCACTGTTTTACCGATTTGTCTTTCCAGGCATGTCTGAATCATGCGTTGATAGGTTGCACCGGCGTTTTTGAGCCCGAAAGGCATGGTGTTAAAGCAGAAGGGGCTGTGTGGAGTGATAAATGCCGTTGCGGCTTAATCGGACTCCGCCATATTAATTTGATGGTATCCGGAGTATGCATCGAGGAAACACAATGAGTCGTGTCCTACGGTAGCGTCGATAATTTGATCGATGCGGGGGAGGGGGAAGGGATCCTTGGGGCAAGCCTTGTTAAGGTCCTTGAAATCGACACATAGGCGCCAGGATTTGTCCTTCTTTGGTACCATCACCAGGTTTGCTAGCCAGTCCGGATGTTTTATTTCTCTAATGAATCCGGCCTCGAGTAACTTGGCTAGCTCTTCTCCCATGGCTTGTCGCTTAGGCTCAGAGAAACGCCGAAGAGTCTGCTTGACCGGCTTAAACCCCTTTAAAATGTTAAGGCTATGCTCGGCTAGCCTGCATGGGATTCCTGGCATGTCTGAAGGATGCCAGGCGAAGATGTCCCAATTCTCGCGCAAGAACTCCCGCAGTGCGGCGTCTACTGTGGGGTTTAACTGTGCCCCGATGGATGCTGTTTTTGTAGGGTCCGTTGGGTGGACCTGGAATTTGACTATTTCGTCCGCTGGTTTAAAAGAGGTGGACTTGGGTCTTTTGTCGAGTATCACGTCGTCCCTGTCCACTGTGGAGCGCAGCGCAGTTAGTTCTTCTGCCGCAAGGGCTTCGGATAACGCCTCGAGGGCTAGTGCAGCGATTTTATTTTCGGCGCGGAGTGCTATGTCCAGATCACTAGCTAGAGTGATGATTCCATTGGGCCCGGGCATTTTGAGCTTCATGTACCCGTAATGGGGTATAGCTTGAAAGATCGTGAATGCCTCTCGCCCTAAAAGGGCGTGGTATCCGCTACTAAACGGGGCCACTTGGAATGTGATTTCTTCGGACCTATAATTCTCCGGCGTGCCGAATACCACATCTAGTGTGATTTTTCCCGCACATCGTGCCTCCCGACTAGGGATGATTCCTCTGAAGGTTGTGCTGCTTTGTTCAATGCGGCTCTTTTCTATTTCCATTTTTTGAAGAGTCTCCTCATAAATGAGGTTTAATCCGCTGCCACCGTCCATGAGCACTTTAGTAAGCCGGAAGCCGTCCATAATTGGACTAAGGACCAAGGCGCCTGGTGCTGGAGTTGTTCAGAATTTAGGTTCGTCACTGGCATTGAAGGTTATAGCCGTATCGCTCCATGGATTTATTGCTGCCACGTGGCAGACTTCGGCAAGGCTGCGGAGTGCTCTCTTGCGCCTATTATTTGAGGCGAAGGTCTCGAAGACTGTTAATACTGTATTGTTATTTTCGACGGGATGGTGCTCTGTTGTATTGTTGATGAGGATATCCTCGCCGCTCTTGGCCACCTGCCGGAGTATCCAACATGCTCTAAGGCTATGTGTTGGCATGGTATCCACTGTACTGTGAATTTTGCATGGCCCATTGAGCCATCCCTCCAATACGGTTCCACGCCCTGTAGTGGGCTTTTGTTTCTTTGTAATTGGATCGGGTGACTTACGAGAGTACACCCTTTTAGTTCGGACGGGGGTTTTAGTGAGGGCCGGAGGATCCCAGAATTTTGTTTGGGTTTTCCAGGCGCTTTCCATCGCACAGTACTTCTGTACTATGGCCGCCAAGTCAGCAAAGTGTTCTATGTCACGGCGACTTATGGCGTTGAGGATTCCCTTGTTCGTGCAATTTTTGCAAAAGAATGAAATTGCGTCTTCCTCGCGACAGTCCTTGACCTTGCTCATTACAAGGAGGAATCTGGCCCAATAGTGATGTACTGTCTCTTGGGGCTCTTGTCTAATGTGGGAAAGATCACTTATATCTGGGTGGGTGGGTAGATTTAGGTCCGAACCCTGACCCGATCTGAGACCCAGGGGCGGAGGAGTTTCCGAGCTTGGCAGTTTGGGCTCCGGGATGTTGCCCAATAGATCTGGCCCGCTGTCTGATTCTAGGTTCAAAGCTTGGGCCATGTCCTCTCGTAGACGGGTATCCGGCTCGGAGAGCTCGGGAATCCAGACATAGTTTGTCCTCAAGATAGAGGAAGAACCGCTGCGTTGCTCCTCCACCACCGCTATCTGATGGGTGACCGGTGGAGAGTTAATCTCCCTTTGGTCGGGTTTAAGCCCGAGCCGATCATAGTCCGTAGCGACTCCCATGGTGGCGATGCGATCCAAGAGCTCATTCAAGGAAGAGAGCTCCATTGGATCCATCTGCTCGGCGAGTCCCGAGCCGACGTGGAGGCTGTTTTTGATGACCCGAGAAGTCATCGTCGGCGCAACGGCCGAACGGGCGGTCATGACGAAGCCGCCTAGTCGGAGAGTTTGGCCTACAGCCAGGGCTCCCCCAGAGGTGATGTTGTCCTTGACAACAAGACGAGCCATCAAGCCTTATGGTGAGGGCACAGTGGAACTCTCAATGAAAGCACCATTGTCGGTGTCAAAACCGGCGGATCTCGGGTAGGGGGTCCCGAACTGTGCGTCTAAGGCGGATGGTAACAGGAGGCGGGGGACACAATGTTTACCCAGGTTCGGGCCCTCTCGATGGAGGTAATACCCTACTTCCTGCTTGATTTATCTTGATGATATGAGTATTACAAGAGTTGATCTACCACGAGATCATAGAGGCTAAACCCTAGAAGCTGGCCTATGATTATGATTGTTGTTGTCCTACGGACTAAACCCTCCGGTTTATATAGACACCGGAGGGGGCTAGGTTTACACAGAGTCGGTTACAAGGGAGGAGATCTACATATCCGTATTGCCAAGCTTGCCTTCCACGCAAAGGAGAGTCCCACCCGGACACGGGACGAAGTCTTCAATCTTCTATTTTCATAGTCCAACAGTCCGGCCAAAGTATATGGTCCGGCTGTCCGAGGACCCCCTAATCCAGGACTCCCTCACTTCTCACAACTTTGTCTTTTGCTGTGAACTAATATATGTTTGTTATGTTCTATGAATCATTGAGATGTATAAAATTGCTTAACTTATGTTTTTTAAGTTTTTTATGAACCGAGTTTAATGTGAGTGTTCCACATGAACGCTGGACTAGCGTGCGAACGTTTGGAATTTACATTGTGGCCTCAGTTAACTGCATGAACCACTGTAACAAGATACATAGTTGCTTATATGTCAGACACCATATTATTGATTGTTAGCTGGTCGATAGCCTAGTGTTGAAGCGAGCTGAGCCAATGTGCCATGTTTTGCACAACTGCTTACAAGTGGGGTAGCACCAACAGTGTTTACAAGTACTTATGTATACGTCAGCGCACATTTCTCGAACGAGTACTCTATTTCATCAAACACGCACTGCTCGTATGATAAACCGTGACAACTTATGTCTTACCATGCCATATTCATGAAGAAACTAGTGAGGACGCATCTGTTTCGGCAACTATTACGATGGTTCTCACATGATTCACGGGCACACAAAAGTAGCAGCAGCTCCCATAGACGGATTCAAACAGAGTACTAGCCCCGGAGGGCTCAATAATAGGCAAGGTTCGGATAAGTAGACACAATCCAAACTAGTATTAAACACTAGCTGGGGCAACTATTTCATGCCTCGATCTAATTTGGGCTGGACACAGGACGGACCTTGCCATGAACATCATCGAGGACGTCCGGCAGCAGCTCAATCCTGTGAACCTTCATGAACATAACCTTGTGGCCTTGCCACTCATAAACTTGTTTGTGGAGGCATGCCATGTCATCTTCCTGCGTAAGCTTGACAAGAACAATATGCCTCACAAACGAAGGAGTAGCTTTGAACTTCTTGTGCTTCAGTACACCCTGGACAACACGCGTGACAACAGTGAGGCTGGAATACAACTTGACATCGGTATAAGCACAAATGGCTTCCAGGATCCAACAGCCTAAGAACTCTGTTTTCCCAGTGCGTATATTCAGGTCATCCGCCTCATAACGAGTGACATGTACAACCACACAATCCTTGTCTGCATCAGGGCTCTAATTGAAACAGAAACAAATTCTGAATTACTTTCCAGTATAAGAAACACAAGTTATTTAAACCACTATGTATAGCATGGCATCGAAGCTAATAAAATTTTCTATTATACATCACCACATACTTAGATGAAAAACCACAATCGAGATCATCAAAAAAGAAAATCACCTTGGGCAGCTCAATGGGGGGGGGGGGACACATCCTCGAAGGGGGAAAACTGCTCCTGCAGTGCCACGGGGGCGGTATCAAACGGGGCGTTGACCATCTCGGTAGTGGTCATGAGCATATCTGGGGTCGGCTCAGTGGCTGCCTCCATCTTCTTGGAGCTCTCTATCTCGTGGGGATCAGCCTCCCGCGTCTGCTCCAATATCGGCAGATCTTTGCCTGGTTCTCCTTGGTCCATCATGAAACTGACGAATACTAGGAGACCACTGAAAGTAAAACACAATCGCAATGACAATGAAACAAAAAAGAGAGTGAGGATCGGTTACTGCTTTGCAAAAGTTCTTTTTTTTCTGAACGAAAATATACCAATATCACGGATCCGCTTACCTTCCCTTCGTTGGGAGAGAAGAACAGTGGCAGATGCGAGTGTTGGCTTTCTTGAAGACGGTGAGGGAGAAGGGGATTCGGCGAAGAGTGAAATGATGGTTGCTTCGTCCGCCAACTGCGGGGAGGTGGGGTTTTGTGATACGACGGCTCGTTACTGCCACGCTACGACCGGGGTGACTCTCTGCCTGCATACTGCCTTCTAATTTGGTGGGTGGCATTTGGGCCCATGCGCGGCATGGCCCGCATGTCAGTGAACAAAAGTAAAATGACATTTAGTAGAGGGAGACATTTCGATGATCTAGGAGGAGCCATAAGCGGTAGTGTATCCAATGTACTAGTAGTAATTGTTTTTCTGGTAGCTGTAGAGTGTCTCCACTGTACTAGTAGTAATTGTTTCTCTGGGCCCAAGACAAAACAGCCCATCCACCCTAGTAAATAATAAAATCAATTCAAAAGCCCATATATTTACTTAATGAGAGGCGCTACCCACACCCAGCACACTGCCCCCAAAAAAACCTGGGTGCTCTTCTTCCTCCTCACTCCCACCCACCTCACGTCAGCTCGCTCCACTCGTACCCCCAAATTCCTCATCTCACTCCTACAGAAAATCCCAGCTCCCCTTCTTCCTCACTACTACAGAAAAATCCAAGCTCCCCTTCTTCTTCACTCGCACTACAACTAGGCTCGTCATTCGTTACTCTACTCAAATCTGTGAGCGCGACGCGACGCCCTCAAGGAAAATGGAGTCGGCTGACCCCAGCGCCAAGAAGATGAGGCTCCCGCCAGCGGCGACGCCTGTTGTAGATCCTGCACCTGGCAGCGCGGGGAGAGGCGGCGATCTCGCCCCCACCGGATCCCAGGAACCCGTAGAATCTCAGGTGGACCGCATCAGCGATCTCCCGGACGCCGTCCTTGGGGAGATCATCTCGCTTCTCCCCACCAAGGATTCCTGCCACACCCAAGTCCTCTCAATTTGGTGGCGCCCTCTATGGCGCAACCGTGCCCCTTAATCTTGACTGTCGTCAGCTATCTCTCTTCAATGATTTTGAAATCCCCAAAGCCATCATCTCCTCCCACCAGGGCTCCATTCAAAGCCTCTGCATCCCGTCATGCTACATGAGCAAGCATACCATGCCCTGCATGGTGGACGCCTGGCTGAAATCCCCTGAATTGACAGAACTACAGCTACTTGAGTTCTACTATTCCCCTGGAAATCACCTACCAGATACCGAACGCCATCTACCTGTGCCCTCAGCACCGATGTCCATCTCACGGTTTTCCTCCTCTCTCCACACCGCCACCTTTGCGTTGTGCTACCTACCAGACAATATGGTACTAAACCTTCGACTCCCATTTCTCAAGAAACTTTCACTTGTGCGGGTTCGTAGATCGAAGGATTCATTGCACAACATCATCCACTCCAGTTGCCCTGCCCTGGAGTGCTTGGTGCTTGTTTTCACAGTTAGAATCGGTGGTCTCCAAATAAAGTCGCCTAACCTTGTAAGAATTGGAATTTCTTTTGACGGAAGGCAGCTCATCATCCAAGATGCCCCTTCACTTCAAAGGTTGATCCTTGATTCTAGTTATTCACTGTCGCAAATAACCGTCCTCTCTGCGCCTAAACTGGAGACCTTGGGTGTAATACATGATCTCTGTGCTCATTTCAAGATGGTGTTTGGCTCCACAGCTCTTCAGGTACTTTATATTATCATCTACACTTGTAACCATAAGCTGCATTTTAAATTTCTGCGCATAAGTTATATATCATCTCAGAGTACACATTTTGTACTAATATTATGTTCTATGCTCAATGAAGAGTTTCTCCATGGATAGCCTATCAATGGTGCTGGATTCTGTCAAGATCTTATATATCCAAATGAATAGTTTTGATCTGAACAAGATTATTGGCTTGTTGCAATGCTTTCCATGTCTGGAGAAGTTGTATATAAAGGTGATAATTTCACGCACATTGGAGCCCGCATATAGTGTACTAGAATTAACCGTTCAGCTATTGCTCTTTCCACACTCTTTTTTTAGACCTTAACTGTTTTTAATCTTCATGTCTATTTAGGCAGCTGGACGGGGTAAGAAAGTTATAACCTATCGGTGGATTCGTAAGCACCGGGATTTTCTCACTTCTCATGACATTCGATTGAAGACAGTAACGCTAGAACGATATGTAGCCAACCATGCAAACACTAGATTTGTCACATTCTTCCTGCTGAATGCGAGGTTACTATTGTCCATCAGGCTTAAGTTTATTAGTAGCATGGTTTTGACGGATGGGTATGTCGAAGAGCAAAAAAGGAGTTTCAGGTGGGCAAAAGAGCTTCTAAACGTGCCGGGCTTCTATTTACAACATATTGTGGTCATAATCCAGTAAATTTTTTGACCCAGGATGTTCATTCTATGGACCTGACCGATCCATTTGACTGTGACTGCCGAAAACAGTGCTGGAGTTAGATGTTGTTGCCCTTTTCAACCTGGGTTTTGTCTAAACCTGATGAACAATTAACCCTCGTGCTTTTGTACAGTTTCTAAGCTGGAGTTAGATGTTCTTGCCCTTTTCAACTCGGCTGTGACTGTCATAGTTTCTTTGAAACAAGGCAAATGGCTTGCCATTCGTTTAATTTAGAGTGAAATATTGTAACAAATCCCAACCAAGGGAAATAACATCACTCTCGCCGGCTGCTTGAGCTCACTGTGCATTACAGAAGCCAAGTGATTAGCCCCCACCAGCACCCACAAACTTATTTCGAACTAGCACACCAAATGGGCTGTAAAATTCATAGGAAAGGCTGCATGACCGTGACAGATTTGGATTCTGACATTTGGGACCCACGAGGAAATAGCTTATCCAAGGTGGTGTCGACTTACTAGCTAGTCAACAAACGATTCTACCTACCAGCTGTTGGATTGACATCCAACATCTGTCGTGTATATTCTATCTCTGGTCTTCTTCCTCTAGCCTCCCAAACCAAACCACCCCGTCGGCTCCACCTGCTCCGGCCTCCCATGGCTGGCTGCGCCTCCGCCGCCCTACCGTACCCTTCAACATTGGCCAGTCCCTCCCTCTATTCCCCCACACGTCCTGTTATTCTCCGGCGATGTCAGCCCCAACACGCACCCGCACCCGAACCAGTCAACCCTCGTACTCCCCTCCGCCGACTGGACCGGCGCATCTTCCACGGCTCCTGTTCGTTCCGTCCGAGGCCTCGCTGACGTCCTCGGCCTTGGTTTGCTCACCGTGCGTGGTGCGTGATACGTCTCCGTCGTATCTACTTTTCCAAACACTTTTTCCCTTGTTTTGGACTCTAACTTGCATGATTTGAATGGAACTAACCCGGACTGACGCTGTTTTCAGTAGAATTGCCATGGTGTTATTTATGTGCAGAAACAAAAGTTTTCGGAATGACCTGAAACTCCACGGAACATATTTTTGGAAAATATTAAAAATACTGGAAGAAGAATCCACGCCAGGGGGGTCTCCACCTGTCCATGAGGGTGGGGGCGCGCCTTCCCCCCTAGGCGCGCCCCCTGCCTCGTGGGCCCCCTGACGCTCCACCGACCTCAACTCCAACCCCATATATTCACTTTCGGGGAGAAAAAAAATCAAAGAGAAGGATTCATCGCGTTTTACGATACGGAGCCGCCGCCAAGCCCTAAAACCTCTCGGGAGAGCTGATCTGGAGTCCGTTCGGGGCTCCGGAGAGGGGAATCCGTCGCCATCGACATCATCAACCATCCTCCATCACCAATTTCATGATGCTTACTACTGTGCGTGAGTAATTCCATCATAGGCTTGCTGGACAGTGATGGGTTGGATGAGATCTATCATGTAATCGAGTTAGTTTTGTTAGGGTTTGATCCCTAGTATCCACTATGTTCTGAGATTGATGTTGCTATGACTTTTCTATGCTTAATGCTTGTCACTAGGGCCCGAGTGCCATGATTTCAGATCTGAACCTATTATGTTTTCATGAATATATGTGAGTTCTTGATCCTATCTTGCAAGTCTATAGTCACCTACTATGTGTTATGATCCGGCAACCCCGAAGTGACAATAATTGAGACCACTCCCGGTGATGACCATAGTTTGAGGAGTTCATGTATTCACTATGTGCTAATGCTTTGTTCCGGTACTCTATTAAAAGGAGGCCTTAATATCCCTTAGTTTCCATTAGGACCCCGCTGCCACGGGAGGGTAGGACAAAAGATGTCATGCAAGTTCTTTTCCATAAGCACGTATGACTATATTCGGAATACATGCCTACATTACATTGATGAATTGGAGCTAGTTCTGTGTCACCCTATGTTATGACTATTACATGATGAATCGCATCCGGCATAATTCTCCATCACCGATCCAATGCCTACGAGCTTTTCACATATTGTTCTTCGCTTATTTACTTTTCCGTTACTACTGTTACAATCACTACAAAACACAAAAATATTACTTTTGCTATCGTTACCGTTACTTCCATATTACTTTGCTACTAAATACTTTGCTGCAGATACTAAGTTATCTAGGTGCGGTTGAATTGACAACTCAACTGCTAATACTTGAGAATATTCTTTGGCTCCCCTTGTGTCGAATCAATAAATTTGGGTTGAATACTCTACCCTCGAAATTTTTTGCGATCCCCTATACTTGTGGGTTATCAAGACTATTTTCTGGCACCGTTGCCGGGGAGCATAGCTCTATTCTTTGAGCCACTTGGGATTTACATCTGTTGGTCACTATGAGGAACTTGAAAGACGAGAAAACAAATATTTATCCCTCAACTACGAGGGGAGGTAAGGAACTTTCATCTAGCTCCGCACTTGATTCACCTTCTGTTTTGAGTAAGCTTGCGACACCTAAACCTGCTTCTGCTATTAATTCTGATATGTCGCATGTTATTGATGATGCCACTTCTGCTATGCATGATACTTATGATGAAACTACTTCTATGCTTGATACTACTGTGCCACTTGGTGAATTTCTTGATGAACAACTTGCTAGGGCTAGAGAGAATGAAATTATTGAAACAGATAATATTGAAGATAGTGATGATGAAGACTCTCCCCCTAATAAATATGAATTGCGTGTTGTGCCTGAGGGTTATGTTTTGGATGAAGAATCTGCTAGAGCCATTCTTGCTTGCAATGATAGAAGTGATCTTAAGAAGTTATTAGCTAAATGGAAGCAGCAATCTCTTAATGCTAGAATGAAACCTGACCCTGCTTTTGCTACTTCACCTATCTATGTTACTGATATGGATTATGAATTCTCTGTTGATCCTGATATGATTACTTTGGTTGAATCTGATCCTTTTTATGGCTATGAATTTGAAACTGTTGTGGCACATCTTACTAAATTAAATGATATAGCCACTTTGTTCACTAATGATGAGAGAACTCGCTACCTTTATATCCTTAAAATATTTCCGTTCTCATTAAAGGGTGATGCTAAGATATGGTTTAATTCTCTTGATCCTGGTTGTGTGCGTAGTCCCCAGGATATGATTTATTACTTCTCTACTAAATATTTCCCTGCTCATAAGAAACAAGCTGCTTTAAGGGATATATATATAATTTTGTGCAAATTGAAGAAGAGAGTCTCCCACAAGCTTGGGGGAGGCTTCTCCAATTACTTAATGCTTTGCCCGATCATCCTCTTAAGAAAAATGAAATACTTGATATCTTTTATAATGGACTAACCGATGCTTCCAGAGATTACCTGGATAGTTGTGTTGGTTCTGTTTTCAGGGAAAGAACACCGGACGAAGCTGAAATTCTACTGAATAATATGTTGACAAATGAAAATAATTGGACACTTCCTGAGCTAGTTCCTGAGCCTATTCGTAAACCAACTCCGAAGAAAAGAGGTGTTCTATTTCTCAGTCCTGAAGATATGCAAGAGGCAAAGAAATCTATGAAAGAAAAAGGTATAAAAGCTGAAGATGTTAAGAATTTACCTCCTATTTAAGAAATACATGGTCTTAATTTACCGCTTGTTGAAGAAACATATGATCTTAATCCTTCACCTATTGAAGAAACACATGGTCTTGATAACCCGACACAGGTAGTAAAGGTAAATTCTCTCTATAGATATGATAAAGCTGAAATCCCTCCTACTAAGTTTGCTAGCCAATGCTTGGATGAGTTTGATAACTTTATGGTTAAGCCAGAAGACTTCAATGCTTATTTTGGTAGACAATTAAAACAAAATGCTTATATGATTGAGCACTTGGGTGATTATATGTCTAGAGTTAAATGTGAACTTAAACTTATTAGTAAACATGCTTCTATGGTTACCACTGAAGTAGAACAAGTACTTAAAGCTCAAAATGATTTGCTCAATGAATTAAATAGTAAGAATAATGACTATGCTGTTAGAGTAGCTACTAGAACTGGTAAAATGACTCAGGAACCTTTGTATCCTGAAGGCCACCCTAGGAGAATTGAACAAGATTCTCAGAGAAATAATATTGATGCACCTAGTCCTTCTAAAAAGAAGAAAAAGAAAAATGATAGGACTTTGCATGCTTCTAGTGAACCTATTGCTGAACCACCTGAGAATCCAAATGATATTTCTATTTCTGATGCTGAAACACAATCTGGTAATGAACATGAACTTAGCGATAATGTCAATTATGATGTTCATGATGATGCTCAACCTAGCAATGATAATGATGTAGAAATTGAACCTGCTGTTCATCTTGATAACCCACAATCAAAGAATCAACGTTATGATAAGAGGGACTTTGTTGCTAGGAAGCACGGCAAGGAAAGAGAACCTTGGGTTCAGAAACCCATGCCTTTTCCTCCCAAACCATCCAAGAAAAAGGATGATGAGGATTTTGAGCGCTTTGCTGAAATGATTAGACCTATCTTTTTGCGTATGCGATTAAATGATATGCTCAAAATGAATCCTTATGCTAAGTATATGAAAGAAATTGTCACTAATAAAAGAAAGATACCGGAAGCTAAAATTTCCACCATGCTTGCTAATTATACTTTTAAGGGTGGAATACCTAAGAAACTAGGAGATCCAGGAGTACCAACTATACCATGCTCCATTAAAAGAAACTATCTTAAAACTGCTTTATGTGATCTTGGAGCCGGTGTTAGTGTTATGCCTCTCTCTTTATATCGTAGACTTGACTTGAATAAGTTGACACCTACTGAATTATCTTTGCAAATGGCCGATAAATCAACTGCTATACCTATCGGTATTTGTGAGGATGTGCCTGTTGTGGTTGCAAATGTTACTATTTTAACGGACTTTGTTATTCTTGATATTCCCAAGGACGATAGTATGTCTATTATCCTTGGAAGACCCTTGTTGAATACTGCAGGGGCTGTTATTGATTGCAACAAAGGCAATGTCACTTTTCATGTTAATGGTAATGAGCATAAGGTACACTTTCCGAGGAAACAACCTCAAGTCCACAGTATCAATTCTATTGGAAAAATTCCATCGATTATTTTTTGAGGTTTTGAATTTCCTCTTCCTACTGTCAAGAAGAAATATGATATTCTTATTATTGGGGATGTGCGTATCCCCGTTGAGGTAACATAGTGTTATTCGAAATTTCTCCGGTTCCATGTTATTCGGAATGAGTTTGTTAACAAGACTTGATCAACCTTGTTAGTGGATTCCTTTTGATGAGCATGAGATGGATGAAACTAGAAGCACAACCTTCTGTACCCTCTCTTTACTTTCTGTTATTTAGTCGAAATAAAGCAAAAATAGTATTTTCCTGTCTGTTTTCTGATTTATATAAAAATACCCCGAAAATAAAAGTTCTCCAAATGCCCTGAAAATGGAATATGATTTTTTCTGGAATATTTGAGAATATCTGGCACTGAGAACACAGCAGGGGGAGCAAGCACCTGGCCACAAGGGTCCAGGGCGCGCCCACCCCTACAGGGCGCGCCCCTGCCTCGTGGGCCCATGGTGGCCCCCCTCCACTTATTCCTGCACCCACACACTTCTTCTTCCTCCCAAAAAAATCACCATCCAGCTCAAGCATGAGTTCTAGCTCATTTTGCTACGATTTTCGATCTCCTTGCTCAAAGCACCTCTCACAAAACTGCTTGGGGAGATTGTTCCTTGGTATGTGACTCCTCCATTGGTCCAATTAGTTTTTGTTCTAGTGCTTTATTCATTGCAAATTTGTGCTGCCTAGGTGACCATGTTCTTGAGCTTGCATGTCAAATTTATATGGTTCCAAGTATTTCTAATGCATGATATAGTCTCTAGGCACTTGTAGGAGTAGTTGCTATCAATTTTGTTGAGCTTGGTTCACTTTAATTTTGAAGTTACTAAAAATTTCAGAAATTTTTCAGAGGAAGAAATATGCTTAGGAAAATGTTCCATGGTGGTCCTTCAAGGAAGCAAGGACCCAGGCTTGCAATGCGTGATGCTGACGATGAGCCACCAAGGGACGCTCCAGTGCGGCCTTGTGAATGGTCTTCAGAAAACTTTATTGATCGAGCGGGAATCAAGGAAGAATTTAATGCATATTTGTGTAATGCTGATCTTGTGAGCTTCGAGGAGGAAAAGTGCCGCCAGTACTACTATCTCACTAGTTCCTTTGTGAGGAGGTTTGAATTTTCATCTTCATGCAATTCTCCAACTGTCCTGTTTGATCTTTATGAGAAATCTTAAACGATGGACTTAGAGGATTTTACCACTGCTTCCAAACTTCCACAATGGGGTAGTGCTAGTGAACCTCGCAAATCTGAATTTAGAAATTTTCTTGCTAGTATAACTGTGGGGGAATCTAGAGATATAGCACAAGCTACCATAGGGAGCATTCATTTTTCTGCTATACGTTATTTTGCTCTCTTTATAGGTAGGTGCATAAATGGTAAGGATGAAGCATGTCACATGTGTGTCCCTGACCTCAGTATTCTTAGGAGTGCTGTGTTAGGAGACAAATCTTATAATTTGGGAGCCATTGTTGCACGTAGGTTGCATCATAACAGATTTAATGGAGATTTTTTTGGTGGAATTTATGCAACCCGCTTAGCTAATTTTCTTGGTGTGGACATACGTGAGGATGATATTGAGTTGCCTCCTACTTATTTAGACTTTAATGCTATGGTTCACCACCAGTTTGTCGAGAGGAATGAATCACCTCTCTGGTATCGCTTAATCTTTGACAAACGTCGTGCTGTCCGTATTACTCTCCCTGCTCCTGCCTTCTTTGATTATCAGGCAAAAGGAAGACATTTTATTACCAGAGAGGAGGCAGATGAGTACGAGAGGAGGGCGGAGGTAGCTCGCCGCCACGCTGCAGCCCAGGAGGTAATAACTGCCGCATCGCAATACGACCCCAGCTACAACTATGGATATCCGTCAGGCCATCCGTGGCAATAAACCAACTTAGGCCAAAAGCCTAAGCTTGGGGGAGTACGTATTTCCCACCGACATTACATTTATGTTCACACACACTCATTGCTAGATGTCGGTGCTCATACTCTTTCATTGTAAATCCATGCTAGTTTATTTTCTTTTCTTGCTTTCTTCTTGTGTGTTTAAT
Organism: Triticum aestivum; assembly: GCF_018294505.1. NCBI lineage: Eukaryota > Viridiplantae > Streptophyta > Magnoliopsida > Poales > Poaceae > Triticum > Triticum aestivum. Next base: position 297,596,267 of record NC_057808.1, on the reverse strand, counting down.
AAACCTTAAGAAAAACCAAAAAATTTAGTGTAGCTTTTAGTTAGTTTATTTTTCTTGCTGTAGTAGTAATAATTAAAAAGAAAACCCAAAAAGATTTCCCGTTCTTCTTTTGCTTGTTGGGAGCTTTCCCGTGTAAATAGTTTTATTTCTTTTCTTTTCTTTGAGGGTCGATAGGAGAAGACCATGATTAAATTGTTGAAGTGGCTCTTATATGCATTATTGTTGATTTAACCAAGAGCCCATATTGCCTTGTCTTCTTCTATTTATTGAATGCTCACAGATTCCAGCTTAGTCCAATGCACGTGCACTCTTATTATTTTCATATCGTTCGGTCGTGCAAGTGAAAGGCAATTATGACGAAATATGATGGACTGATTGAGATGAGAGAAGCTGGTATGAACTCGACCTCTCTTGTTTTTGTAAATATGATTAGTTCATCGTTCCTGATTCAGCCTATTATGAATAAACATGTTTGCAATGACAATTAGAGATCATAGTTGCTTATGCCATGCTTGATTAGCTGTGAGTTATAATGGTTTACCTTGCATGCCAACATGCTATTAAAATGGTTGTGATGTGGTATAGTGGGGTGGTATCCCTTTGAATGGTTTAAGTGACTCCACTTGGCACATGTTCACACATGTAGTTGAAACAAAATCAACATAGCCTTCACGATATTTATGTTCATGGTGGATTATATCCTACTCATGCTTGTACTCAATGTTTATTAATTTTAATGCATGTTCATGACTGTTGTCGCTCTCTAGTTGGTCGCTTCCCAGTCTTTTGCTAGCCTTCACTTGTACTAAGCGGGAATACTGCTTCTGCATCCAATCCCTTAAACCCCAAAGTTATTCCATATGAGTCCACCATACCTTCCTATATGCGGTATCTACCTGCCATTCCAAGTAAATTTGTATGTGCCAAACTCTAAACCTGCAAATGAAATTCTGTTTTGTATGCTCGAATAGCTCATGTATCAACTAGGGATGTCCGTATCTTCCATGCTAGGCGGGTTATTCTCAAGAGGAGTGGACTCCGCTCCTCACTCACGATAAAATAGCTGGTCACCGGGATGCCCGGTCCCATGCTTTATGCAAACTAAATCAAAATAATTGCAAACAAAACTCCCCCTGGGACTGTTGTTAGTTGGAGGCACTCGTTGTTTCGAGCAAGCCATGGATTGATGCTTGTTGGTGGACGGGGAGTATAAACTTTACCATTCTGTTTGGGAACCACCTATAATGTGTGTAGCATGGAAGATATCGCCATCTCTTGGTTGTTATGTTGACAATGAAAGTATGCCGCTCAAAATATTATTTATCTCTGCTTTAAAATCGAGCTCTGGCACCTCTACAAATGCCTGCTTCCCTCTGCGAAGGGCCTATCTATTTACTTTCATGTTGAGTCATCACCCTCTTATTAAAAAGCACCAGCTGGAGAGCACTGTTGTCATTTGCATCCATTACTATTAATTTATATTGGGTATGACTATGACTGGATCTCTTTTAACATGAATTACAATGTTTAGTCAGTCCTTGATCTTTAAAGGTGCTCTACATTTATGTTTTGCGGTCTCAGAAAGGGCTAGCGAGATACCATCATGTTATATTATATCATGATTGTTTTGAGAAAGTGTTGTCATCCGAGATTTATTATTATTGCTCGCTAGTTGATTATGCCATTGACATGAGTAAACATGAGACCAAAGAGTTATTGTGAATGTGGTTAGTCATAATATTTGCTGAAAACTTGAATGCTGGCTTTACATATTTACAACAACAAGAGCAAACAGAGTTTGTAAAAGTTTTTCTTTATCACTTTCAGTTTATCAACTGAATTGCTTGAGGACAAGCAAAGGTTTAAACTTGGGGAGTTGATACGTCTCTGTCATATCTACTTTTCCAAACACTTTTGCCCTTGTTTTGGACTCTAACTTGCATGATTTGAACGGAACTAACCCGGACTGATGCTGTTTTCAGCAGAATTGCCATGGTGTTATTTATGTGCAGAAACAAAGTTTTTGGAATGACCTGAAACTCCACGGAACTTATTTTTGGAAAATATTAAAAATACTGGAAGAAGAATCCACGTCAGGGGGGCCTCCACCTGTCCACGAGGGTGGGGGCGCGCCTGCCCCCCTGGGCGCGCCCCCTGCCTCGTGGGCCCCCTGGCGCTCCACCGACCTCAACTCCAACCCCATATATTCACTTTCGGGGAGAAAAAATCAGAGAGAAGGATTCATCACGTTTTACGATACGGAGCCGCGGCCAAGCCCTAAAACCTCTCGGGAGGGCTGATCTGGAGTCCGTTCGGGGCTCCGGAGAGGGGAATCCGTCGCCGTCGTCATCATCAACCGTCCTCCATCACCAATTTCATGATGCTCACCGCCGTGCGTGAGTAATTCCATCGTAGGCTTGCTGGACGGTGATGGGTTGGATGAGATCTATCATGTAATCGAGTTAGTTTTGTTAGGGTTTGATCCCTAGTATCCACTATGTTCTGAGATTGATGTTGCTATGACTTTTCTATGCTTAATGCTTGTCACTAGGGCCCGAGTGCCATGATTTCAGATCTGAACCTATTATGTTTTCATGAATATATGTGAGTTCTTGATCCTATCTTGCAAGTCTATAGTCACCTACTATGTGTTATGATCCGGCAACCCCGAAGTGACAATAATCGAGACCACTCCCGGTGATGACCATAGTTTGAGGAGTTCATGTATTCACTATGTGCTAATGCTTTGTTCCGGTACTCTATTAAAAGGAGGCCTTAATATCCCTTAGTTTCCATTAGGACCCCGCTGCCACGGGAGGGTAGGACAAAAGATGTCATGCAAGTTCTTTTCCATAAGCACGTATGACTATATTCGGAATACATGCCTACATTACATTGATGAATTGGAGCTAGTTCTGTGTCACCCTATGTTATGACTGTTACGTGATGAACCGCATCCGGCATAATTCTCCATCACCGATCCAATGCCTACGAGCTTTTCACATATTGTTCTTCACTTATTTACTTTTCCGTTACTACTGTTACAATCACTACAAAACACAAAAATATTACTTTTGCTATCGTTACCGTTACTTCCATATTACTTTGCTACTAAATACTTTGCTGCAGATACTAAGTTATCCAGGTGTGGTTGAATTGACAACTCAACTGCTAATACTTGAGAATATTCTTTGGCTCCCCTTGTGTCGAATCAATAAATTTGGGTTGAATACTCTACCCTCGAAAACTGTTGTGATCCCCTATACTTGTGGGTTATCAGTGTGCCGCCCTCTTGCGTTGTCAACGCCGTCAACAACCGAGAGGAACAAGGATATGATTGTACGTGGAGAGGATGACAGTAGGGACCCACCAGCGTCATGGCAGTACGCAAGCAAGTGCCTCGTTATTATAAGCCCAAAAAATGGTTCCTCCTAATGGTTGGACATCTGGGGCTCACGCCATTGTCATCGTAGTCAATAAACGAGAGAATTACACAACGAGCGGCTGACACTAGGGACCCAGCAGGTCGCGCAGTTGTTATTTACCTTTTTTAGCAACAAGTAGTTGTTATTTATACTAGTTTTAGCAAAGGATCAGGGTAACAACGGGGCGGTGCGGGGGCTGTGGCCCGTCTAGCCAGGGTTTTATTTATGTTTACCACATCATGAGCCCAGTTGTGTTTTTTTCTTGCTGAAAATGGCTAGCTCAGTTCTATTTTTTTAAAGAAATACCCAAACGAGGCCTACTTGCTTTATCAGCCCTCCTGGGCTGCAAATCTTTCAAGACGAGGAGAGTTTCATTCGGTTTGCCCAGAAATGGGCTGTACATTTGTAAAACATATCAAACCGGGAATTAGTTTCATTTTTTTTAATTACAAGATTTTAAATTCCATTGATTTTTATGCGTGGACAATTATCTGGATTTTATATTTATTTAAATTATTTTTCAAAATTGTTTGAAAGACTCGATATTTCGGGATTAAAAACAGTTGACCGCACCGAAATATGCAAAATTTTGTATAATTTTTAACCGTGGCCACAATATGGGGTGTAATGCTAACAAAAATAAGATGGGCTCCAAAAAATTCTTAAGAATTGGCAAATGGGCTGTAAATTATTAAATAATGGCAAATGGGATGTATGCTGTTTTCCACAGATTTGAGGCTGACTTGTGCGCCTACTACAGGTTGACGTGTATGCTTTCCTAAAAAATAAGGTTGACGCACACGCAACGCCATGTCAACTTAGTCAACACACGAGAGCAGTGACTATTGGATGTCCATCCAACGGCCGTCGTGCTTCTTCAATCTCTGCTCTTCCTGCTCCAGCCGCTCAAACAAGCGTCGGCGGGACTGCCTGCTCCCTCCTGATACGTCTCGAATGTATCTATAATTTTTGATTGTTCCATGCTATTATATATTCTGTTTTGGATGTTTATGGGCTTTATTATACACTTTTATATTATTTTTGGGACTAACCTATTAACCCAGAGCTCAGTGCCAGTTTCTGTTTTTCCATTGTTTTAGTGTTTCACAGAAAAGGGATATCAAACGGAGTCCAAACGGAATGAAACCTTCGGGAGAGTTATTTTTGGAACGGAAGCAATCCAGGAGACTTGGAGTGCACGTCAGGGAAGCAACGAGGTGTCCACGAGTCAACCCGGCAATCTGACCCATGGGCGCCTGCGCCCATGGGCACCCGACCCTAATGGGTAGGGTATGGGTCATCATGTTAACTCATGGGTGAGCCCGATGGGTAACCCGATTAGTCATGGGTAGGGTATGGGCACAAGGTTCTACCCATGGGTAGCCCGATGGGTCACCCGATTAATACTAGTAATTAAAATATATTTTTTATTTTATATGAAGTGTAGATTTTTTTTGAAGATACGCTAATTAATCTTTAGAACAACCCAATGCTGGCAGTATACCAGTACCCATGGGAGTATGCACACGTATGTTTGCTCTGCCATTTTTCTTTGAGCAATCCAGAATGATAAGGCCCATTGCTGAGTCAACTAAGAAATGGTAGAGTATTTCAGCCTATTGGGCCTCCAATGGCTGCAGGTCATGCACGGGTAATGTGTTGTGCGTGCATGGCAACGAAATGAGCATGGGAGGACCTAGTTTAGTACCACCTCGCTTGCCGGAGTGTAGGGTTGGCTGAGCTTCGCTATAAAGAGGGCTAGGAAGGGCCTTGGCAGAGGGGAAAGGAAACGGTCAGCCAAGCACAGGACGTGCAGGTAGTTCGTTAAATTAAAAACTAAATTAAAATATTACTAGACCCGATGGGTGCCCTGTTGGGTCGGGTCACCTGTCGGGTTCGGGCATGGGTCTTGTTCTCTGCCCATGGGTAGGGTCGTGGGTAGCCAGTGCACCCATATAATATTCGGGCATGGGTCTGAGAAAGCTTGACCCGGCATTACCCGACCCGACTGCCAGGTTGATCCACGAGCCAGGGAGGTGCGCCTGCCCCATGGGCGCGCCCCCACCCTCATGGGCCCCTCGTGGCTCCCCTGACCGACTTCTTTCGCCTATATATATCCATATACCCTAAAACCATCGGGGAACACAATAGATCGGGAGTTCTGCTGCCGCAAGCCTCTGTAGCCACCAAAAACCAATTGGGGCCCTGTTCCGGCACCCTGCCGGTGGGGGATCCCTCACCGGTGGCCATCTTCATCATCCCGATGCTCTCCATGGCGAGGAGGAGTAGTTCACCCTCGGGGCTGAGGGTATGTACCAGTAGCTATGTGTTTGATCTCTCTCTCTCTCGTGTTCTTGAGGTGGTACGATCTTGATGTATCGCGAGCTTTGCTATTATAGTTGGATCTTATGATGTTTCTCCCCCGCTACTCTCTTGTAATGGATTGAGTTTTCCCTTTGAAGTTATCTTGTCAGATTGAGTCTTTAAGGATTTGAGAACACTTGATGTATGTCTTGCATGTGCTTATCTGTGGTGACAATGGGATATCACGTGATCCACTTGATGTATGTTTTGGTGATCAACTTGCGAGTTTCGTGACCTCGTGAACTTATGCATAGGGGTTGGCACACGTTTTTGTCTTGACTCTCTGGTACAAACTTTGGGGCACTCTTTGAAGTACTTTGTGTTGGTTGAATAGATGAATCTGAGATTGTGTGATGCATATCGTATAATCATACCCACGGATACTTGAGGTGACATTGGAGTATCTAGGTGACATTAGGGTTTTGGCTGATATGTGTCTGAAGGTGTTATTCTAGTACGAACTCTTGAATAGATCAATCCGAAAGAATAACTTTGAGGTGGTTTCGTACCCTACAATAATCTCTTTGTTTGCTCTCCGCTATTAGTGATTTGGAGTGACTCTTTGTTGCATGTTGAGGGATTGTTATATGATCCAATTATGTTATTATTGTTGAGAGAACTTGAACTAGTGAAAGTATGAACCTTAGGCCTTGTTTCCTAGCATTGCAATACCATTTTCGCTCACTTTTATCATTAGTTACCTTGCTGTTTTTACATTTTCAGATTACAAAAACCTATATCTACCATCCATATTGCACTTGTATCACCATCTCTTCGCCGAACTAGTGCACCTATACAATTTACCATTGTATTGGGTGTGTTGGGGACACAAGAGACTCTTTGTTATTTGGTTGCAGGGTTGTTTGAGAGAGACCATCTTCATCCTACGCCTCCCACGGATTGATAAACCTTAGGTCATCCACTTAAGGGAAATTTGCTACTGTCCTACAAACCTCTGCACTTGGAGTCCCAACAACGTCTACAAGGAGAAGGTTGCGTAGTAGACATCACCTCCTACCGCAGCCGGCTATGCTGCCGCGCAGGCCTCACCGCCCCATCGTTCTCCCATCACTAGCCTAGCCATCCCTCTACTCACCCACACCTGCTGTTATTCTCTGGCGACGGCTGACGAACCAGTAAACCCTCGCACTCCCCTCCACATGGGAAACTACTGCCGAGTTTTCTCTGGCTCCATGTCGTTCCCTTCCTAGGCCTCGCCGTCGTCCACTGCCCTGGTGCTCTCGGCACGGCGTGGTCAATGAACGACATGCATCGGAAGTGGACTGTACGTGGAGAGGCTGACAGCTGGGTCCACGGCCGCATGCAAGGAAATGACTCCTTATTACGCGCAAAATAATGATTCCTCCACCTGACAACCGGGACCCACCGGAAGGGCCTCTGTATTTTGCAAAAAAAAATGTTCCCCCGCTGACAGGCCGGACCCACCAGCTATATCTTCGCATGCAAGGAAGTGCCTCGTTATTACGCACACAAAAAATGAATACTCCCCCTGCTAGCTGGGACCCACCATAGTGGGAGGCTGACTTGTGGGCCTACTAAGATGAGGGGACGGAGGGCTTTGTCAACTTAGTCAATATGAACGATTCTAGCTCCAGTGACCGTACGATGTCCATCCAACGGCCATAGTGCTTCTTCAACCTCTGGTCTTCTTGATCCAGCCGCCCAAACAAGCATCGGCCGTGCCGCCTGCTCCTGCCTCCTGTGTCCGGCTGTGCTGCCACCGCTGGCCGTGCCATCCCTCTATACTCACCCACACCTCCTGTTATTCTCCGGCGACGGTAGCCTCACACCGCAGCCGAAGCAGTCAACCCACATACTCCCCTCTGCGTGGGCATCCACTGCCGCGTCTTCCCCGGCTCCGCGTCGTCCCCTTCCCAGGCCTCGCCGTCGTCCAGCGCCCTGGTGCTCTCGGCGTGGCGTGGTCAATGTGGTCAATGAACGACTTCCATCGGAAGAGTACTGTACATGGAGAGGCCGACAGCTGGGTCCATGGCCGCATCAAGGAAGTGCCTCCTTATTACACGCAAAATAATTATTCCTCCACCTAACAGCAGGGACCCATCGGACGGGCCACCGTATTTTGTAAAAAAACGTTTCCCCCCTGACTGCTGGGATCCACCAGCTACATCTTCGCACGCAAGGAAGTGCGTCCATATTACGCGCAAAAAAAATGATTCGCCCCCCTGACTGCTGGGACCCACCAGCTACATCTTCGCACGCAAGGAAGTGCCTGATAGTCGGGACCCACCCGGTCGAAGCGTACGTAGCGTTGTCATTCTGGTCGCGAACGTGTACGTACATACAATCGGTCTGTCTACAGGCTACAGCGATGAATCGTGGCCATGTAAGGAAGGGCACGTGTCATAGTAGAGGTGTGGACGTGTCGTAGTAGAGGCACGCATGTAGCATGTACACGTACGTACAACGGCCATGGTGCAAGAAAGTAAATACGGCCATGTACCTACATACGGGCGGGGTCTCAAACGCCTACTCGCGCGTACGTACGACCAGGTCTCGTGTACATGGTTGGGTCGGAACGGAGAAACTGCATCGTCGTCATGTTCATGGGGAGGCAACGGAATGCGTCGTGTTCATCGGGAGGCAACGGAATATGTCGTGTTCATCGGGAGGCAACCGGCTTGGACGGAACAACCGATGGAAATGAGGCCTGGCGTACCGCTGAACGGAGGAAACGGCCTTGTGTTCGACCGGCCACGGTCCAAACGGGATCCTGTTCATCGGGAGGGGTCTGGCGTACCGCAAAACGGAGGAAACGGACCTCCTACGGTCAAAACAGGGTCCTGTTGAACGGGAAGGGTGTGGCGTACTGCAAAACAGAGGAAACGGACTTGTGTTGGAGCGCTACGGTCGAAACGGGGGTCCTGTTCATCGGGAGGGGTGTGGCGTACTCCAAAACGGGACTCCACGGGATATTGTTCATCTCCACCATCGGCTGCCTCCACGGGCTACTGTTCATCCACCGTCGACCTCCTCCAGCCTCCACCTGCGACTGTTCATCCACAGGCTCCTGTTCATCCAGCCTCCACCGCGCGCTCCTCCACTGACTACTGTTCAACCAACCCTCTCCACGGGGTCCTGTTCAACCACCCCTCCACGGGCTACTGTTCATCCAGCCCTCCACCGGCTACTGTTCAACCAGCCCTCCACGGGGTCCTGTCCATCCAGCCCTCCACAGGGTCCTGTTCATCCACCGGCTCGATCGATCGGGGTACTTTTCGTCTAGTGGCAACGGCCTCTACTACCACGCGGTCCTGTTCCTCCAACCCCCCACCGGGAACTGTTCATCCAAACCCCCCCCCAACCACGCTCACTATTCATCCAGAGGCAGCATCGATCGGCTTCAGTTAGCAGCAGTAGCGAAGGAATCACTCGGGTTCAGTTAACAGCAAGGGATCGATCGATCGCTCGGGTTCAGTAATGCGTAGCCTACAGTGCAATCGCTCGGGTTCAGTAAGAGCCCAACGCCTCGCTCGGGTTCAGTTAGTGCCCAACGCCTCGCGCACACGCGCGTAGATACAAGAGATACGCGCATCGCTCGGCCCCCGACCACCCACCGTAACCGGGAACTCCCCGATATTTTCCTCGCCCTTGCTTCTACCACGGTTTTTTCCGTCATGGACGGCCCAAAGAATGTCATGCAGCTGCATCTCCGGCCCACCCAGGACGAAAAGCCCATTTTATGTCATGATTTTTTGTCATAGAAGTAGGAGCCCACCACATCTATGATGATACCGGGTTTTGTCACAATTATCGTCATAGAAGTGACATAAGTATGAAAAAAATTCGTTCGGCCCAAAATGTCACGAATGTGTCTTTTTTTTGTAGTGTAAAAAACAAAAGTAACTACTCACACAACATATTCATGCTCAAGATCAGAGGAGTAATAAATCTCATAATGGATCTGAACATATAATCTCCCACCAAATAAACCGGCTAGCATCAACTACCAGATGTAGACACTACTAGTCACCCACAAGTACCAATCTGAGGTTTTGATACAAAGATTGAACACAAGAGATGAACTAGGGTTTGAGATGAGATGGTGCTATTAAAGATGTTGATGAAGATTGTTTCGATTTCCCCCGAAGATGAGAGGGTTGTTGGTGATGTCGATGGCTTCGATTTCCCCCTCCTGGATGGAATTTCCCCCAACGGAATCGCTCCGCCGGAGGGCAAACATGCTCCTGCCCAAGTTCCACCTTGAGACGGCGCCGCTCCATCCAGAAAGTCCTTATGTACCAGAAGATGGGCACCGGAGGTGGGCCAGGGCCCCCACTACCCACCAGGGCGCACCCTGGTGCCTAGTGGGCACCTGGGTGGCCCCCTCTGGTATTTCTTTTCTCCAATATTCATTATATATTCAAAAATAATTCTCTGTAAATTTTTAGCTCATTTGGAGATGTGCAGAATAGGTATCTTTGATGTAGCTTTTTTAGGTCCAGAATTCCAGCTGCCGGCATTCTCTGTCCTAGTGTAAACCTTGCATATTATGAGAGAAAGGGCATTAGAATTACTTCACAAAGTGTTATAATGGATAAAAACACTACAAACAATAGTAGGAAAACATGATGCAAAATGGATGTATCATTGAGTCGTAGGACAATGCACTATTAAGAGGAGGTCCGCTTCGGAAAGGTTTAGATGGAATCAACACGTACATAGTCTTTTTGCACCCACCATCCTTCCTGACACTGGAGTTTGTCCTTTCTAATGCATGGACTTTCTTGAGACATATAAGCGGTAGTACCGCTCCAACAATAATGCCGCAAATCAGTGCTACTAGCACTTCTGCTTATTTTAGTGCTCTGTAAATGTGCGGTAGTTGGGCGATAGTTCAGCGCGGTAGTACCGCTCCCGCGGTACTGCGACCCTGACTAGCACCCCACTATAGCAGATCTTCTGGTCTACTAATTGTACAGCGGAAGTACCGCTCCGGCGGTACTACAGCCGTTTCTCTGCCCTTTGGAGTACCACTTATTTTTAGCCCTCCGTACCGCTCTGTCCTTCGAGTGGAAGTAGCACGGCAGTACCTAGCAGTAGTACTGAAAGTGCTAGTTATCAACTAGAGGGGGGTGAATAGGTGATTTTTATGAAAGTCTTAAAAACACGGGGGCTTTGAAGACAACCAGTAGAAATGAACCTATTGATACGCAGCGGAAGGTAGACTACACTAGACAAGCCATAGTCAAGTAAGCAATGAAGTGAAAGCACGAAGACTATCAGCAGCTAGGTAGTATGGATCAGGATGGAACATAGTATGAAGCCAATCAGTAAACAGTCTTCAAGCAGTGAAGACACTCAGATCATGCAAGCAGGCAATGACTTCACGAAGACAAACTGTAAGTAAAGGGAAGGAAGGATAGAACCAGTTGCTTGGTGAAGACAAGGATTTGGTAGACCAGTTCCAGTTGTTGTGACAACTGTAAATCTGGTTAGGGAGGCTGAGATTTAACTCATAAGACCGCATCTTCACCTTATTCCCCTTGAGCTAAGAACACTTAGTCCTCGCCCAATCACTCTGGTAAGTCTTCAAGGTAGACTTCCAAACCTTCACAGACTTCGTTCACTGGCAATCCACAATGGCTCTTGGATGCACAGAATGCGATGCCTAACCAGCTGGAGGATTCACAGTCCTCAAGTGTAACAAGTCTTCAGATCACGCGGACAGAAAGACTTCAGTGATGCCTAACACTCTTTGGCTCTGGGTGTTTTGGGCTTTGTCCTCGCAAGGATCTCTCTCTCAAATGCTTCGGAGGTGGGTTGCTCTCAAACGACAAAAGCCATGCACTAACTCTGAGCAACCACCGATTTATGGTGTAGGGGGTGGGCTATTTATAGCGAGGAGGCAACCCGACCTGATTTGTCTGAAATGACCCTGGGTCACTAAGGAACCGACACGTGTCCAACGGTCAGATTTCAAACACACGCGACAGCTTGACTTGGGCTACAAGTAAAGCTGACGCATCCAGCTCTGGATAAGATTTGCTCTCATTGTCTACGCTCGAAGACATAGGATTTGGTTGAGCATCACATCAGTCACTCTGACTTTGTTCACTTTGACCCCACTTAACAGTACGGTGGTTCCTATGACTCAACAAAGAATAAAAGGAAACTACGAAACAACTATGTCTTCGTACTCCATAGTCTTCATGTGAATGTCTTCTCATGTCATAATCTTCAGTGTGAATATCTTCACAAACCACCATTGTCTTCAATGTCTTCACACATTTTTAGGGGTCATCTCTGGTAGGTAAACCGAATCAATATGGGACTACTACCTGTGTTATTCTACAATTCTCACAAACACATTAGTCCCGCAACCAAGTTTGTCGTCAATACTCCAAAACCAACTAGGGGTGGCACTAGATGCACTTACAATCTCCCCCTTTTTGGTGATTAATGACAAACTGGTTGAAGTTTTCAACGGGGACAAAAGTATGTGAAAGATAAGGATTAAGGCACTGTCTTCATAAGTAGCAAAAAGGCTCCCCCTGAGGATGTGCATATAAGTAGTTTGCTTTTGAATGCAAATGCACATGGCAGGTTTTACTTTGTGGAGATCCTCTTCAACTTATGAAGACAATTCATCGTGCATAAAAATAGATAACGAAGATAGTGACATGCACAATGAAAAATGCACGTCTGCAGAATGTCTTCATGCAGAATTTATCATCGCATCATAAGGTAGCAGAAAGAGTAGCAGTCGACCATCGAGTTTAAGTGTTACAACTCAAAGGACCAAATTGTTTCAAAAGACGAGAGTTGTAATGACTTAGCAAAAAAAATAACGCAACCACCCATATGGACCCGCTTGAAGACTATCAACTCATATGCTTCTTCCCCTTTTGTCAGTAATGACCAAAAAGGTTTGAAGACATAGAGAATCTACTCGCTCTCAGTGGGAGTAGATGATGGAGAAGGGTCGTCATTGGAGTTTGGTGGTGCAGACGGGCCTGGCGCAGAATCCACATGCAGTGTAGCCATGGTCAGTGAAGTGCCATCGTCTTCTTCATCGATGACTCTCACAACAACTGTTGCAGCCGAAGACGAATGTTCAGAATCTTCAATAGACGGCGTGCGACGCCAGCTTGCATTTGGTGGAGGCCTGGAATCAAACTTGAAGTTCTCTGTGAAGCCATCTTCGCGAAGATCGTCTTCGGGACAGAGCATTGCGAGGCTCTTCCAGGACCGCCGACAGGCTTCGTGTGCAATAAACGAGTTCTTGGTGGCCAAGTTTTGGATGCGATTGACATCCACCAAGAGACTATGCATCTGACGCTTCAGCCAGTCATGATACTTATCCCACTTCTGATGCAATGCCACGAGAAGCTCTCGGTCATTGAGTACACGAGAACGCTTCTGAGGCCTTTGGGCAATCGTACTTGCAGTGGCTTCAGTGTTAGCACGGTGTGGCACTCTCTTGTTTCCAGCCAGAGGATAAGCGGGGGTTGCAGCATTGGGAACAAGAATTCCTTCAATTAGCTGCGAGAAGCTTTGCTGTTCAGCATTCTGAAGATGTAGGGGCTTCTTGGCGGGCTCGGGGTAGATGGCTTCAATCGACAGATCAACCTCAGGCAGAAAAACAATGTGGTTGCGCGCTGAGCCTGATAGTTAATGGTGGAATGAAGCTGGATCAGGCGCATCACCCATGGAGCATAGAACTTCAGGCCAAACAGATCAATCCCAGAAGCAGCGAGTTGTCTGATGAAGAAATCCTGGGTGTTGAATCTAACGCCATTGATGATATAGAATACCAAAGTTTTCATGGCTCCTTGAAGTTTAGCTTCAGAAGAATGTCCCTTGATCAGCCATAGAGTACGCCTCAGAATATGGTATACTGTGCGTGGCAAGTACTCGAGGTCCTTCACAAAGAACTCCTTTGGGTATTCAGCGTCTTGAGGCAATGGCTTCATCATGCTAAGAATCTGGCTCATGTTTGGTTCGGGCCTCTGAAAGATACTTTGCTGTTCATCTCTATGAAGCTGACAACCAGGTTCGTATAACTCACCTGGAGTGGGCAGGGAAGTAAGCTCGATAATGTCTTGAGCTTTGGCTTCGTGATGTACATCACCTGACATCCACTCAAGGATCCATGTCTTCGGATCCCTGTTGTAGCCGCGAATATGGAGTGTGGCATAGAACTGCTGAAAGAACATGCGGTGCCCCCATGTTTGGTTTTGGTAATTGATGACAATCTCTATGGACTAATGGTTGCCTTGAGTTATATTTGAAGGATTTGTCAATAGGCTTTTCTTGAAGTCCATGTGTTGGTTTCAAGGAGTTTATGTGGTGACCAAGGTGTTATTAAGGAATTATCCAAAGATTGGTCATGTGAGAGTAGAGCTTATTGCAAGCATGTCTTGAAGAAGAAGATTGTGTGATCATTCATGTTTACCTTCAAGACATCATCCAAATGAAAAGAGTTGGAAAGAGTCAAGGTTGATCAAGACTAAGTCAAGAGTGAATCAAGTTGATCAACACACAAAGCACACAAGATGTACCGAGAGGGATCAAGTGATCCCATGGTGTGGTAAGCATTGTCAATTACGCTTTGTGTACTAACCCATGATCTTCGTGAGAGTTCTTTGTGGGGTTAGGTTGCGGTGTGCAAGTTCAAGTGAAGCATCATGAAGAGATCAAATGCTTGAGGCTTGCCGTCCATTGTGGCGACAATGGACTTGTGAAGATGTTGCGGTGTGCAAGTTCAAGTGAAGCATCATGACGAGATCAAATGCTTGAAGCTTGCCGTCCATTGTGGTGACAATGGACTGGTGAAGATGTGTGGAAGAGTGGCTCACCCATAGTGGAGTATGGGGGAGCAATCAACTAGTCTTCATCGAGCCAACACAACCAAGAAAGGTGGTCCAACTTGAGGGAGTCAAGATCGTCATCATCTAGCTCAAGTGGACCATGTGCAAGGCAAAGGTTTGCTCTTGATAGGTTTTCTATTTTACCGGTCTCATGATGGTAGTTGGGAGACCGGGTTATAGGATCGATTGCCGTACTATCAAGGGGGGCTCTCAATGAGTAGCTTGATCATATCGTTCATAGAGAGCTCAAACCATTGCATCCTTGCATCATCTTTGTTGGTTCTTGTTTGGTTCTTCTCTTTGTGAGTTTTGGAGCTTATGGTCATCTTGATGACAAGCTCGAGTTCATCGAAAACGGAGTTCACTCGCATCTTCTATGATGTTTTCGATGTTGGAGGTTATGCCGGTTCTTCTCGGTTGGAGGTTTCACTCCTCTATTTGTTGGCATACCTCCCCTGCCTCTTCTTACTCATATGAAGAAGTTATGGCAGTTCTGGTTTTCTCCCTGCGGTAGTACCGCGGCCAGAGCGGCAGTACCGCTTATCGCCCCAAGCGGTAGTACCGCTGTCCAAAGCGGTAGTACCGCCTATGGCCATAAGCGGTAGTACGGCTACGGTTCCGCGCTGGTACCGCCTCGATTTTGGGTCTTGCATTTTTCGTGTCGAGTTTTGCAGTAGTTGCATGGCAGTAAGGCACGGCAGTTCCGCCTATAAGCGGTAGTACCGCCCCGATGGGCGGTAGTACCGGCTGTAAGCGGTAGTACCGCTCCGGTCGGGCGGTAGTACCGCTACTGCATTTTTGGTCCCGTGTTCTGGTCCCGGCTATAAGCGGTACTACCGCCCCAAGGTTCATGTTTGGTTGCTCCTTTTCCCTGCTTCTTCCGCCAGAGCGATAGTACCGCTCGTGGAGTGGTAGTACCGCTCGTGTGCGGGCTGAGCACATAACGGTTGGATTTTTCCCCTTCTATAAAAGGGGGTCTTCTTCCCCAATGAACCTTGTCTTTTGAGCTCGTGTTCTTCCCCCATTGTTGACCTTCTTCGAGCTTGCTAACTCTCAATCCCTCCATGGATTTTTGCTAGTTTTTGAGGGAAAAGAGAGAGGAGATCTAGATCCACATTTCCACCAATCACTTTCTCCTCTATGTGAGGGGAACCCCTTGGATCTAGATCTCGGAGTTCTTGGTGTTCTCCTTCTTGTTCTTCCTCTCATTTTCCTCCCTAGCATTAGTTTCTTCAGTGGGATTTGAGAGAGAAGGACTTGGGCACTCTGTGTGCCCTTGCCATTGCATTTGGTGCATCGGTTTGAGTTCTCCACGGTGATACGTGGAAGTTACAAGTTGAGAAGCTTATTACTCTTGGGTGCTTGGTGCCCTTGAGCTTGTTCCTCTTGGGTGCTTGGGCACCCTAGACTGTTGGTGGTGTTCGGAGCTCAATCATTGTGGTGTAAAGCTCCGGGCAAGCGTCGGGGTCTCCAATTAGGTTGTGGAGATCGCCCCGAGCAATTTGACGGGTACCGGTGACCGCCCCCAAGGGTTGCCAAAGTGTACGGGTTCGGTGACCGCCCCCAAGGGTTGCCATTTGTACGGGTTCGGTGACCGCCCTCAAGGGTCCCTTAGTGGAATCACGGCATCTTGCATTGTGCGAGGGCGTGAGGAGATTACGGTGGCCCTAGTGGCTTCTTGGGGAGCATTGTGCCTCCACACCGCTCCAAACGGAGATTAGCATCCGCAAGGGTGTGAACTTCGGGATACATCGTCGTCTCCGCGTGCCTCGGTTATCTCTTACCCGAACCCTTTACTTATGCACTTTACTTTGTGATAGCCATATTGTTTCTTGTCATATATCTTGCTATCACTTAGTTGTTTATCTTGCTTAGCATAAGTTGTTGGTGCACATAGGTGAGCCTAGTTGTTGTAGGTTTTGTGCTTGTCAAATTAACCGCTAGGTTTATTCCGCATTTGTTCAAGCCTAAACTGTAATTATTTTAAAGCGCCTATTCACCCCCCTCTAGGCGACATCCACGATCTTTCAACTGCAGGAGAAGCTCTTCATTCCAGTGTACTTTGTCAGTCACAAAAGGAAGAAGACCAACATCCCTAAAGTAGTCAAGAGCTTCTTCAAGACACGGCATCCCAGTTATAGCTTCACAATCCAGATGCATGTGTGGAAAGATCCGCTCTTGATTGTACAGGATGCATGAGTAGTAGCTTCGTTGCTGATGGCTCCAAAATCTATCTGAAGAGATCTTAGGCTTTGTGTAAGGATTCTTGGCACTGTCAAAGAAAGTATTGTGCTCTCTGAAGCTGTGCACGCTAAAAGAACCATGTGTCATTGCAGCACTTGGAAGCCTTGGCAGCCTAGGCTTGGGCTTCTGAACTTGTGGCCTCTGCTCCACATGGTAATCATATTGTGGTCCTGGGGCAGTGGGTGGAACCAGAATTGGCCATCTGACAGTTACCAACTCACCACGATTGAATGCATGTTCCATAGTATGAGGCCTTGGAGGGGGAACGACATCATCAGAGATGATTGGCGTCAAGGTGACTTCAGCATTCTCATTAGCTTCAGGCTCCACATTGTCTTCAGCCATGACTGTGGCGTTGGCTTCAGTGGCGTTGTTGGTGACAGCCTCAGTGTTTTCAACCCCCATCTGTTCAAGAACTGGAGGGTCGGGCACCATCACATTCTCCTCGAGAACGACTTGATCAGTAGCTGGGGGTGTGGCAACTCTTTCTTCTTCTCTCTCTTCTTTGTCTTTATCGGCTGATGCAGCCGGAATGTCTTCAGCGACTTTGGCTTTAGACTCTGTGGCATTCACAGTAGGGGTGGCTTCAGGAAACACTTGATGTGCAACTGAGCTTTGGTGCACTTCCCCTTCTGGAATGCTCGACATGGTGACCTGTGGCCTGGGGATTTTGCGAAGCCTGCAAAAGGCGGGCGACGCCTTTGGTGAGGGAGTGGTCTGTACCATGTAGTAGTCGTCGTCAAGCACCGGAGTGGTGACTTGAGGTGGTGCTGTTCTTGGTGTCTCATCATGTGCTGGGGTGTCTTGCTGTAGGCGCTCGGCCCATGAGTCATCCTGAGCGATTGACGTCAATGGACGACCAATGCTGATAAGTTCACTCCTCGTCGGAGCAGGCGATGATACCGACCGGGGCTTGAGCCGAGGAAGGACTACATCATCATCAACATTTTCTTCATGACCAATGTCTTCAGCTGTGTTGGGGTCAGCAGCTGGAACTTCTTCACTTTCTGGAGCCTCTGTGGAAGCAGGCTCATGGATCACAAGACGACGCTCTTGGTTGGTTGAGGCAGGAAGAACAACAGAAATGGGTTCAACATTGAGGGGTTCTAAGGCTTCAGCACGCTCTTTCTTTGAAGACTTGGTCTTCAGTTTCTTCTTTGATGGAGCACCATCATAAGTGTCTTTGTGCTTGCGCTTCCTGGCTTCAACTTTAGCTGCCCATGTTTTCTTCAGCTCTGAAGCTACTGAGGTGACCTTAGGCTTCGAGCCAGTCATACTGGCAGGGAAGACAATGCGAGGTTCTTCCTGCCTTGGTGCTTCAGATTGGGTCACAGCTGACTTCTTCTTTTGCTTGGCAGCCATCCTGGGGTCGATGCCAGGACGCCTAAGAGCCTTTCGCTTCTCAGCTTCAGTATGAGCTTGAACACATTTCTGCGCAAAGTACTTCATGTGCTCCCGTGAGCCTTTGGCTTCTTCATGCTTCTTGTCGAATTCTTCCTTATGATCATGCAGCATCTTCTTGAAGATCTGCACATCAGCCACACTGAGCTTGGCCATGTTCTTCTTAAAATGTGACTTCTCATAATCAATCTTGTTCTTAAGCTCGACAATTTTCTGAGCCAAGGCCAACTCATTAGCAACGGCTCCGTGAAACGTGATGCTTATGTCCACGGGCAGCTGAAGATCATCAATACTGATGCTCTGGTCATCAAACCACTCATGAATGAAATTGTTCAAAATGTTAACATCAAAGAGGGGCAGATCATTGAAGATCTCTGCCTATTGCTTACTCTTGATCAACATCTCAAGTGCTTCATCACCAAGATCTTCATCACTAGACAAATCAATGGGGTCTTCCTCGTTGCACAGAACGGCAGCAGGAGTCAGTTCATGACCAGAAATCTTCTTGGGCTTCTTGGTCTTCTTGGAGACATGAGACAAACCTTCAGACTGCACACTGGGTTCAGGAGGTGCAGTCTTCAACGTCTTCACAGTTGAAGCTTTTGGTGTGGCAGAGGGCTTCGAAGCTTTTGACTTCTTTTTCTTCTACTTCGGTGGAGCTGGCGCATCTTTGGAGTCTGCGTCATCAGCGGATTGCTCCACTGTGGCCCTCTGAGCAGTAATGTGGGAGAGGAGCCCATCAAAGCTAGTGAAGGGGCCGATGACATTCGGATTGGCATCGCGAGTGCCATCCTGCCTTGGAGCAGACGGACCAGGGTTGAAGTTGAGTCCAAAATCCCTTTTATTCTTGGCAGCTGACTCTTTGGCAAACTGATAGTTTTTTTGAACCTGAAACAGTAGGAGCACCTCCTACCGCAATTGAATTAAAAGAATAAAAGTCTGCCAATTACATAGTTATTTACATTCACCCCATTTTGGGGTTGGGGGGAGTTGGTTTGTTACAAGGTATGTAAGAGAGAAGGAATGAGGTGCTTGTGTTTCTGCTTAACCCTATAAGCTAGGAGAGAGTAGTCCTCTTTGAATCTTTTCAGCCAGGAGTCCTTGGATGGTGCTATACCTCTGAAGTGCTTGTTGTTTCGTTCCTTCCAAATGCTCCAGGCTGCTAGAAGAAAAGTTTACATAAACAGCGGCCGAGCCCATGTCTCTTTGGCAACCTCAATATTTTGAAGCCTGGTCCCCCCTTGTTGCCAGGACAAGCCGAAGCTCGCCCAGCAAGGTTGAGTGAACTGACATTCAAAGAACAAATGCTCAACTGTCTCTTCAATGTGCAGTCCACACAGGATACAATCATGGTCATCCCCAATATTGTAGTGTCTCCTCTTGAGCATGTTTCTTGTGTTTAAGCGGTCAGAGAGGAGCAGCCATCCAAATACTTTGATCTTCATTGTGGACTTGGATTTCCATAACCATCGGAAAGATTGATGTGCCACTGTGTCTCTGAAGTAGAAGGAGTAGTATTTGTGCGTCGTGAAGGTGGAGGACCCCCAGACATACGTCCACTAATCCTGATCTTGGCGGCTGTCAGAGATGTTTATTGCTGCGGTGTCCAATTGAATTTGTCTGACCTCTGCATGCGCTTGCGGGGACAGTGGTAGGTGAAAGGCCTCTCCGAGCGCCGTGATGCTCAAGAATTCCCGAACAAATATATCTTCGTTATTTGCGAAGGAAAAAGCTCTTGGGTACACTTCTGATAAAATTTGATCACCCAAAGATCTTTCCAGAATAGCACTATGCCACCATGAAGTATTTGTGCTTGCGTGATTCCTCGAAATGTGGGCATTAGTTTGGCAACATCTCTCCACCAGAATGATCCACAAGCGTCCATGGTGTGGGGTATCTTATTTTCGTAATACGTGGACCAGATGAGTTCTACCCAAGGCAAATCAGAGTGGTTATAGAACTTATGAAGATATTTCAAAAGGAGTGCATCCCCTTGAATTTTGAGGTTAAGAACACCAAGGCCACCAGAAGCCTTGGGTCGGCACACCATATCCCACAAAGCAAGAGAGTTGCATTTGTCCCCTTGTTCTGTTTTTTTGGTCCATAGGCATTTCCGTCGAATTTTGTCAATAAGTTCAATGATTTTTGCTGGAAGCCGAAGTGTGAACAGAGCAAAAATGGCTAGAGAAGTAATGACCGAGTTTAGGAGTGAAAGTTTGCCTCCATAGGAAATCATGTTCAACGTGGCTGATAACCTCCTTTCAATGCTACACACCAGTGGCATTAGCTCTTGAACTGTGGGTTTTGTTGTGCCCAAAGGGAGTCCTAGGTAAGTGAAGGGCATTTTGCCTACCACACATCCAAGAACATTAGCCAATTCCTCACATTTGGTAGCCTCGCAGTTGATAGGAATGAGTGTGGATTTATTGAAGTTGATTTTGAGCCCAATGGAAGTGGCATAATCTTCTAGGATTTTTTTGACTGTGATCACTTGCTGCGTGCATGCAGGAAGAATAATGAGCGTGTCATCGGCATACTGGATGACCGGGTAATCTTTTTGAGCTGGGGATGGAAAGGGCAATTGAATTTGGCCTTGTGCGAAGGCATCATTGATTGCAGCTTGAAGCAACTCTACTGCTAGAATGAAGATGAGCGGTGAGAGGGGATCACCTTGTCTGACGCCACACTTGCAAAAGAATTGTCGACCAGGTGTGCCATTTAGCAGAACTGAGGATTTTCCAGAGGAAAAAATGCATTTAATCCATCCAATCCATTTTTCATTAAAGCCCATACTTCTCATAATCTCAATCATCGCTTCATGATCAATCGTGTCGAAAGCCTTGGCGAAGTCTAATTTTAGCAGAACAATTTCTTTTCTCGAGGAGTGACATTGATATATGTATTCATATGCCCAAGCAAGGCAGTCTTGGATTGAGCGCCCTTTGAGAAATCCGTATTGATTTCTGTGGATAATTTTGAGGATGACTTTTTGTAAGCGATTGGCTAGGAGTTTGGTGATTACCTTAAGACAGCAATTGAGCAAAGTGATGGGTCTGTAATCATTAACATTCTCTGGGGAGCCAATTTTGGGTATTAAGGTGATGAAGCCGTCATTGATACTTTCAAGGTTTAGCCCTCCATCAAAGAATTGATTGCAAAGGTTATAGAAATCCTCTTTAATAATTGACCAACAACGTTTTAGGAAGATTCCTGTGAAACCGTCAGGGCCAGGAGCTCTTTCGACAGGCATTTCTCTTATTACATTGTCAATTTCCTCATGTGAAAATGGGGCTGTTAGAGTATCAAGCCCATCACATTTTTTGATAATTCTCGTCAGATCAAATTTCATGTCATGAGGAGTTGATGTGCCAGGTCTGCTTTTGTATGTGTGGAAAATGATGGATTTTTTACCAGCGTGATCTTCAACCACGGATCCATCCAGGGTGCATAGCGTAGCAATATTATTTCTATTGTAGCGCTTGGAGAGATTGTATTCACGACACCATAACATCGATGATGGGTTGGCATTCTCAGGCTTCGGTCCATGGACCATGCATGGGTAGAAGCCTTGGGCAATAGCCTCAGGCTTCGATTTGGGCTGCGGATTCTTGTACAGTATATCACCCCATGGGCGCTTTATTGCGTTCTTCTCAGCATATTCGGCAGTGACGAAGTTGTACTCGAACCACTGTTCTGCCCAATATCTTCGAATCCATTGGATTCGGGTCTTGCGCTGATTGTAGTTTTCCTCAGGATCAGTTTTGTACATTTCATACAAACCCGGAGGCAGATCTAGAGCTGTTGTCGGCGTTCTGGGAACGGGGGTCCCCAGACTTGCCTGCTTGCGGCCCACGGCGTGGCTATGCTGCAGGCCTGTACGGCCCATCTTCATCAGCGAGACATTCAAGACCCTCGCAAGGGGCCAAGCCTCGCGAGGTGGACGGCGCAAGACCTCCTCAGGGGCGGCCTCACCGGGCTGCCTCGCGAGGAGCGGAGAAATCAAGGTAGGGCAAACCTCGCGAGGCTCTCGTGACGTGAGCCATGACGATCAAGATCAGGCGAGCGCTAGCGCGTGCAGCGTCCTTGTTTCCTCTTTGGTGCTAAGGAGGCAAGTGCAGGCGCGGAGTACCGAGGCATCAAGCAAAGGTTTCCATATCAGTGCAACGAGACCAAGACTAGCAGGACGGTAGGACGGAGGCCACCATGGAGCCCAAGACGGCGTCACCACCAGAGCCTTTTGCAGGCGAAGACCACTTTTGTCAGGATAAGCTGTACTAGTTGTCCCCTTTCAAATTGACCATTGTTGGCTCCCTTCCCGCTCAATATTTGGGGAGAGGACCAGGTCCTACATAAGTAGAGCTAGCCATCACCAAAGAAAACAACTCATTGAGAGGCATCTCACCCACACAAGTTCGTCAAGCACAAGAACACCTCAACCTCAGGAGGTTGTTCTTCCCCTTGTACTGTTCACCATCAGCCCAAGAGGCAATCCACCACCACCACACTGGAGTAGGGTATTACACCACAACGGTGGCCCAAACCAGTATAAATTTTGTGTCCTTTGTGCTGTGAGTTTGTCGAGTTCGTTCGCGAGATCTTAGCGAGCTATGGCGTGGATAGGTAGGGAGGAAATCTTCGCGCGCACCCCAGTGTTCGAACCTTGAGGGTTTTGCCGGAACCCATGATCCGACATTCGGCGCGCCAGGTAGGGGTGCGGCGCAGCTTCCTTTCCGTCGTTTCACGTCCAGTTGCTCCGTCGTCTCCATGGCAGACGCTCGTCGTGCTCGTGCTAAGCGCCGGGCTGCCCTAGCCACCCGCGTCGCTCAGACGGCTCCCGTCGGTGGGCCACCTCGTCGTTCTCCATCTCCTGCCACCAACGCCGCAACCGGCCCGGCGGGGAACGAGCAGCAAGTGTCCTCACTGCACCCCTCGGTGCGGCGGGACGGCAGCACCGCCACTCCATCGCTGACCCCGACCGGTTCCTCGTGTTGGGGAACGTGGCAATAATTCAAAATTTTCCTACGTGTCACCAAGATCAATATAGGATATGCTAGCAACGAGAGAGAGGGAGTGCATCTTCATACCCTTGAAGATCGCTAGGCGGAAGCGTTACAAGAACGCGGTTGATGGAGTCGTACTCGCAGCGATTCAAATCGCGGAAGATCCGATCTAGCACCGAACGGACGACGCCTCCGCGTTCAACACACGTACAGCCCGGGACGGCTCCTCCTTCTTGATCCAGCCAGGGGAGAGGAGAAGTTGAGGGAGAACTCCAGCAGCACGACGGCGTGTTTGCGATGGAGCTCGTGGTTATCCGGCAGAGCTTCGCTAAGCACTACGGAGGAGGAGTAGTTGGAGGAGGAGAGGGCTGCGCCAGGGAAGGGGTGCGGCTGCCCTCTATCTCCCTCACTATATATAGGGGGAAGGGGGTTGGAGGAGGCACCCTAGGGTTCCCTAGGGGAGGGGCGGCGGCCACAGGGGAAACCCTAGATGGGTTTGGGCGCCCCCACCCCTAGGAAACTTGCCCCCCAAGCCGGGAGGGGCGGCTGCCCTAGGGGAGGCGCCCCCACCTCTCCACGTTACGTGAGAGGGGGTGGGAGGGGCGCACAACCCCTTAGTGGGCTGGTGTGCCCCTCCCCTTGGCCCATAAGGCCCCCCAACGCTTGCCGGGGCCTCCGAAACCCCTTTCGGACACGTTGGTCGTCACCCGGTACTCCCAGAACAATTCCGGACTCCAATACCCTTCGTCCAATATATCGATCTTCACCTCTGGACCATTCCGGAGTTCCTCGTCACGTCCGGGATCTCATCCGGGACTCCGAACAACCTTTGGTAACCACATACTATTTCCCATAACAACTCTAGCGTCACCGAACCTTAAGTGTGTAGACCCTACGGGTTCCGGAACCATGTCGACATGACCGAGACGTTCTCCGGCCAATAACCAACAGCGGGATCTGGATACCCATGTTGGCTCCCACATGTTCCACGATGATCTCATTGGATGAACCACGATGTCGAGGATTCAATCAATCCCGTATGCAATTCCCTTTGTCTATCGATATGTTACTTGCCCGAGATTCGATTGTCGGTATCCCAATACCTTGTTCAATCTCGTTACCGGAAAGTATGTTTACTCGTACCGCAATGCATGATCCCGTGACTAACTCCTTAGTCACATTGAGCTCATTATGATGATGCATTACCGAGTGGGCCCGGAGATACCTCTCCATCATACGGAGTGACACATCCCAGTCTCGATTCGTGCCAACCCAACAGACACTTTCGAGATACCTGTAGTGCACCTTTATAGCCACCCAGTTACGTTGTGACGTTTGGTACACCCAAAGCATTCCTACGGTATCCGGGAGTTGCACAATCTCATGGTCTAAGGAAATGATACTTGACATTAGAAAAGCTCTTAGCAAACGAACTACACGATCTTGTGCTATGCTTAGGATTGGGTCTTGTCCATCACATCATTCTCCTAATGATGTCATCCCGTTATCAATGACATCCAATGTCCATGGTCAGGAAACCATAACCATCTATTGATCAACGAGCTAGTCAACTAGAGGCTTACTAGGGACATGTTGTGGTCTATGTATTCACACATGTATTACGGTTTCGAGTTAATACAATTATAGCATGAACAATAGACAATTATCATGAATAAGGAAATACAATAATAACCATTTTATTATTGCCTCTAGGGCATATTTCCGATAGTCTCCCACTTGCACTAGAGTCAATAATCTTGTTCACGTCACTATGTGATTGTAATGAATCCAACACCCATGGGGTTTGTTCATATCTCGCTTGTGAGAGAGGTTATTAGTCAACGGGTCTGAACCTTTCAGATCCGTGTGTGCTTTACAAATCTCTATGTCATCTTGTAGATGCATCTACCACGCGCTACTTGGAGCTATTCCAAATAACTGCTCTACTATACGAATCCGGTTTACTACTCAGAGTCATCTAGATTAGTGTCAAAGTTTGCATCAATGTAACCCTTTACGACGAACTCCTTTACCACCTCCATAATCGAGAAAATTCCTTAGTCCACTAGTTACTAAGGATAAGTTCAACCGTTGTAATGTGATCCATTCCTGGATCACTCTTGTACCCCTTGACTTACTCATGGCAAGGCACACTTCAGGTGCGGTACACATCATAGCATAATGTAGAGCCTACGTCTAAAGCATAGGGGACAACCTTCGTCCTTTTTCTCTCTTCTGCCGTGGTCATGTTTTGAGTCTTACTGAATACTCACACCTTGTAACACAGCCAAGAACTCCTTCTTTGTTGATCTATTTTGAACTCCTACAAAATCTTGTCACGGTATGTATTCATTTGAAAGTACTATTAAGCGTTTTTGATCTATCCTTATAGATCTTGATGCTCAATGTTCAAGTAGCTTAATCCAGGTTTTCCATTGAAAAACACTTTTCAAATAACCATGTATGCTTTCCAGAAATTCTACATCATTTCTGATCAACAATATGTTAACAACATATACTCATAAAAAATTCTATAGTGCTCCCACTCACTTCTTTGGAAATACAAGTTTCTCATAAACTTTGTAAAAACCCAAAATCTTTGATCATCTCATCAAAGCGTACATTCCAACTCCGAGATGCTTACTCCAGTCCTTAGAAGGATTGCTGGAGCTTTGCATACTTCTTAGCATCTTTCAGGATTGACAAAACCTTCTGGTTGTATCACATACAACCTTTCCTCAAGAAAATCGTCGAGGAAACAATGTTTTTGACATCCTATCTGCAAGATTTCATAAATAATGCAGTAACTGCTAATATAATTCCGACAGACTCTTAGCATCGCTACGAGTGAGAAAATCTCATCGTAGTCAGCTCCTTGAACTTGTCGGAAAACATCTTAACGACAAGTCGAGCTTTCTTAATGGTGACACTTACCATCATTGTCCGTCTTCCTTTTAAAATCCATCTGCACCCAACAGCCTTACGACCATCAAGTAGTTGTTCCAAAGTCTATACTTTGTTTTTATACATGGATCCTCTCTCGGATTTTATGGCCTCGAGCCATTCGTCGAAATCCAGGCCCACCATCGCTTCTCCATAGCTCGTAGGTTCATTGTTGTCTAGCAACATGACTTCCAAGACAGGATTACGTACCACTCTGAAGTAGTACGCATCCTTGTCGACCTACGAGGTTTGGTAGTGACTTGATCCGAAGTTTCATGATCACTATCATAAGCTTCCACTTCAATTGGTGTAGGTGCCACGGGAACAACTTCCTGTGCCCTGCTACACACTAGTTGAAGTGACGGTTCAATAACCTCATCAAGTCTCCACCACCCTCCCACTCAATTCTTTCGAGAGAAACTTTTCCTCGAGAAAGGACCTGTTTCTAGAAACAATCACTTTGCTTCCGGATCTGAAATCGGAGGTATACCCAACTGTTTTGGGTATTCTATGAAGATGCATTTATCCGCTTTGGGTTCGAGCTTATCAGCCAGAAACTTTTTCACATAAGCGTCGCAGCCCCAAACTTTTAAGAAACGACAGCTTAGGTTTCTCTAAACCATAGTTCATACGGTGTCGTCTCAACGAAATTGCGTGGTGCCCTATTTAAAGTGAATGCAGTTGTCTCTAATGCCTAATCCATAAACGATAGTGGTAATTCGATAAGAGACATCATGGTATGCACCATATCCAATAGGGTGCAGTTATGATGTTCGGACACACCATCACACTATGGTGTTCCAGGCAGTATTAGTTGTGAAACAATTTCCACAATGTCTTAATTGTGTGCCAAACTCGTAACTCAGATATTCATCTCTATGATCATATCATAGACATTTTATCCCCTTGTCATGACGATCTTCAACTTCACTCTGAAATTACTTAAACCTTTCAATAATTCAGACTTGTGTTTCATCAAGTAAATATACTCAGCATCTACTCAAATCATCTGTGAAGTAAGAACATAACGATATCCACTGCGTGCCTCAGCACTCATTGGACTGCACACATCAAAATGTATTACTTCCAACAAGTTGCTTTCTTGTTCCATCTTACTGAAAACGAGGCCTTTCAGTCATCTTGCCCATGTGGTATGATTTGCATGTCTCAAGTGATTCAAAATCAAGTGAGTCCAAACGATCCATCTGTATGGAGTTTCTTCATGCATATCTACCAATAGACATGGTTCGCATGTCTCAATCTTTTCAAAAACGAGTGAGTCCAAAGATCCATCAACATGGAGCTTCTTCATGCGTTTTATACCAATATGACTCAAATGGCAGTGCCACAAGTATGTGGTACTATCATTACTATTTTATATCTTTTGGCATGAACATGTGTATCACTACGATCGAGATTCAATAAACCATTCATTTTAGGTGCGAAACCATTGAAGGTATTATTCAAATAAACAGAGTAACCATTATTCTCCTTAAATGAATAACCGTATTGCGATAAACATAATCCAATCATGTCTATGCTCAACGCAAACACCAAATAACAATTATTTAGGTTTAACACCAATCCCGATGGTAGAGGGAGCGTGCGATGTTTGATCACATCAACCTTGGAAACACTTCCAACACATATCGTCATCTCACCTTTAGCTAGTCTCCGTAGCCTTTTATTTTGAGTTACTAACACTTAGCAACCGAACCGGTATTTATTACCCTGGTGCTACTAGGAGTACTAGTAAAGTACACAATAATATAACGTATATTCAAAATACTTCTGTCAACCTTGCCAGCCTTCTCATCTACCAAGTATCTAGGGTAGTTCTGCTTCAGTGACCGCTCCCCTCATTATAGAAGCACTTAGTCTTGGGTTTGGGTTCCACCTTGGGTTTCTTCACTAGAGCAGCAACTGATTTGCCGTTTCATGAAGTATCCCTTCTTTCCCTTGCCCTTCTTGAAACTAGTGGTTTTACTAACCATCAACAATTGATGCTCCTACTTGATTTCTACTTTTGCGCTGTCAAACATCGTGAGTTGCTCAACGATCATCATGTCTATCCCTGATATGTTATAGTTCATCACAAAGCTCTAATAGATTGGTGGCAGTGACTATGGAGAACCATCACTATCTCATCTGGAAGATTAACTCCCACTCGATTCAAGCGATTGTAGTACTCAGACAATCTGAGCACATGCTCAACGATTGAGCTTTTCTACCTTAGTTTGCAGGCTTAAGAAACTTGTCAGAGGTCTCATACCTCTTGACGTGGGCACTAGTCTGAAATCCCATTTTCAGTCTTTGGAACATCTCATATGTTTTGCGACGTTTCAAAAACGTCTTTGGTGCCACAATTTTAAACTGTTAGCATTACGCACTGAACTATCACGTAGTCATCAAAACGTGTATGTCAGATGTTTCGCAACATCTACAGATGACGCTCGAGGTTCAGCACACCGAGCGGTGCATTAAGGACATAAGCCTTCTCCGCAGCAATGAGGATAATCCTCGGTTTATGGACCCAGTCCACATAATTTCTACTATCAACTTTCAACTAAATTTTCTCTAGGAACATATCTTAAACAGTAGAACTAAAGCGTAAGCTACAACATAATTTGCAAAGACCTTTTGACTATGTTCATGATAATTAAGTTCATCTGGTTATTTAATGAACTCCCACTTAGATAGACATCCCTCTAGTCATCTAAGTGATACATGACCCGAGTCAACTAGGCCGTGTCCGATCATCACGTGAGACGGACTAGTCATCATCGGTGAACATCTTCATGTTGATCGTATCTACTATACGACTCATGTTCGACCTTTCGGTCTCTTGTGTTCCGAGGCCATGTCTGCACATGCTAGGCTCGTCAAGTCAACCTAAGTGTTTCACATGTGTAAATCTGGCTTACGCCCATTGTATGCGAACGTTAGAATCTATCACACTCGATCATCACGTGGTGCTTCGAAACAACGAACCTTCGCAACGGTGCACAGTTAGGGGGAACACATCTCTTGAAATTTTAGTGAGGGATCATCTTATTTATGCTACCGTCGTTCTAAGCAAATAAGATGTAAACATGACAAACATCACATGCAAATCATAAAGTGACATGATATGGCCAATATCATCTTGCGCCTTTTGATCTCCATCTTCGAGGCGCGGCATGATCACCTTCATCACTGGCATGACACCATGATCTCCATCATCGTGTCTTCATGAAGTTGTCTCGCCAACTATTACTTCTACTACTATGGCTAACGGTTAGCAACAAAGTAAAGTAATTACATGGCATTTTTCATTGACACGCAGGTCATACAATAAATTAAGACAACTCCTATGGCTCCTGCCGGTTGTCATACTCATCGACATGCAAGTCGTGATTCCTATTACAAGAACATGATCAATCTCATACATCACATATATATAATTCATCACATCCTTTTGGCCATATCACCTCACATAGCATACCCTGCAAAAACAAGTTAGACGTCCTCTAATTGTTGTTGCATGTTTTACGTGGCTGCTATGGGTTTCTAGCAAGAACGTTTCTTACCTATGCAAAACCACAATGGTGATATGCTAATTGCTATTTACCCTTCATAAGGACCCTCTTCATCGAATCCGATCCAACTAAAGTGGGAGAGACAGACACCCGCTAGCCACCTTATGCATCAAGTGCATGTCAGTTGGTAGAACCTGTCTCACGTAAGAGAACGTGTAAGGTCGATCCGGGCTGCTTCATCCCACAATGCCGCCGAATCAAGATAAGACTAGTAACAGTAAGCAAATTGAACAAATCATCGCCCACAACTACTTTGTGTTCTACTCGTGCATAGAATCTACGCATAGACCTAGCTCATGATGCCACTGTTGGGGAACGTGGCAATAATTCAAAATTTTCCTACGTGTCACCAAGATCAATCTAGGAGATGCTAGCAATGAGAGAGAGGGAGTGCATCTTCATACCCTTGAAGATCGCTAGGTGGAAGCGTTACAAGAACGCGGTTGATGGAGTCGTACTCGCGGCGATTCAAATCGCGGAAGATCCGATCTAGCGCCGAAGGGACAGCGCCTCCGCGTTCAACACACGTACAGCCCGGGGACGTCTCCTCCTTCTTGATCCAGCAAGGGGAGAGGAGAAGTTGAGGGAGAACTCCAGCAGCACGACGGCGTGTTGGCGATGGAGCTCGCGGTTCTCCGGCAGAGCTTCGCTAAGCAGTACGGAGGAGGAGGAGTAGTTGGAGGAGGAGAGGGCTGCGCCAGGGAAGGGGTGCGGCTGCCCTCTCTCTCCCGCACTATATATAGGGGGAAGGGGGTTGGAGGAGGCACCCTAGGGTTCCCTAGGGGAGGGGCGGCGGCCACAGGGGAAACCCTAGATGGGTTTGGGCGCCCCCACCCCTAGGAAACTTGCCCCCCAAGCCGGGAGGGGCGGCTGCACTAGGGGAGGCGCCCCCACCTCTCCACGTTACGTGAGAGGGGGTGGGAGGGGCGCACAGCCCCTTAGTGGGCTGGTGTGCCCCCTCTCCTTGGCCCATAAGGCCCCCAACGCTTGCCGGGGCCTCCGAAACCCCTTTCGGACACGCTGGTCGTCACCCGGTACTCCCAGAACAATTCCGGACTCCAATACCCTTCGTCCAATATATCGATCTTCACCTCCGGACCATTCCGGAGTTCCTCGTCACGTCCGGGATCTCATCCGGGACTCCGAACAACCTTTGGTAACCACATACTATTTCCCATAACAACTCTAACGTCACCGAACCTTAAGTGTGTAGACCCTACGGGTTCCGGAACCATGTAGACATGACCGAGACGTTCTCCGGCCAATAACCAACAGCGGGATCTGGATACCCATGTTGACTCCCACATGTTCCACGATGATCTCATCGGATGAACCACGATGTCGGGGATTCAATCAATCCCGTATACAATTCCCTTTGTCCACCGGTATGTTACTTGCCTGAGATTCGATCATCGGTATCCCAATACCTCGTTCAATCTCGTTACTAGCAAGTCTCTTTACTCGTTCCGTAACGCATGATCCCGTGGCTAACTCATTAGTCACATTGAGCTCATTATGATGATGCATTACCGAGTGGGCCCAGAGATACCTCTCCGTCATACGGAGTGACAAATCCCAGTCTCGATTCGTGCCAACCCAACAGACACTTTCGGAGATACCTGTAGTGCACCTTTATAGCCACCCAGTTACGTTGTGATGTTTGGTACACCCAAAGCATTCCTACGGTATCCGGGAGTTGCACAATCTCATGGTCTAAGGAAATGATACTTGACATTAGAAAAGCTCTTAGCAAACGAACTACACGATCTTGTGCTATGCTTAGGATTGGGTCTTGTCCATCACATCATTCTCCTAATGATGTGATCCCGTTATCAATGACATCCAATGTCCATGGTCAGGAAACCATTACCATCTATTGATCAACGAGCTAGTCAACTAGAGGCTTACTAGGGACATGTTGTGGTCTATGTATTCACACATGTATTACGGTTTCGAGTTAATACAATTATAGCATGAACAATAGACAATTATCATGAATAAGGAAATACAATAATAACCATTTTATTATTGCCTCTAGGGCATTTTTCCAACACCTCGTCCCACGCTCGTCGCACTCCCATGGACGCACGGGCTGTGCTCCTCATGGCGCACGAGCTCCTGCGCTACCGTCGGCTCGACGACCTCTACGAGGACTGGCTCGACCACATCGCCGAGCTCGTCCGCGTCGCAGGGGGCTCCCCTGCGCCGTCCCTCTCTCCGCCTCACCCTCCGCCAGCTACAGGCGACGTAGCTCACGGAGCACCTCCACCACCTCTGCCCCAAGACGGCGCCAAGGCGCATGGCCCCACGACACGATCCGCCGCGTCCGGCGCCCGCGCGTGAAGAAAGAAGCTGCCAAGAAGTCCCTCGACCGCAAGAGAACGCTCCACCACTCCTCGCACCGCCGCGCCAGGATCGTTTGCCGTGGCAGGGCCCCGTGCCGCTTGCTGTGGCGCCACGTGGGCGTCAAAACCAAGCTCCACCTCCAAGACGGGCCCCGGCGACCATGGCCGGCTGCCGCGCCTTCACCCCCGAGCTGCGTAGCGTCGCTTGGCCGGGCAAGTTCAAGCCAGATATGCCTCCTCGCTACGACGGCACCCCCGACCCCGCGAAGTTCTTGCAGCTCTACGAGCTGAGCATCGAGGCGGCCAACGGCGACGAGAAAGTCATGGCGAACTGGTTCCCTATGGCACTCAAAGACGGCGCCCGTTCGTGGCTCCTGAACCTGCCTCCAGGCTCGATCTCCTCCTGGGACGATATGCGCGACCGCTTCGTCGCCAACTTCCAGGGCACTCGCGACCGCCCGCCGACCGCGGGTGACCTGCGCCGCGTCAAGCAACAACCAGGAGAGACCCTCCAGAAGTACATCCAGCACTTCAACAACATTCGTCTCAAGATCCCGAAGGTGACAGACGAGGCCATCATCTCCGCGTTCTCTGATGGCGTCCGCAACGTCAAGATGATGGAAGAGCTCGCTATCCACGAGGAGCTGTGCACATCTCAGGAGATGTTCAACCTGGCAACCAAGTGCGCAAGAGCTGAGGAAGGGCACCTCTCCCTCCTCGAGCTGCCGGCTGCGGACCCGGAGGAGAAGAAAGCCAAGGCCAAGGACGTGAAGCGCAAGGGAGCAGTCGTGCTCGCAGCGGAGCCGGACACCAAGCGAGGTAGAGACTAGCCTGAGTCATCCAAGAGCAGCCGACCGTTCTGCGCCTTCCACAACCTGAATACTCACAACACCAGCGACTGTCAAGAGCTCAGAGCCATTCGTGAAGGACGCTTCGGTCGACGCCCCGAGCGCAGCGATCGGGGCTACGACCGAGGAGGATGACGTGGTGGAGGGCGCTGGGACGACCATGGCCCGCGCCAGGAGTGGCGCGACCGGCCTCGTGAGGACCGCTGGCAGGATCATCCTCGCGAGGGCGCCTGGAGGGACCAGCCTCGTGAGGATCATCCTCAGGGCAACGCCGGTCTTCCCCCGCTGCCGCCACCGCCAAGAAGGAATGACGACCACCATTAGGACGAGGGGGTCGGGGGCTTCCAGGAGCCGTGCGCTATCGCCTGCATCTTGGGCGGAGCCCAGGCCCCAGCCTCACAGCGTATCTTCAAACAGTTTGCTCGTGAAGTGAATGCAGTCCTCCCCAAGCTTGAGGCCACGCGCCCGCTCAGGTGGTCCCAATGCGCCATCACCTTCAACTCGGCAGATCAGCTCAAGTGCGCAGCCATCGCTGGTGCCCTCCCGATGCTTTGTTCACCAGTTATCAGCAACGTGCAAGTCACCCAGACCCTCATCGACGGCGGCGCAGGGCTCAAAGTCCTGTCCGTCGACACGTTCGACAACCTCCAAGTCCCGTATGATTAGCTTCAGCCTACCAAGCCTTTCTCAGGAGTGACCGACGGCTCCACCACACCGATAGGGTAGATCCACCTCCCTGTCACCTTCGTAGAATGCAAGAACTACCGCACCGAGCTCATCGACTTCGACGTTGCGCACATCCGTCTGCCATACAACGCATCCTTGGGTATCCAGCCCTGGCCAAGTTCATGGCGGTGACCCACCACGGCTACAATGTCCTCAAGATGCCGGGAAGCGGCGGAATCATCACGGTCCCGTGCGAAGAAAGAGAGGCGGTGTGCTCCCTCGAGCGTGCCTTTCAAGCTGCAGCAATCGACGACCCCGACAGCAAGGGCGAGGGCCCTCCAGAGGCCATCCCCAAGAAGAAGAAGCAGTTGCGCCGTGCCAGACCTCAGGAGGGTGGCGTCGCAGCTGGAACCTCGTCAGGATCAGCGCCCGCTCCAGGGGCGCCTCCCTCCATCAAATAGGAAGGCGCGCCCAGCGCCCTCATCGGGCAGGGCTCGGGGGGTCTCTTCTGGAGGGCCTCAGACCTTGCCAACATCACGAGGGAGGCGCTCGGGCACCACTTGGAGGCATGCTTCACAGCACGTTTCCCTCAGGAGGACATAGGGAGAGGAGCGCCCACCGCTCAGGAGTTCATCACCAAGACCACTCAGGAGCTGCAAGACGCAAGGGCCATGCGCGGCGACCACCACTCACGAGGTGCAGCTCCCCATCCAGGCGAGGATGCCGGGCTGTGCGTCTACATCGACCTCCCAGGGCTCAACAGGGCCGCTTCTCAAGAGCTTTTCTGGCCTTCGCGCGTGGGCTGTTGCGAGGGTCCACCACACAGCTACATTCGCATGCCTTTCAGCCTGCCGAGCGTGTCGTCAACCTATCAGCGCAACTTGCGGCGCATCCTGGCGGCTCAGGAGTCCAGGCACCACGCAGTGGTGACGGAGATGGAGACGGTCCTCAAGGAACCTCCCGGACCCCCAGAGCTTCCCGAGGTTCAGGGCCTCGGTGGCTCATGAGGAGCAGTTCCTTCGCCGCGTACCTTCAGCTGCCTCGACATCTCTTCATCAATAGAACCAGGTGACATTTTCCAAGTTCATTCAGCTCGGAGCGCCCCTCGGGCTGCATCATTCCCAGGCCGTGTGGGTCCGTCCCTGTGGCATGTATCCCTTTTTCTTCATGTCTTTAGCTTACCTTGTTGGGGTGCCCCTCGGGCTGCATCATCCCCAAGCCGCTTGGGCCTGACCCAGCGGCGTGTATCTTCCCTGCTTATACCTAAGCCTGCTGCTCTCCATGCTTAATCTACCTATGTGGCACCCCGATCCGCATGGAGCAGGGGGCCTTCGCACGTCATCCCAGGATAACACCTGACGCACGACAGGTCCATAATACAGCATTCCAGGTACAAAAATATTCATCAAATACATGTATATGAGATTACATCATTGATGGATACAATTATCTGGCATAGCCCTAAGGCTATTAAATGGCAGCAGAAGTCTGATAAAAATGGCGGCGGAAGTCTTGGTTTGGCAGCATAACAACTCTGGCTGGGCTCCACAACTCACAGGACTGGCAAGATTACGGCCTAGCACGACGGATCAAGCGAGCAATACGGGTACGACCTACAAAACTGGCATGACACACCAGGTCAGTACATTGAATGTACTTGCAAGACAACCAAATACATAGCATCCAAACAAGCTGCAGACAAAGAAAGAACCGAGCGCATGCAACACCCTATCTCATATCAATTACTAAACATTGCATGATAAAAATCAACTAAGCATGAACAAAATCATAACATCTACTAACATGAATGACATGGCATATCAGAACATGATAACATTGTAATAGCAAAACATAGAATTTTATCTCAATCATGGCATAACTTAACATGTCAATCAAAGCATAGCATGGCATCAAGAAACTATGCTGAAAATAAACTACCAATAATATCCAATGCAGACATAGCATGTTAACATTATGCAATCATCTTCTGTTCTATCATGGTTCTTTAAATGCAAATAATGATATATTATTCCAGCAATGCAACCAAACTTGTGCACCGAGTCCCTCAGACTCTCTTACCAACGGGTTGCCTCGCAACCGAACGGTGATCGTTCCGGTGATCACAACCACGACCAACACTTGGTCTCCAACACTCACCGAGATCTCGTCTCGTGATCATATCAAACCATTGTCGTGACTTCTCACGACTATCTCATAGTGCAAGTCATCATATTCGTGTTATCACATATTTATTTACCAACTTAATTATTTCAGGTTTATCCTCCATTTCGACCAAGACCTGATAGTGGGACCTACTACTAACTGTTGCTATCGATAGACTTTATACACTCTGCAGAGGCAGCACACTGTACCCACACCACGGAACCCATGGCCTCGTCCTCCCATTCGGGTGGACCAACGGCATTCCGACGAAACCAACCTACTGCCATGACGCTCTCCCGGCCACTCCGACCCAATCCCCAACGGGCTGGTCCTGGGTGGCCCCGTGTCTACCAAAGACACCCCGACCACCGTCGTGGTCAACTCCCACTCGGGGACACTCCCACTTGGGCACTGGTACCAAAAATCTCAAAAATGAGCACACAAGGTTATGTCTGCTTACCTGATCAGGGTAAGCACGCCCATAACCTTCCCTAGTGGGAGGCACCGGCGAGAGGTCACGACAATAGCTCGCATTAAGGCCTCCCATAAGGCAAATGTGGCTGCACTGAAAAAGTTCGGTTTGGCGGCACTATGACTCGATCCCATCGATGACGAAGGAGGTTTGTTATTATTAAGTCATTTTATTTCCTTCTCCATCATCATGAACATATTTAACATGAGTGCAACATGCCGCATACAAATGCACGAACAAAATATTGAACTCCTCAAGTGCACAACTATAACATAAAGGACACGACAATAGTATATCAGCGGTGCATTACAATCCTCATAAC
This sequence comes from Triticum aestivum, assembly GCF_018294505.1. Taxonomy (NCBI): domain Eukaryota; kingdom Viridiplantae; phylum Streptophyta; class Magnoliopsida; order Poales; family Poaceae; genus Triticum; species Triticum aestivum. The sequence goes on along the minus strand of NC_057808.1, from coordinate 297,559,644 downwards.
AGTTTATAACGATGACATGCAAATAAAGTAGAGTAGTGGCATGGCATTATTAATAATAACATTCTAATTAACATGGCAAAGGTATCATGAAACACAAGCATGCAAGATAGGCATAAAGAAATAACTGCCGATGAAAACGATATAAAACAACTGCAACTACACACACACACACAAGGTGCAAGCAAAGTCAACATGCAAGTTCGGGGCTCATGATAAGAGGTTGGCTTGCCTAGGGGTCGACAAATACTCCGGGAAGAAGTGCGAAATGATCGCGAAAAGATTTGCCGGAAACAGTTCCTTCTCGGAGGGGGCTGTTTACGGGCAAGGGAAAAAAGGTCATTTTCACTGTGTGAAAATATTATGAAAATGACATCAACGGAACGGGCTCGACGAAACGAAGACGTGGGCTTTGGATTCACCTCATTTGGAGCTGTGGGTAAAAAGATATAACCGTTTAACTATCAGGGACCAATCTGTAAAGAAAATCATTACAAACGGGGCCCTAGCAGAAAAACAGATCGCGTCTTTCTCAGAAATACGCTTTCCAGAAAGGAAAGCGCATTCTAACCCGAAGAAGAGGAAGAATACGCTTTCGGTGATTGAAAGCGCATTATCCAGCAATACGCTTTCGCGTGGGGAAAACGACTTCGCGCCTGGGGTGCGTCCACTTATCCAATGTGGCGCTCCCCGTCTCGCCGACAGGTGGGGCCCAGAGGCAGGGTCAACGTGGGCGAGGCCCGCCTAGCCTTCTTCTTCCTCACGCTCGGGGTCGAGCGAGGCAGCGGGAGGGGATCGCCCCGACGGCGATCGCCGGCGCGTCCGGCCACCTCTCGCAATGGCCGACCTACCCACGAGCTCAGGAGAACGAGGCGCATCTCCTGGTGGGCTCGGTTGCCGGCGAGGAGCGTGGGAGAAGAAGCAGCGGGGCACGCGGCGGAGAGGGGCTTCGGGCTCTGGTGGGCATGGGGTTCTGGTGGGGGAAGCGGAGGGGCGGTGAGCCAGGGAGGATCGACGGGGAGTGGCGCGTCCATCCATGGGCTCAGACTGGGCAGGGGACGGCTGGAGAGAGAGAATGGCCGAGGGGGATCGATGGCGGCCATTCGGCCATGGAGGGGGATGTGGAGCTCCGAGGCGAGTGGGGAGGCTTTGAGAGGCGTTGTGGCTGCGGAAGAGCTCGAGGGCTCTACTTATAGCCGCGGGAGAGCTCGGGAAGGGGGGCCGAGGTGGCACGCGGCGTGCGACGTGTCCATGCGCCGGCGAGGGCGCAAGCGCGGCCAAGGCTCACGGGGAGGCACGGGAAGGCGACGAGGGGGATCAAGACGAACGCCAGAGGGTCACGGAGACGAGGAAGGCGTGCGGACGAACGGAGGAAGAAGACACCGGCAAGGAAGACGACGATGCACAGGAGCGCACTATTCCGGTCGTTGGCACGGCTCTCCGGAGAAGAAAACGAAGGGGGCAGCGGTCCGGAGGGAAGACGACGACGAGGGGGGGCTACTGGACATTAATGGCGAGGCCAGAGGCGGTCGGGGCAGCGATGCCGACGACCACAGTGGCTAGACCACCGTTTTGGCTGGTTACACGCGTGGTCACCACTGGCTGGCACGCTCTGGGGTTTTAACTGATGTAAATTCATGTCTACCGCGTAGTCCTTCCAGCGTGGAGTGTTACCATGGTGAAAGATCGGGCAGAGACAAATGGAGATGAGTGAAACAAGCTCCACAAGTTTGCTGTTGCAAACTTGGCAACATCCTAGAGATTAAACCAGAGAGGGTAAATGGTAAACTTGATGTCCGGGAGGCTTGGGGTAGAAAGGACTATGGTCCTGGGAGTTTTGAGGTAAAATGGACAACTATTTACCATAGTTGCTGTACAACCACCAAAACTGACCCAGAAACTTAATCATGATGAAACACTCACTAGGAGTGATGGATTTGGCTATAACTTGGCAGAGCCTGATGATTTGAACATACCATGATGCTGTAAAAAGTTCATACCAAATGGACTCACCAAAATGGTACTTCCTTCACAGCTATCATTTCTGTCCAAAAACTTCAGAAAAATCCTCAGGGCAATTGGTCAAGTGAAATGAGCCACAATCTTGTGGAGATAGGTTATATGAGTAGGAGAAGGCCTGGAAAAATTATCAGCCATAATGGAGCAAGATAAAATACACTTGCTCACAAACTGAAAATTTGGACAGAAAACAAGAATTGCTCCTATGCTCACATAGTTCAATGAAATGAACTGAATTTGGGTGGAGGATAATGATTTGAGATACTTGAGAGGATGGAAAAGTTTCATCCCATTTGGAAACACTATGAAGGTACTTCCTCCACAAACTTGTGTTCTGGTCAGAAACTTTGAAAAATTGCACAGGGAGCTAGGGTGAATGGATTAAGCTCATCTTTGGTATCCATGGGTTATTTAACAATGTTAAACACCCTGCCAAATTGCAGCTCAATTGGACTTAGCAATAAAGCACTTCCTTTGCAAAATTTCAGAGAAGGCAGAAACTTGCATTGGATCATGTGCCTAATTTTGAACTGTGGAATCATGATATTAGGATGGAACTAGTGATTATATAGCAAGGACAAGCTCCACAATTTATGTGGGAATTTTCTCTGCTATAAAAATAGTAGTTCCTTTGGAAATTGGCAGAAATGCAATATTGGCATTAAATAGGAAAAGGCAATTTTCCTTATTTAATTATGGCCAATATACTTGCCAGAGCTTGGATTAGGCATAAGCATCAACTCCACCAATTCTCATGAATTTAGGAGATGGCTAGATATGCCTTTGGATTTTATTCCTTAGAAAGGCAAGAAAAGGAATAAATCATAATATTGCATTGGACTTAGCAATATCTTTGCATATCCAAGGTTAAGAAAGATAGGATGATCTCTGGGATCAATTGGGAGGATCAACAGAACAAGGAAAATGGTGGCTGCTTTGTAATCACAAGGGCATATCCAAATTCCAAAAATTTGGAATTAGGGTTTAAGAGGAATTGAGCTGATGCAAATGAGGTCTTGCCCACTGAAAAAGACATGAGCAGGATTTTGAAAGGTTGGAAATGACAAAATTTTCTCAGGGTCATCCAGCAAACTCAGGAGAAATTTTTGAAAATGAGTGCCAGGAGAGAATAACAGCACAAAAATTGATAACCCAATTTTGGGGCTGTTACAACCTATGATTATCACCTGCTCAATCGCCAACCATCATGGGGACCGCGCGCCGGCCGTCTTTCTTCAGGACCCTCCGCGTGAGTAAGTTGAGCACGGCGTCTGTGCTTGGGCCCGTCCCTGCAGCGTAGATAAATCCAACGGCTGAGCTTTGTTGGCGGGCCGGCCCCGTTTACGTCACCTCCTGGGGCCGTTGGTGCTTGGTTTTCTCATGCGATAACCTTAGGAGATTCGTTCGGTGCAGGTTGTCTGACCACCTCGCAGGACCAGCACAGCGAACAAGAACCAAGACCAGGCGCAACCCGCCTTGAGGTAGGGCCTCGTGAGTCCCGCGCTGGCTCACGAGTGGCCAGATACACCTCGTCTAGCCCTGCCGTGCAAGCCACATGTCAGGGCGGGGCTGTACACGCCCCGGGGGCTCTCCGCAAAGGGAGCCCCCCTCCCACGCACAAGTGGAAGCACCATGCTCCGCGCTGGCCGTCGACACTGCCGAGGAGCGGCTATGCCCGTGCACAAGCGGAAGCACTATGCTCCGCACTGGTGATAAACAACTGAGGGCGGCTTCACGGTCGTACCAACCTCAGGGAGCCCCAGAGCTCAGCGTCCGACCTCACAGCAACGCCTCTCCTCGGGAGAGCCGCGCGAGGGGGCTGGGCACGGGGGCTGCACTCGGGTCACGCCCAAGCGTACGCCACCCAACCAGGTCTCTCGGACCTGGGGGCTGCGCTCGGGTCACGCCCAAGCGCACGCCACCCAACTAGGTCTCCCAGACCTGGTCGTCACACGCCCCTCCTGAGCCGAGCCTCGGCGAGGGCAAAGGTATGGAGATTGTTTGCATGTCAAGGGGGACTCCTGAGCATCGCGACTTAGGAGTCTAACTGGTCTAGTAGCCCCTCACTCCTTGGTCCGTCCTGGTCTCCGGTCGGCCCAACGGCGGTTGAGGTATGCGCGGGGCCGGGCTCTGCTGACGTAGAACATTAACGTATCCTCGCGTACTCTCCCTATAAGTTGTTTGCGCGTCAAGGGGGACTCCTGAGCATCGCGACTCAGGAGCCTAACTGGTCACGTAGCCCCTCACTCCTTGGTCCGTCCTGGTCTGTGGTCGGCCCAACAGCGGTGGAGGTATGCGCGGGGCCGGGCTCTGCCGACGCAGAACACAAAGCAGATAGGAAGAAAATCGCAAAATCTCGAAGCAAATATTACAAGACATATTGTTCTCACAATATCAAACGAAATTTTAACGCCTCCACGAGGCCTGATGCATGTTGCAGGAACGAAACAGGAAGGCAGTCGTAGATCATTCTTGGACACCGCCATCGCCCGCAGAAGGTGCTCCTCCCATGGTAGCATCGCCTTCACCTGCACCACCAGCCGCAGGATTGCTGGCATCGCCGGTCGAGGGTGCGAGGACGAAGCCGCGGAACTTCTTCAGCAGGGCCTCCACCTGACCTTTCACAGCTGCGGCGGCAGCCGCGCAGTGCACATCAGCTACAGGCTCCAGCAGCTCATCGAGATGAGCATTGGGGTCGCGAAGGTACAAATGACTGAAGACACACATCAGCGCAGCTGAAGAAAGGACGCGAGCCTCTGCCTCAGCCATGGGACCGATGCCCTCCACGACTTCCTCAAGCGCCTTCACCAAGTGGGGAAGCACCTGAGCAGGGCCATCCTCGTCGATGGTCAGCGGCTTTTCCAAGCCCTTCTCGTACAGCGACTTCAGCGCCACGCTGGACCTCTTCGCAAGAAGCGAGAAGGCCACGCGGTCTTCGGCCAGGACCTTCGCCTTGGCGCCGAGATCGTCCTCCCTCGCCTTCGCCTTGTGCTCCACCGCCTCTAGCCGGCTGCGCTCCACGGCCTGCGCCTTCGCCAGCTCCACCAGCTCGGCGTCGCGGCTCCTGATGGCGTCCTCCCGAGCCGTCATCTCCTCCTCCTTCGCCTGGCGGCCACGGGTTTCTTCGGCGTGCTGGTCACGCAGACTCTTTAACTCGTCCTCCAGCACCCGGCAGCGGTCACGAGCGGCCTTGGCGTCCTTCAGCGCCGCCTCACGATCGGCCGCAACTTTTGCGGTGGCCCGCTTCTCCTCCTCGGAGGCCGTCGCGGCCTGGTTCAGCGTCGCTCGGACCGCCGCATCAGAGTGAAGCCAGCCGGAGGCCAGCTCCAGGCGCTTGGCCACCAGGCGCGGGTCCGCACTCAGGAGATCTTCCCGCAGCTGGGCCATCTCCAAAAGGGCGCGCTCCAAGATGACAGAGGAAGCGGAAGAACATGGGGCCAGGAGCGCGGCAGGAGGAGGGGCGACGTCGTTACCTGGGCCTGGGAGATCAAGGGCTCCAGAGCCTTTGGGACCTCATCAGCCGAGCCAGGTGCCGGCACTTCCGGAGCCAGCGGGGCCACGGGGGCTGACTCCTCCCGATGATGTCTCTCTTGGCCTCGCGAGGGCGACCGGGCTGGGAAGGTGCGAGTGCTGCCACCTCCTTTCTCCATAGAGGGGGGCGCGGCCGCTGTGTCCTCCTTCCGTTTCTTCGCCGAAGGCACCAGCCTGATCAACCAAGGGTGAGCGTCAGAAAATAACAAGCAGAAGCAAGACGAAGCTCGAAGCACTTCCTGATCCACCGCGACATAGTCCACCTTCCGCTTGGGGAGCCTGAAACCTGAAAGCGTCGGAGCCTAAGGAGTAGGCGCATGGGCTCCGGGAGCAGAAGACGGCGCAGCAGAAGGGCTGGAGGCGGCTCCAGGTGGTGTCAAGGCGGAGGCAGCATCTCGGGAGACCAGCGACAATCTACCCCATGTCGGGATGAGAGGCAGCTCCCCCTCCCCCTGGCGGGCGTCGATCTCGGCGTCGTCTGGCAGGGCGCGGAGGATGTCGGCCTTGCTCAAGGGAGAGGTCTACCCCATTTCCTTGGGGGTCGCCTCCGAGTCCACCTCCTCTTCCTCCCTCCCGCAGGACTCATCAGAAGACAGCTCTACCGGCTTCGGCGTGGCAGATGCCCCGGTGAGCGCCGGCGGCACCAGCCCGCGCGCGTCAAAGGTTGGCCTGGAGGCCACGATTGGCTCCCAGTCCTTGCGGAGGAACAAAGGAACGAAGGCGCTCGGTGGGTACTCTTGGTTGTCCCCAACCAGGAGGCGCAGGGCAGCAGTCAGCTCATCGTCAGGCAGGGCCCCCGGCCTCAGGCGAATCTTGTCTTCTTCATCTCCAAGCCTCCACAAAGGGCGCGCGTGCACCTGAACTGGAGCAACGCGGAGCATCAAGAATTCCCTCAGAAGCATAGGCCCGGTCACTTTGGCCGCCTTCGCGTTGCCCGGCTTCAAGTAGGTCGTCATCTGCTCCAACACCGACGACGCCCGCTCGTTTGTGAGCTCCGCGCGAGGCCACCCCTTGTCAGACTGGGGCGCCTCCGTCGGCAATACCAAGTGCAGATGGACGCACTTGGCGTCCATCATGACCCATTTGGCCCGGATGTTGTCGACCCTCTTCCCGGTGTTCAAGATCGAGTTGGCCTTGCCGGATGCGATGAAATTGGCGCACCCGAAGACGTGTCCCTCGCTGACGCGAACAAAGAAGAAGTGGCGCAGAAGAGCCACGGACGGCATCACGCCCAGATACGCCTCGCAATAGTAGGCGAAGATGGACAGGAGGAGGATAGAGTTGGGATGGAGATGCAACGCCTGCAGCCCATAGTGGTCGAGGACCTCATAAAAGAAATCGGAGAAGGGAGGAACCAACCCGGCGGTGATGCTGCTCGTGAAGAAGGGGAAGAAAGTGCTTCCCTCAGGCTCCGGCACGTCAGAGGAAAGCTGGAGCTCAATCTTTCCCCATTCATTGCTCTCCCCCGCCGGAGTCGTTGGGCGCATCGAGAGCAGGCGCGTACCAAGTCGGCGCCGAGGAGGACTTGACCTTGCGCGGCGCCATTGGTCGTAGATGCGGAGCAAGATTGGAGCAGATCTGGAGGCTTCGGCAGTGAGGAGCAAGAAAGGGGATCTGAGGCAAGGCGAAAGGGAACAGTGAAGGCGAGCGTTGTCTGCGCCAGCCTTTTGTCAAGTCGGGCAGTTGCCGAGGCAGCGTGGGGAAGCGGAGACGCCCACGTCCAATCAACCGCAACGCGTCGACCAAGGTCGCAGGCTTTTGGGGCCTGCGGTGCTCCGCGCTTGACCTTTGGCTTCACCTCGAAGCCAAGCCCGAGCGCGCCTTGGGCCCGGGGGCTATTGTCGGTGTTCTGGGAATGGGGGTCCCCAGACTTGCCTGCCTGCGGCCCACGGCGTGGCTGTACTGCAGGCCTATACGGCCCATCTTCATCAGCGAGACGTTCAAGACCCTCGCGAGGGGCCAAGCCTCGCGAGGCGGACGACACAAGACCTCCTCAGGGGCGGCCTCACCGGGCTGCCTCGCGAGGAGCGGAGAAATCAAGGCAGGGCAAACCTCGTGAGGCTCTCGTGACGTGAGCCATGACGATCAAGATCAGGTAGGCGCCAGCACGCGCAGCGTCCTTGTTTCCTCTTTGGTGCTAAGGAGGCAAGTGCAGGCGCGGAGTACCGAGGCATCAAGCAAAGGTTTCCATATCAGTGCAATGAGACAAAGACCAGCAGGACGGCAGGACGGAGGTCACCATGGAGCCCAAGACGGCGTCACCACCAGAGCCTTGTGCAGGCGAAGACCACTTTTGTTAGGATAAGTTGTACTAGCTATCCCCTTTCAAATTGGCCGTTGTTGGCTCCCTTCCCGCTCAATATTGGGGAGAGGACCAGGGCCTATATAAGTAGAGCTAGCCACCACCGTAGAAAACAACTCATTGAGAGGCATCTCACCCACACAAGTTCGTCAAGCACAAGAACACCTCAACCTTAGGAGGTTGTTCTTCCCCTTGTACTGTTCACCATCAGCCCAAGAGGCAATCCACCACCACCACACTGGAGTAGGGTATTACACCACAATGGTGGCCCGAACCAGTATAAATCTCGTGTCCTTTGTGTTGTGAGTTCGTCGAGTTCGTCTGCGAGATCTTAGCAAGCTAGGGCATGGATCGGTAGGGAGGAAATCTTCGCGCGCACCCCAGTGTTCGAACCTTGAGGGTTTTGCCGGAACCCGTGATCCGACAGTTGTGTTGCCTCTGCACTGCCTGCCACCTTTCCTTGCTGATTTCTCTGTGGCCATGATATTCAGACTAATTGGCTTCAGAACAGTGAAAGGCTTCCGTCTACTGGTCAGACAAGAACTGACTTCAGGGGAGTGAATATGATGCTGTAAGAACTCTGCAAATGAATGCAGACTATGAGAACCAAGGGATTCTCCCACGGACATGTACCTGTGACAGCATTAGAGGTGTGAGGGAAGGGGAAGAGGTCATATGCATTCTCAAAAGATTTTGAAGATAAATCAGTTTGAAGACATTGACCTCATAGAGCAAAGACATTCACTTATTTGAAGAGAGTTGGTTCCAGATTTGTACGAATCCATGAATAAGTACAAGTGAGGAATCTAACTAGTTATGAAGCATAAGTGAATGTCCTTAGCATGATATAAGATGCAGACAAAGACAGATCCAGATTTGGAAGTATAGAAACCACTTTTGGTTGAAGTGGATGGATTTGACGGAAAAAAAAGACAGTAAAAAGTGAGATTTAATTACCACTGACAAACTGCTAGACGAGGCAGAGTTAGAAGCCGAGCAGTTCAATACCCCGCGCCCTAACTTGGTGGCGGAAGACACCTACGGTGGCGGAGGAGAGGACGAGGTCTGCGGCCGGCGTCAGGACGGCGTCGAAGAAGTTGCGGCAGCTAAGCGCTTCGTCTCCGGCTTCGACGCGAGCTAGCGGAGGCGCTAGGGTTTGAGCGAGGTGGCGAGGTGGAAGAAGAGTTAATGACTGCGCGGTGTGTGTATTTATAAGGAAAGGGACTACATAGTGTAATTATGCAGGTGCCCCTGGCGGTTCACATCTGAAGGACACGTGGCCTGCATGCAACTTATTGGAAGTTGTTCCATGTTCCCACGCATGCCTGGATTGTCGGGTGGTCGTTCCGGCTTCTCCGGTATTTAGGCAAAAGGGATATAGCATTAAAACAGATTTAAATGGGTGTCTCTGTGTCTTCTGCTGACAAGGACTCAGTGAAGACATTTGACAGGTTTCAACAGAATGCATATGACTTAGACATATAGAATTTGAGGAAGAAGCACAGAAGGGGTTAGGGTCCGATCACATTCACTTAGATCAGAAAAATTCAAGTATGAAGACATATCTATAAGTGAATGATGTAGAGGACAGAACACACACACACACACACACACACACACATATATATATATATCATTATAAGACCAACTCAACATTGCGAAGATAAACCTTGGAGTCAAATCAATGTTGAAGACAAACCAAATGCGAAGAGTATGCAATCATGACGCTAAATTGAAAAGCTTCAAGAAAGTTTTGGTGGTGGCGTTACCCACCGTATAGCAAGTATTAGACCCAGACACGGCGCACAATTATCGTGGCGCTTCGAAGTCAAATTCCGCGTTAATGTATTCACACTTGGAGTGTATGTCTTTGTTGATTGAAGATATACATTACTTTGTGTGTTGCACATCTCAGTCATCAACATGCATAAGCGTTAGGATGTGTGTCCAGTTACAGGACATTTGAGGATTCTAAGATATTTAGCTCACACCGCAACTTGCAAAACCTTTTCTCATCCAAGGGATTTGTGAAGATATCTGCCAATTGCACTTCAGTGTTGACGTGAATGGTATCAATATCTTCCTTCATGACATGACATCTGAGAAAGTGATGACGGATCTGAATGTGCTTTGTCTTCGAGTGCTGAACTGGGTTGTTGGCAATCTTGATGGCGCTTTCATTGTCGCAGTTGAGTGGCACTTGCTTCAGGTGGATGCCATAGTCCTTGAGAGTTTGCTTCATCCATAGAAGCTGAGCGCAACAAGATCCAGCAACAATGTATTCAGATTCAGCAGTGGAGAGGGATACACAGTTCTACTTCTTTGAAGACCAACAGATAAGAGATCGTCCAAGCAAGTGACATGTGCCTGAGGTCGACTTGCGATCAACCTTGTCACCAGCATAATCAGCATCTAGAATCCAACTAGATCAAACTCTGAGCCCTTTGGATACCATAATCCTAGTGTTGGGGTGTAAGCCAAATATTGAAGAATTCGCTTCACAGCTAAGTGATGTGATTCCTTTGGTGCCGCTTGAAATCGGGCACACATGCAAACACTAAGCATTATATCTGGCCTAGATGCACATAAATAGAGTAAAGAACCAATCATGGAGCGGTATACCTTTTGATCGAACTCTTTACCATTGTCGTTGGGGCCCAGATGACTTTTGGTTGGCATTGCCATCGTGTACCCTTTGCAGTCTTGCATTCCAAACTTCTTCAGGCAATCTTTGAGGTATTTCTCTTGTGATATGAAGATGCCATTGCTCTGCTGGCGGATTTGAAGACCGAGGAAGAATTTCAACTCACCCATCATGGACATCTGATATTGCTCTCGCATCATATGCCCAAACTCATCACTGTATCTCTTGTCAGTGCAACCGAAGATAATGTCATCCACATAGATTTGGCACACAAACAGTTCACCATCATATGTCTTCGTGAATAGTGTGGGATCCAGGGAACCAGGTTTGAAGACGTTGCTCTTCAGGAAGTCTTTGAGTGTGTCATACCAAGCGCGAGGGGCTTGTTTGAGGCCATACAGTGCCTTGTTGAGCTTGTATACCATGTCAGGATGCTTTGGGTCTTCAAAACCAGGTGGTTGTGCAACATACACTTCTTCTTCAATTTTGCCGTTGAAAAAGGCACTCTTTACATCCACTTAATACAGAAGGATGTTGTGATGGTTGGCATAGGCTAGAAGTATGCGAATGGCTTCAAGCCTAGCCACGGGAGCAAATGTTTCATCGAAGTCAATCCCTTCAACTTGAGTGTAATCTTGAGCAACGAGACGAGCCTTGTTTCTGACGACTTGACCATGCTCATCTTGTTTGTTGCGATAGATCCATTTGGTGCCTATGATATTGTGCTTGCGAGGTTCAGGACGCTTTACTAGTTCCCAAACATTGTTCAGCTCGAACTGTTGAAGCTCTTCTTGCTTTGCTTGAATCCATTCAGGTTCTGTTGGGGATATAATTACTGAGTATAAACCGCCCAGGAGGGGCCGGGTTATACCCATAATGAGATAATCATATTTAAGCCCATGAAGATAAGGAATATGGTGCTTTACGGAGGAGATCTAACATGAAGGCCCAGGGCCCAAAGGCGGATTAGGGCCCGTAGATGTAAACCTCCTTATGGTGTATGACTTGTGTTGTAAGACAGGAAAGGGTAGAAACCAAGCCGGACACGTCTATGAGCCGGCCGGGATTCTGTGAACAGCCGGGCATCAACCTATGTATATAAAGGGATGACCCGACGGCAGTTTAGGGACAAGAAACAACAGATCGAGAGCCAGGCAAAGCGTATTCGCTCCCTGGTCATCGAAACTCTAGCAATTTCACCTCAACTGGATTAGGCTTTTACCTTCATCGCAAGGGGCCGAACCAGTATAAACTCCCTGCGTCCTTTGTCCCGCTTTAACCCCTTTAAGCTAACTACGTTGCGATGACTCCGCGACTAAGTCCTCACACTAGGACATCTGCCGTGACAAAACCATGACAGTTGGCGCACACCGTGGGGCTATCGCATGATGGTTTCAAGTTCTTAGAGGGCGGCTTCGAAGGGCTCAAGGGATACGCTGTGGGCCGGATCACCAAGAGTCGTCGCGGCAAGCTCTACATCGACGATGCAGGCTGGGGCCCCGAGGCCGGCTTAATTGAGTACGAGTACCGGGTCCCCTTTGGTGGTATTCACGTCTTCATTGGCAAGATGGGTGAACCGGGCCCTGAGCCGGACATCTGCACCGACATTGTCGAAACGGCTCAGCGTGCGAGACCCGCCCGGGTTTGGCCTGCCATGAAGCGTGCCTTCGTGGGAGTCATCCACGGAGCGGAATCTGAGGATAGATCGGTATCTGGTGGTGAAACCGTCATTTACTCTGATGACGAGTCATCTACCGGAGAGACCGAGTCATTGTACCAACTGCAAGATGGCCGGTTTGGGGGCTGTTCCGATGGCGACAGTATTCCGGACCCCTTCGATCCGCCGAGCCAGATTGCGATCTTCATGGCCGGTACACAGCCTGCGCAGCACTCTTCGACTGCAGCAGCGATGGTCTCCGGGTCAGCAGCGGCAACAGCAGCCGGGGCAGGAGGCCCTGCACGACCGCCGGCTCAGGTTTTGTCCGACTTATTTGATGCTTTGGCAACGCTTCTAGCGGCAGAAGTTAACCCGGCAAATCAGGATGAGCATAATGCGGAAGTTGCGAAAGTGAAGGATCAGATAGCTCAAGCCAAGGCAGACCTGGCAGCTGAGGACACCAGGATGGCTGCAGAGCGGGCCGAGTTGGATGCACAGGCTTACCGGCTTATGTTGGATCAAAACGCGTCAAATGAAGTCATGAGGAGAAGGTACCGGTCTCACCTGCCTCTGGTTTATGAGGCAAGGAATCTCTTTAACATGCCAGGAGGAAGAACCAGCAACCAGCCAGTGGTAAACCGGGTAGAAGCACCTGGAACGGGGGCGCCGGTTTAGCCGTGCACAATGGATCCGCCTTGTCAGAATATCCTGTCGCAACATGTGTCGACGCCTCCGGGCCATTACTCCAACCCCTTGGATAACATAGTCGCCGCCGCTTCACGATTGGCGGCCCTCCCAGTCGAAGGCGAGTCCCCCATAGCGGTTGAGACGCGACGGGCTAGGGAGCTCCTTCAGACAGCTTTGACTCAGCAGCAGGCTTATTCGTACAGCCGCGAGACGATTCATTCCCCCCCCCCCCCGCCCAAGCCAGACCTACAGCAGGCACATTGATGAACCGGCTGTGTCAAGTAGTGCGCGGAACCGTAACCCGTCTCGAGGGCATAACCCGGCGGGCGGAGGTGTTAATGCTCAGGACATGGTGGATCATGGTAGAGCATGTCGAGAAGCCGAGTTAGCAGCGCAGTACGCGGCCCGTCAGCTTACTCCGGTTTGTCCAACAACTTCGGTGGAACCAGGAGTTACTTCCAGTTCTTTGGGGGTGCCGTGTCTCACCCCGGCTCTATGTAATGTACGAATGCCCAAGGATTTCAAGGGTCCTCGTAAAGTGCCCAATTACATTGCCGACTTACCCCCCGAGTCATGGGTCGAAAGCTATGAGATGGTGATGGAGATGCTGGATGTGGATGAAGCGGCTTGTGCTAAATACTTCACCATGATGTTGGAAGGAACAGCTCACACTTGGCTGAAAATTTTGCCAACTAACTCCATCGGATCATGGGCCGAGTTAAAGGCACGGTTTATCCAGAAATTCAAGTACACGTGCAAGCAGCTCATGTCAATTGTGGACTTAGCCGCCTGTGTCCAAGAAGAAGGTGAATCGACAACCCATTGGGTGCGCCAGGTTTCAGCAATCTTGCGTTCATCGGACTGCATCAATGCTGATACAGCAGTCTTAACGTTGGAGGGCAATTGCCGGTTCACGTCTCTGAAGCTGAAGCTAGGACGACTCAAGCGTCACTGCAGTGACATGGGAACGCTTATGGCAGCTCTGGTTAAGTATGCGGACTCTGATAGTACCAAGGACCCCGAGTCTGACGATGAAAAGCCGGGAAAGGGAAAGAAGAGCGGCAGCACCAAAGGGCAACAGCATAACTCGACGGGCCATGGAAACAGTGGATAACAGTTTAGATTTTGTGGCTAACACCAACACGCAGAATAATGGTCAGCTCGTAAGAGTAAACCGCCCCCACGGAGTGGAGGATCAGGTGTCAATCTTGAGCGCCTATTAAACCAGCCCTGCCCAAGGCACGGGACGCGAGAAAGGCCAGCTATGCACCTTTGGAAGGATTGCTTTATTATGCGGGAGTTCAAAAACTCAGATCTTTTCCAATATGATCATGGACAGTCCGGCGGTTCAGGACCCAGTTCTCATGGGCCGGGTTATGGTGGAGGCAGTTCTGGCTCAGGATTTCGAGGTAATCAAGGCGGACATGGCAATCAAGGCAGTCAGGGCAACCAGGGTGGTTATAATCATCAGGGAGTCCGCAGCAACAACAGTCAGGTTACCAGAGCAACCCGAAGCAGTTGAATAGTGGGCAGTACCATGTCTTCACCACTAGCATGTGCAAGCGCGATCAGAAGCTTCATAAAAGGGCAGTGAACTCCGTTGAACCGGCAGTGCCCCATTACTTGCACTGGTCTGAATAGCCCATTGTGTGGAGTCGAGAGGATCATCCGCCCCGGGTTGATAATCCGGGTCATCTGGCATTGGTGGTGGCGCCTTAGGTTGGAGGGTATAAGTTCACCAAGGTGCTCATGGATGGAGGGAGCAGTATCAACATCCTTTATTATGAAACCTTCCGTCGCATGGGGTTGACAGATAAAAATCTTAAACCGTCAAACACCGTTTTCCATGGTGTGGTGCCTGGTAAATCAGCGTATCCAGTTGGTAAGATAGCTCTGGAGGTTGCTTTTGGAGATGATCATGATTCAAGATCAGAGACATTGACTTTTGAAGTGGTGAAAATCAAGAGCCCATATCATGCCCTGTTTGGACGGCCGGCTTATGCTAAGTTCATGGCAAGGCCCTGTTATGTTCATCTGCAGCTCAAGATGCCGGGTCATAAGGGGACCATCACGGTACATGGGAGCCGTAAGATCGCTTTTGAATGTGAAGAAGGTGATGCGGCCTATGCTGAGTCGGTTTGTGCAATAGAGGAGTTGAAGTTCTACAAGGACAATGTTGATCCGGCGGATATGACTTCTTTGAAAAAACCAACTACAGAGCATGATCCGGCCTTGAAGTTTAAATCAGCTGATGAGACTAAGCTGGTTGATTTTGTTCCTGGCGATTCATCCAAGCAGTTTAGCATCAGTGCTAACCTGGATCCGAAATAGGAAAGCGCGCTCATCGAGTTCATCCGTGAGAACCGGGACATCTTTGCATGGAAACCTTCTGACATGCCAGGTGTACCGAGGGAACTCGCTGAGCACACTCTTAATATCGATCCCAAGTTTAAACCGGTCAAGCAGTTTCTCCGCCGCTTCAATGAAGAAAGACGCAAGGCCATTGGTGAGGAGGTAGCCCGGCTCTTGGCAGCAGGGTTTATTGTGGAGATTTTTCACCCTGAGTGGTTAGCTAACCCGGTGCTAGTACTTAAGAAGAACGGCACTTGGTGTATGTGTGTGGATTACACAGATTTGAACAAGGCTTGTCCAGCTGATCCCTTTGCTCTCCCTCGTATTGATTAAATTATTGATGCTACGGCGGGTTGTGAGCATTTGAGCTTTCTGGATGCTTATTCTGGTTGTCATCAGATCAAAATGGCAATTAAGGACCAGGAGAAGACAGCTTTTATAACTCCCTTTGGAGCCTTCTGCTATGTATCTATGCCTTTTGGGCTCAAGAGTGCCCAGGCGACTTATCAGCGCTGTGTGCAGAATTGTCTTCATAATCAGATTGGGCGCAATGTTCATGCTTATGTGGATGATATTGTGGTGAAGTCCAGAAAAGAGGAGACGTTAATAGATGATTTGAAGGAAACTTTTGATAATCTCCGGGTTTATAAGATGATGCTTAGTCCGGCCAAGTGTGTTTTTGGTGTACCGGCAGGCAAGCTCTTGGGTTTTCTGGTGTCAAACAGGGGCATTGAAGCTAATCCGGAAAAGATCAAAGCTATTACGTCCCTGGCTAAACCGGCATGTATCACGATGTTCAACGTCTGGCGGGTTGTATTGCAGCGCTGAGCCGGTTTATCAGCCGGTTGGGAGAGAAAGCTATCCCTCTATATCAGATGATGAAAAAGACAGACAACTTTGTCTGGAGTGATGCTGCTAATGTGGCGTTTGAGGACTTGAAGAAGCAGTTAGCTGAGCCACCTGTCCTTGCTGCTCCGGTCGATAAAGAGCCGTTGTTGTTATATGTGGCTGCCAATGCCCGGGCTGTCAGTGTGGCTATTGTGGTAGAGCGCAAGGAGGCTGGGAAGGAGTATCCGGTTCAACGGCCAGTTTATTATATCAGTGAGGTGCTTATTGAGTCCAAACAGAGGTACCCACATTGGCAGAAACTGGTGTATGGAGTTTTCATGGCGAGCCGGAAGCTTAAGCAGTATTTTCAGGGTCATCCCATCACTGTGGTCAGTTCTGCCCCTTTGGGAGATATAATCCAAAACAGGGAAGCAACTGGCCGGGTTGCCAAGTGGGCCATTGAGCTTGGACCTCACGGGTTAAAATATGTGCCTCGTACGGCAATCAAGTCCCAAGCACTTGTGGATTTCATCAATGACTAGACAGAGTTACAGGCACCGGAGGAAAAGCCGGATCATACTTATTGGACTATTCATTTTGATGGATCCAGGCAATTAGAGGGCTCGGGGGCTGGGGTCGTGTTAAATTCCCCATGAGGTGATAAGTTTTGTTATGTTCTCTGTTTAATGTTCCCTTGCACTAACAATGCAGCTGAATATGAGGCTTTACTCCATGGTCTTCGAATGGCTAAGGAGATGAATTTAAGCCGGTTTAAGTGTTTCGGTGACTCGGACCTGGTAGCTCAACAAGTGTCTGGTACTTGGGATTCCAAGGACCCACTCATGGCAGCGTATCATCGAGAAGTAGATATTGTTGCTGGTCACTTCAAGGTTTATCAGGTTGACCATGTGGATCGGTGAAAGAACGAAGCGGCGGACGCTTTAAGCCGGTTAGGTTCCCAACGTAAACTGGTTCCACCCAATGTTTTTCTGGATGTTTTGCATAACCCGTCGGTCAAGCTACCTACAGAGGAGGATTTGGCTGTTCCTGATCTGGAGGCTTAGTTGGTGGTGGCTCTTCATATTATCCCGGATAGGACGGTCCCATATTTGGCGTATATGAACCGGGGCGAGTTACCGGAGGATGAAACTTTGGCCAGGCAGATAATCCGGCGATCCAAGTCGATGACCATTATCAATGGAGAATTGCATCATTGCAGTGTAACAGGGGCGTTTCATCGTTGCGTATCTCCTGAAGAAGGCCGTGAGATTTTGCATGAGATCCACGAAGGAGATTGTGGTCACCACGCCGGTTCAAAGTCCTTGGTAGCAAAAGCTTTTCGTCACGGCTTCTATTGGCTGACGGCTCATGTTGATGCTGAGGACTTGGTGAAAAAGTGTGATGGTTGTCAGAAGTTTTCACACCGAGCTCATATTCCAGCTCAAGAATTGAGGATGATTCCAATCACTTGGCTGTTTGCAACTTGGGGGCTGGATATGGTTGGGCCCTTTAAGAGGTCCAAGGATAAGAAGACCCACCTTCTGGTGGCGGTTGATAAGTTCACTAAGTGGGTGGAGGCAGAGCCAGTCAGTAAGTGTGATGCAGCCACGGCGGTTCAATTCATCAAGAAGGTGATCTTCTGGTTTGGTTTTCCACACAGCATCATAAATAATAATGGCACTAATCTGTCCAAGGGTGCTATGAAAGAATTTTGTCAATGTGAGCACATCCGGCTTGACGTGTCATCAGTGGCTCATCCTCAATCTAATGGTCAAGCAGAGAGAGCCAATCAAGAGATCCTGAGAGGCATCAAGCCCCGGCTTATGGTTCCTTTACAACGGACGCCGGGTTGTTGGGTGGAGGAGTTACCTTCTGTGTTATGGGGCATCAATACCACGCCCAACAGATCTACGGGTTACACACCTTTCTTCATGGTTTACGGAGCAGAGGTGGTTCTCCCTAGTGACATCCGCCATGACTCGCCTCGCGTAGCGGCTTATGTTGAAGCTGACAAGGAGAAGGCACGATAGGAAGCACTTGACCTGTTAGATGAGGAGTGTGACATTGCAGCAGCTCATTCGGTGATTTACCAGCAAGATTTGCGTCGTTATCATAGCCTCCGGGTTAGAACCAGAACTTTTCAAGAAGGTGATCTGGTGCTCCGGATCATCCAGGATCAGACTGGCATGCACAGGTTATCCTTGCCTTGGGAAGGACCCTTTCTGGTTAGCAAGAATCTGAACAACGGGTCATACTACCTCATCGATGTTCGAGAGCACAAAGACTCACGTAAATCGGAGGAGGAGACCCACCGGTCGTGGAACATCGCTCATCTTCGGCCCTACTATACCTGAGCCATAGGCTCCTCTTATGTACATATTCTTGACAATGTATATATTGTGATCAGTATAATAAACCGACATCCCTACTAAAGCAGGGCCTCTGCCGTTCTTCCTTCAAAAGCTTTTGATTACTTGGGGGCTTCTGTTTATAAAACGGAGTTCTGATTGTCCATTGATCCGGCTCAAAGGTTATAAAAAAATTGGGGGCTTGTTCCCAAAGTTAAAAGGGCCAAAGAGAGTGTTGCAAAAGCACAACTCAAACATAGGCACCCATTGAGTACAACTCAAAATATTGCTCGGGGGCTCTTTGCTTCCACAAGAACAAAGAGTCTATAACCTTGTAATAGGCTATAAAAGCCAGTCTTGGAAGCTAGGTGTATTCACCTAAAACCCTGGGTTATCCTGCCTTTTTAAGTAAGCCACTCCGCCCAGGTAATCCTGGTACGACCCATCGAACGTTTGACAAGTCAATCTTATAAAGACCCTGAACTTGTCATAGTTAAAATGACGATTGGTTAATGTGAGGTCCATCTTATAAGGCTTTGTAAAATGGTTTAACTCAGTGGCCTGGCAGCCCATGAAAAGCCTCGCCTTTTTGCATGTTTTTCTTCTGAAATCTTTCTTTTGGCGGTTTATTTTGATGCGGTTTATATTAATCCGGTGTTTAATGACCCGGTCTGGCTTTTGAGTTGCCAAGTACAAAATTACAAGTTGACCGGTGTCAATTGACCCGGCTTGGCTTTCAACTACAAGTTGTCAGTACATGATCAGTTATAATCCGGTGTTTATTGACCCGGTCTGGTTTCGACTACAAGTCGCCAGTATGATATACGGATAATCCGGTGTTTATTACAACCCGGTATGGCTTTACTATAAACCGGCAAAACATGGGAGGAGTTATCAGTACTCAAGATTTGGGTTATCACCCTTACTACAAAAAGTTGGTAAACCAACGATGTGATTCAATGTCACAGGTATGATATATTTCATATTTAATTATTCTTAAATGCAGCCTTGGTTATAAACCCGGGTTATATGTTGGGCATTATGACCCGTCCGGCGGTAAACCGCCAGGACACTTTAAACTTGTTGTATGTAGAAAGAGGTTGAAGAAAGCTACTAAGAATTATAAGCAGACATAGTATAATGATGGCGGATTAACAGTGTCATGCAAAATGAGTATGCACGATGGCATAGCAGACCAAGTGTTCAAACTAGCTTATTACAAGGCGCTTTGATGCCCAAAATGATAATTGTTTTCAGCAAGTGTTGCAGTATGCAGAAGGCTAAACCGGCCTCCGGATCATGACTCTTCGCCGGGCTGACTTGACGGTTGTGGATCATCCTGCGCCGGTTCATCCTCCTCCTCTCCACCCAGTGGCTGGAAGTCAATGGTTGCCCAATCGATCCCAGTTAGGGCTTGGAATACAGCTTCATCGCTTATAAGTGTGGAGGGTTCAACATCAGGGGCATAGGTATGCTTACGGATTGGCAGGATAAGATTTTGCACATCATAAGTTGGCGCGTTAACCCGCTTGTTGTCGACGTCGTAAATTGACTGATAATGAGAAAGGTCGGTTTCTTCAGCCAATTTGCTAGCCAAGGGGCGCATTTCCTTCATTAGAGCTTGGAGATCATCATTATTAAAATCTGATCCATCCTCCCTTAAGCTATGATAGCCATTACCCACATCCGCTGGATCAAGATCAGGTACCCATGCTTTAGCCCGGGTTAGCGTGGTCAGAGCACCTGCCCTTGCAGCTGATCTTTTTAACTCTTCAAACTGGGAAGGCAGCATCGACAACCTTTCTAAGGTTTCCTTGATTAAAGTTGGGGGCGGCTTGTTATGAGAGGCAGTACATATGATCCGTTGCGCGCCGGTATATAATTGCTCTATAAGAGTATAGGCAGCCTTCAATTTCTTCTGCATGTCAGAGCCCAGATGGGTAATGCGAGTTCTTGCATCATTACGAACATCGATGAACCCGCAGCTTATGGGATAATACATGTTAAAAGCTTATAATGAGGATATTTACCAAACACAGTAGTGGTCATGGCATTTATGTCCCGCTTCAAACCAATCAGCTCTTCTACCACCGGATTAAGGGCTGCTTCTGCATCCTCAGCCCTCTTTTGCAATGTGTATTTCTCTATGTCCCAGTCCGCCCACTCCTTCTTAAAACTCTCCTTCAGCTTCTCCATGGCTGCTAAGGCACTGGTCAGCTCCTCTTTGGCTTTGGAGGTTTCTGCTTGTTGGGACTTGATGTTTTCTTGAAGATCAGCGGTTTGGGATTCCTTTTTGCTCATCTCGGCCTATAAGAGATATACATATCATGAGTTGGCAGCACATATTTGAAGTACCAAGCACATAACAAGTTATACACTTGGCACTTGGGGGCTAATGCCTATTTGCTTGTTATCAAAAAAAATTACAAGTCCCAAGCTCAATACAAGTATTATTCCTGGCACTTGGGGGCTAATGTATATTTGCTCAAAGTTAACATTATGGGTATTCTTCCATTAGTCAGCTTAGTGGATGATTGGTGTACAACGATATTCAACAAGAAATTTGGCAGGATAAATGTCCCGGTTCATCTTGAAAGAATAAACCGGCCCTTGGGGGCTACACAGGCAAAAGTTGCAACATTAATATTCTAAAGTCCCGGTTCATCTTGAAAAGATAAACCGGCCCTTGGGGGCTACGCAAGCAAAGTTGAGGTATTACAAAGTCCCGGTTTACATTGATATCATAAACCGGCCCTTGGGGGCTACGCAAGCAAAGTTGAGGTATTACAAAGTCCCGGTTTACATTGATATCATAAACCGGCCCTTGGGGGCTACTAGAGTTGATATTAGATATTGGACACAAGAGAGAAACAGTTATGCAGAGTTAAACATCATTTACCTCATATCGCTCTTTCATCAGGTTCACTAAACTGGCTTCATAGTCGCGGCTTGTGTACAGACGGTTCAAAAAGCCAGAATGAATGTCTTGGGCGTTGAGGTGGGCATAGCTTGACAAATCTGTATTCCACTTGCCTTTGTCCATAGCAGAAAATTCTTCCTTGGCACTATGCTTTGATAAAGTGACAGGGTTGCCAGGGGTGGTGTGGCCGAAGCCAGTAATCATAATATCATCCGCCTTGTCATCAGCAGCCTTGACTGGACTTGACGATTTATCAACAGCTCGGACCGGGCTTGTCGGTTTATCAGCATGGCCCGTTGGATCAACTTCCACTTGTTCAACAAAAAAGTCATGATCTTGCGGTGGCGGATCATCAAGCATGGCGTCAGCATTTGCTTCTTCCGGTTCTGGAGTTTTCTCCGGTTTAGTGACCACATTGTCATCAGCCGATTTATTTAATTTGGCCTTTTTGCTGGGTCTAGGCTTGGCACTGAGAAGAACAAACATAAAGGTCAGTACATCGGGCAAACATAAGGTGTTAAAGGTAAATTTAAAGCATAACTCACCCAGGAAAGTTTTGAGGGTTGGAAGTTGTGTTTCTGTTGATTCGCCAGAAGAGGAATGGGAAGTTCCCTGATAATTTGAATCAGAAGAAGTAAGAGGTTGCCGAAAATAACCCACCTTAGGATAATGTGGGTCAGGATTATAAGAGACCTCTGGGTGACGTTTACGAACCGGCGTATTTGGTAAACCGGAAGAAGTTACCACATGGCCACTATGCCGAGTTGTGCGGCGAGCTTCGTGTTGCTGTTTCTTCAAAAGAAAGTTTGGATCCATGTGAGCTAGAGGGTGAGAAAATCTTACTTTCTGGTTTGCTTGACGGGTTTTCGGTGTTGGCAGAGGTTCTGAGCCAGAGGAAAGAATAATTACCTCTACATCACCAGCTTGGCTAGCCTCTGCGTCCTCCTGATGATAATCATTATCAATAAGATGTATGAAGAGAGAACCAAGTGAATCAAGTTCTACTTATGACTCGTGATTTTCATCGTCATCATCAACTTGTAAATCGGTGGAGTCGGCAGTTTTATTTTTGGCAGGCTTCTTGGTGACCTTAGTCTTGACGCGAGGGGTTTTCGCCGGTTTATCCTGCGGCTTCTTCTTCCAAAACGGATCGTCACCCTGTCAAGGATTGTCAAAAGTTATAAGGGAAGATTATAAGGGTCGGATTAAAATAAAAGTTACGCAATTCTTACAGCTGGCGGTTTATTGGAAACGCAGAAGGGACTAAGCCCTGTTTTGCTGCAGACAGCCACCGGTTCATCCAGTATCTTTTAACAGCTTCTGTAATTTCAGCCTTGGTTAGCTGAATGTCGATATGTCATTGAGGATCTTTTAAGTCCCCTGTATATTCGCACATTAAACCGGGGCGATGGCTTAAAGGCAGAATGCTCCAGGATATCCAGCAGTGAACAAAGTCAACGCCTGTTAAACCGTTCGCAATAAAGGCTCTGAGCTTTGAAAGTTGTGGTGCGTAGTTGGCCCGTTCCTTTGTAGTCAGCCTTTGAGGGAATGGATGTGTATTGGTAAGCCGGTGAGCACGATAACCCGGTAGAGGATTCTCTTCAGCGGGAGACGTATCTCGGCAATAGAACCAAGTCTGGTTCCGATCTTTTGGGTGAGT
This sequence comes from Triticum aestivum, assembly GCF_018294505.1. Lineage (NCBI taxonomy): Eukaryota > Viridiplantae > Streptophyta > Magnoliopsida > Poales > Poaceae > Triticum > Triticum aestivum. Next base: position 297,536,699 of record NC_057808.1, on the reverse strand, counting down.
ATGATGTTTGGCATGAGGGAAATTGACATCTTTCCTTTTCTGAATTGAAACCCCACCAAGTTCAATATTGGGCCCATCTGTAAATTCAGTACGGCGGTTCAAATAGAAGAAGTCTCTGAACAGTTCAACAGTGGGTTCTTCCTGCAGATAAGCCTCGCAGAACACTTGAAAATTACAAATATTGGACACAGAGTTGGGTCCAATATCTTGAGGGTGGAGTTGGAAGCCAGCAAGCACATCACGGAAATTTTTTGATCCGGGAGGACTGAACCCTCGACCCAAGTGATCAACGAATACAATCACTTCTCCATCCTTGGGTTCAGGAGGATTTTCTGGACCGGGGCCCCTCTAGTGTATGACGTCCTTTTTTGCTAAGGCGCCGGTTGCAACGCACCCATTCAGTTTTTCTTCAGTAACTCGGGAAGGAACCCAGTTGCAGGCATAAAAAGACTTAGCCATTTATCCACAACCTGAGGGAAGGTTTGAGCCGGTGTAAGGTTTATGAATGACAAGGCATAAACCATCAAAAGCAAAAAAGCAGGTGTTGAAATGCATATAAGTGTTAAACCAGAGGTTGGTGTCATCATAGTTATCAAGACGAGAAATTGGCGGTTTAAGAGGGGACTAATGGTACCTGGCGGATTATCATTCTATAAAATTAAACCGCCTATGCTAGTATGGAAAGTACAGATCTGAAGCGATGGAAAACAGGTTTCACAGATTGATATGATAATTTCAGATCTGCAGCATGTCAGCAAATCAAAATATATTCAGACCTAAAATACAGGTGCTTAAGCAATTCATCAGATCCAGATGAGATTTTTCTATACAAAGAGGATGCACTAATGATGGAAAATGGAACTATAACTACGACTGCACAGGAAAATATCAGATTCAAACTCGTTGTCGGTGTCAAAACCGGCGGATCTCGGATAGGGGGTCCCGAACTGTGCGTCTAAGGCGGATGGTAACAGGAGGCGGGGGACACGATGTTTATCCAGGTTCGGGCCCTCTCGATGGAGGTAATACCCTACTTCCTGCTTGATTGATCTTGATGATATGAGTATTACAAGAGTTGATCTACCACGAGATCGTAGAGGCTAAACCCTAGAAGCTAGCCTATGGTATGATTGTTGTTGTCCTACGGACTAAACCCTCCAGTTTATATAGACACCGGAGGGGGCTAGGGTTACACAGAGTCGGTTACAAGGGAGGAGATCTACATATCCATATTGCCAAGCTTGCCTTCCATGCCAAGGAGAGTCCCATCCGGACACGGGACGGAGTCTTCAATCTCGTATCTTCATAGTCCAACAGTCCGGCCAAAGGATATAGTCCGGCTGTCCGAGGACCCCCTAATCCAGGACTCCCTCAGTAGCCCCCGAACCAGGCTTCAATGACGATGAGTCCGGCGCGCAGATTGTCTTCGGCATTGCAAGGCGGGTTCTTCTCCAAGTCTTGAGTACCTGTCGAGTAGTGTCCGGCTTCCCATGAATGTTGCACTCCTCGGCTTCTGCGCCTAATAATGGCTATCCTCCACGTGTCGAGCGAATGCGAGAAGTCGGGGCATTTTTGCACTTGGCACTCTAACCATGTGAGTAAATTGTCTATTTAAGGGACCGGGGATCCTCAGATCCAGATCACACCATCCTCCCTCAGCGAGTATCCATTGGAGCGCCCCGAAAAATCCATCCTATCATGGCCGGTCGTCGCAGCTCCTCCTCTCGCTCCTGTAGCCCTAAGCCAGGCAACTGGAAGAAGTGTTCCGTTTCCCACAAATAGTTAGTAGAGTTACAGACCCAGGGGTTTCTTCCTCCTACGTATATGGTCCCCGTCCGAGCTGGACTAGCCACTTACAATGGTGGGGAACAAGCGGAGAGCTTTCCCAACCCGTCTATGGGGAAGCGGGTATGCCTTGTCCCGTACTTGTTAAGGGGACTTGGATTTCCAATCCATCCGTTCCTCCGCGGGCTCCTAGAGTTCTACGGCCTCCAGCTGCATAATTTTACTCCTGCCTCCATATTACACATCACAGGCTATGTCGCCCTTTGCGAGCTGTTTTTGGGCTGTGAAGCTCATTTCGAGCTATGGAAGACGCTATTCTGCCTCGTACCCCGTACACAGGAGGGGTCGGTATATCAGTTGGGCGGAGCCGAGATATGGCGCATCGCCGGGACCAGATACCTGTCCGGTACTCCGAAGAAGACATCCGAAGACTGGCCTTCGGAGTGGTTTTATATGGAGGACGTCCCCCTTCCGGACCCTGTTCGGATGGGCCTTCCTGAGTTTAATAACACCCCTTTGAAGAAACGCCGCAGCTGGCGCCCTCGGAGCCCCTAGGAGGAAGATAACAGAGAGGTCCTTTACCTGATGGGCCGGATACAAACGCTGGCCAAATCAGGATTGACTATAATCGAGGTTATGTCAATATGTATAATGCGGGGGGTGCAGCCACTTCAATATCGGGGACAACCCATGTGGCACTTCAATGGAGAAGACGATGCCACCCGCTGCGGTCGTAAAGGTCCGGACTCCGTCGATGCTCTAGCGAAAATACTGTCCGATTTATATAAAGGAGAGGAAGAGGAGTTCATCCGTATCAAACCACGGGATGGATTCTCCATGTACAACCCCCCAAACTGGGTGAGCTGCTACTTTTTACTCCAGACCTTCCCGCATTCTTTGTCATAAATATTTACCTTGCTATTTCATAGCAGGAACTGCGAAAAGCTGTGAGGGAGGTCCACAGCCCGCCTCCACAACCAGAGGACCCTGACCGGGCCCTCGACCCCGGACTCGAAGAGGATCCGGACACATTTGTGGAGCTTATTGACAGGACGTTCTATCAATTGAGCTGCGACGATGCCATGGTGGCCATCATAGCCGATTATCCTGGACTACTCCCTGCATCGCATGTAAGTAAAACCGGAGTCCCAACTTCCGAGAAGGATCCCTTTTTCTGCACTTCACCTACCGCACACATATGGTGTCTTACAGGGAAGGCCCTCGGGACGCCATGCCGAACCCGCAGTGACTCACCAACAAGGGGCACCGAAGCCGGGTAGGCTTAAAAGGAAGGCGGTCAGGACTGAGACGCCGTCGCAGAGGTATGAAAAAGAACCCCGCTCCGTGGTTGTCGTCTTTTAAAATATAATAACGTCCATGTTTCCTAGTAGGAAAAACGCTCGCCGGACTATATCCGGAGAGGTTGCCGGCCACGCCTCCACCAGCCGGGCTCCAGAGCCGGACTTAGAGGCGGACGCTAACATGGGGCCAACACCGGATGTTCCTCCTACAGAGGATGCGGATAGGCTGTCCGCTACGAATTCCGAAGTGGAGAGTGCCATGAATCACAGGCGTCGCCGGGCCGTACTCCGCGACGCTTGTTTCTCCCAAGAGGCGTTCGATGCCTTTAACTCAGGAGACGCGTACATCCGAGCTGCTCAAAATGGTCTTGCCAGAGCCACGGACCAGTATGCGAAGGATATACGGGTAAGAAAATCTAATAATTATGTATATCAGTAGCCCCTGAGACTTGAAAGAGTTGGCACAACTGATTTAAGGATCATTGTTTGCATAGGTTCTTACGGAGAAGAATACCCGGTTGTCTCAAGAGCTGGAGGAGTGCAAAGCCCAGCTTCAGGCCGCAGTTGCCGCAGTGAAGGAGTCCGAGAAGGCCCCATCTGGTAACACTTATTTCTATTGCAAATAAAGACATGTACCAGGTAGTATGCGGCATACATGCAAATCTAACAATAGATTCTGCAGATGACTCTGGAGTGAATCCGGAGGTCGTGCGAGGGGATGAGCAACATGCTCAACGACAGCTAAAGGCTGGCGAGCGCGTGCTTACACGGGTTAGGCGGGAGAAAAACGATCTCCAAGACGCCAATACCCGGTTGGGCGTTGAACTGAAAGATGTTCGAGCCCAGCTTGCTGACTCCGTAAAGGAGAATAAGAGGCTTCGACGCGGCATTTTCAGTAAGTGCTTGAACGAACTTTTAAAGAGTTCGGCGAAGAAATCAGCTAACAGAGTTATGTCTGCACGTATGCTGACGAGTCGTCCCGCGGAGGAGATGCCCTGGTCTGCGGGTGATCTTCTGCCAGAGCTCTCGCAACTGCACGAACAAGTTCGGCAGGTGATGCAGGGCATTGCCCAAGCCTTGTGGCCATCCGCCTCTCTGCCAGGAGGCATGGGGGAGCTTGTAGAGAAGCTCAAGGGAGCTCGGCGGCGCTACCGATTATGGAAGATATCAGCCTGCCGACAAGGTGCAAGGGAAGCCTCGGCCATGGTGAAGACGCGATATACCAAGGCTGACCCGAATCACATGGCCGAGGTCGGACCTGTGGGGTCTGATGGGAAAGAGATCCCCATCAGTTTGGTGTATGACCAAGTAGAATTAGCCGCAAAGTATTCCCAACAGGATTGTAGGCTAGACAGCCTGTTGGATGGTATAGAAGAAGAATTTAGTCAGTCTAAGTGATTGTGTACTTCAAGTGACATGTATTGTCCCTAGCCGGATTGTAAATCATTTGTCATGGCGGACCTTTTCGCTTCGACCTCTGGACCCGACAGTCCGGAGTGTATCCGAATACCCGCTCAGTTATGTAAAAACCGGGGTACGCGTGGAAACCAGGCGTAGGGGTCATAAGTGCTTGAATAGACAAGTACCCAACTAGCTATGTTATATTACATGGATAGTAAGAAACATCTTCCAGGGAGAATAGTTCCGTTAAGGGTTCCTTTCCCTGGGTACGCATGCATTAATGTGCATGTTCGAACTGCGAAAAGAGACACGGGGTATAAACATCTGGGGGCATGTATTACAATAAATAAAGGTCATCTTTTGTTCATCGACCGAATATTCCCTTAAGGACGCTAGCTTTCGGCTTCACCTAGTCTGAGGTACACAGAGTTATGCCCTAGCCGAATTAACGGGAACGTAGGGCATAAACACAAGAGCCAGGCAACCCAGCTTGGCCAAATCTTAAGTCATATCAATGCATATAATGGCGAAAAAAGGTACATGTGGAAGAATAACACATGTGTGGGGCATAGAGCCCGAAAAATGTATTAAGCTTCTATATAAGAAGCCCCCAGGTATAATGAGCGCGGCTAGCACGTCAAGATTGTGTAGTCAAGACACATTTTAGCCTTTTAAGGCCTTGAAGAAAAAGGGAAGAAAGAAAGAAAGAAAAGACAGATAACGGATATAAAAAAAATTGACGGAGGTAAGGAGACAAACATAGAGTCCGGCACTAGGTGTAGAACCTTCGGAGTCTGGCTGCATTCCATGGGTTTGGCTCGAGTCGATTGTCCGATGCATCCCGCAGACGATACGCTCCACCGGTCAGAACTTGGTCAATAACGAAGGGACCTTCCCATTTGGGCTTGAGCTTGTTCTTTTTCTTCTCCGGTAGGCGTAGAACGAGTTCGGCGACGTTATAAGTTTTGGCCTGTACTTCTCTGTTTGATACCTTCGAGCATGTTGCTGATAAAATGCGGAACGGGCCTTTGCCACGTCACGCTCCTCCTCCAGGGCGTCCAAACTGTCCTGCCGATCAAGCTCGGCTTCTTTCTCTTCGTACATGCGCACTCGAGGTGAGTCATGAATTATGTCGCAGGGCAGTACCGCCTCTACGCCGTACACCATAAAAAACGGTGTGTATCCGGTAGTGCGATTCGGCGTGGTCCGCAGCCCCCATAGTACGGAGTCGAGCTCGTCTACCCAGTGCGTATCTGATTCCTTCAAGGATCGCACTAATCTGGGTTTAATGCCGCTCATGATAAGACCATTTGCTCGCTCGACTTGACCGTTAGTTTGCGGGTGATAGACAGAAGCATAATCGAGCTTAATGCCCATGTTGCTGCACCAAATTTTTACCTTGTCGGCTATAAAGTTCGAGCCGTTATCGGTGATGATGCTGTGGGGGACGTCGTAACGGTGTACAACCCCAGATATGAAGTCTATCACTGGTCCGGACTCGGCCGTTTTAACTGGTTTGGCTTCTATCCATTTGGTGAATTTATCCACCATGACCAATAAGTATTTTTTCTTATGGCTCCCCCTTCGAGGGGTCCGACCATATCAAGCCCCCAAACCGCAAAGGGCCAAGTGATGGGGATCGTTTGGAGAATGGTAGGCGGCATATGGCTTTGATTTGCAAAAAGCTAGCAACCGACGCATCGTTGAACGAGATCTTGTGCGTCTGCTCGGGCCGTCAGCCAGTAAAAACCTGTACACAAGGCCTTGCTTACAAGGGCCCGGGCTGCGGCGTGGTGGCCGCCAAGTCCAGCATGAATTTCTGCCAAAAGTTGTCGTCCTTCCTCTTCGAAGATGCACCTTTGAAGGACTCCGGTAGCGCTTTTCTTATAAAGCTCTCCCTCGTGGACCTTGTAGGCTTGCAACGTGCCTCGTTTGGGTCCTCAGGTAGTTTCTGCCTAGTTAGGTAGGCCAAGAAGGGTTCTGTCCATGGGGCGATGACGGCCATAATCACGTGGGCGGAAGGTGTTATTTCGGTGGTAGAGCCTCCAATTACGTCGCGATGTTCGGGATCTGGCGTTGTGTCCGGGTCCGGACTATTATTTCCGGTCTCTCCTTCCCATACCACAGATGGCTTAAACAGCCTTTCCAAGAAGATATTAGGTGGGACAGGGTCGCGCTTAGCGCCGATGCGGGCAAGGATATCTGCCGCCTGATTGTTTTCCTGGACCACATGGTGGAATTCAAGCCCCTCGAACCAAGCTGACATTTTGAGGACGGCGTTGCGATAAGCCGCCATTTTTGGAACCTTGGCGTCGAAGTCTCCATTTATTTGAGATATTGCGAGGTTCGAATCCCCACGCACCTCTAGGCGTTGAATGCCCATGGAGACTGCCATCCGGAGACCATGTAACAGGGCCTCATATTCTGCTGCATTGTTGGAGTCTATGTATAGTATTTGGAGTACGTATTGGACTGTATCTCCGGTGGGGGATGTCAGGACGACACCAGCCCCCAGACCAGCCAGCATTTTAGAGCCGTCAAAGTGCATGATCCAATTGGAGTACGCGTCGTACTCTTTAGGGAGTTTGGCTTCTGTCCATTCGGCGACGAAATTAGCCAGTACTTGTGACTTAATGGCTCGCCGTGGTTTGTATATTATGTCGAACGGGAGGAGCTCAATAGCCCATTTAGCAATCCGGCCCGTGGCCTCACGGTTGTTTATTATGTCGTTTTGTGGTACTTCAGAGGCCACCGTAATTGAACACTCTTGAAAGTAGTCTCGTAGTTTCCGGAATGCTATGAAGACCGCGTATGCTATCTTTTGATAATGTGGGTACCGTGATTTGCATGGAGTGAGGACAGTAGATACATAGTATACCGGCTTTTGAAGCGGGAACTTATGTCCGTCCGTCTCTCGTTCGACGACGAGCACTGCGCTTACAACTTGGTGTGTTGCCGCTATATATAACAGCATTGGTTCGCCGACATTTGGCGCGGCCAAGATTGGGTTTGTGGCCAAAATGGCTTTTATTTCTTCTAATCCGGCCGTGGCCGCATCCGTCCACTCAAAGTGTTCGGTGCGTCGAAGAAGGCAATAATGAGGCAGTGCCTTTTCTCCTAATCGGGAGATGAAGCGGCTTAAGGCAACCACGCATCCAGTTAGTTTCTGGATTTGCTTGAGGTCTGTTGGGATGGCCAACTGTGACAAAACTCGGATTTTAGCCGGATTTGCTTCGATTCCTCTATTGGAGATGATGAAGCCTAAGAGCTTTCCGGCGGGCACGCCGAAGGCGCATTTTTCTGGATTGAGCTTAATGTCGTATGTTCAGAGATTGTCGAACGTGAGCCTCAAGTCATCTATTAAGGATTCGACGTGTCTGGTTTTAATGACCACATCGTCTACGTACGCCTCCACTGTTTTGCCGATCTGTGTCTCCAAGCATGTCTGAATCATGCGTTGATAGGTTGCACCGGTGTTTTTGAGCCCGAAAGGCATGGTGTTGAAACAGAAGGGGCCGTATGGAGTGATAAATGCCGTTGCGGCTTGATCGGACTCCGCCATCTTAATTTGATGGTATCCGGAGTATGCGTCGAGGAAACACAATGAGTCGTGTCCTGCGGTAGCATCGATAATTTGATCGATGCGAGGGAGGGGGAAGGGATCCTTGGGGCAAGCCTTGTTAAGGTCCTTGAAATCGACACATAGGCGCCAGGATTTATCCTTCTTTGGTACCATCACCAGGTTTGCTAGCCAATCCGGATGTTTTATTTCTCTAATGAATCTGGCCTCTAGTAACTTGGCTAGCTCCTCTCCCATGGCTTGTCGCTTAGGTTCAGAGAAACGCCGAAGAGTCTGCTTGACCGGCTTGAACCCCTTTAGAATGTTAAGGCTATGCTCGGCCAGCCTGCGTGGGATTCCTGGCATGTCTGAAGGATGCCAGGCGAAGATGTCCCAATTTTCGCGCAAGAACTCCCGTAGTGCGGCATCTACTGTGGGTTTAATTGTGCCCCGATGGATGTTGTTTTGGTAGGGTCCGTTGGGTGGACTTGGAATTTGACTATTTCATCCGCTGGTTTAAAAGAGGTGGATTTGGATCTTTTGTCGAGTATCACGTTGTCCATGTCCATTGTGGAGCGCAGCGCCGTCAGTTCTTCGGCCGCGAGGGCTTCGGATAACGCCTTGAGGGCTAGTGGGCGGTTTTATTTTCGGCGCGGAGTGCTATGTCCGGATTACTAACTAGAGTGATGATTCCATTGGGCCCGGGCATTTTGAGCTTCATGTACCCGTAATGTGGTATGGCTTGGAAGATCGTGAATGCCTCCTGCCCTAAAAGGGCGTGGTATCCGCTACTGAACGGGGCCACTTGGAATGTGATTTCTTCGGACCTATAATTCTCCGGCGTGCTGAATACCACATCTAGTGTGATTTTTCCCGCGCAGCGTGCCTCCCGACTAGGGATGATTCCTTTGAAGGTCGTGCTGCTTTGCTCAATGCGGCTCCTGTCTATTTCCATTTTGCTAAGAGTTTCTTCGTAGATGAGGTTTAATCCGCTGCCGCCGTCCATGAACACTTTAGTAAGACGGAAGCCATCCATAATTGGACTAAGGACCAAGGCGGCTGGTGCTCGGGCTGTTCGTAATTTAGGTTCGTCACTCGCATTGAAGGTGATAGCCGTATCACTCCATGGATTTATTGCTGCAACATGGCAGACTTCGGCAAGGCTGCGGAGTGCTCGCTTACTCCTATTATTTGAGGCGAAGGTCTTGAAGACTATCAATACTGAATTGCTGTTTTTCGCGGGATGGTGCTCTGCGGTATTGTTGATGAGGAGATCCTCACCGCTCCTGGCCACCTGCCGTAGTACCCAACATGCTCTAAGGATGTGTGTTGGCATCGTATCCGCTGTACTGTGAATTTTGCATGGTCCATTAAGCCATCCCTCCAATACGGTTCCACGCCCTGTAGTGGGCTTTTGTTTCTTTGTAATTGGATCGGGTGACTTACGAGAGTACACCCTTTTAGTTCGGACGTGGGATTTTGTGAGAGCCGGAGGATCCCAAAATTTTGTTTGGGTTTTCCAGGCGCTTTCCATCGCACAGTACTTTCGTACTATGGCCGCCAAGTCAGCGAAGTGTGCTATGTCACGGTGCCTTATGGCGTTGAGGATTCCCCTGTCCGTGCAATTTTTGCAAAAGAATGAAATTGCGTCTTCCTCGCGACAGTCCTTAACCTTGCTCATTACAAGTAGGAATCTGGCCCAATAGGTCTGGCCCGCTGCCTGATTCTAGGTTCAAGGCTTGGGCCATGTCCTCCCGTAGACGGGTACCCGGCTCAGAGAGCTCGGGAATCCGGACATAGTTTGTCTTCGAGATGGAGGAAGAATTGTTGCATTGCTCCTCCACCACCGCTATCTGATGGGTGACCGGCGGGGAGTTAATCTCCCTTTGGTCGGGTTTAAGCCCGATCTGATCATAGTCCGTAGCGACTCCCAAGGCGGCGATGCGATCCAAGAGCTCGTTCAAGGAAGAGAGCTCCATTGGATCCAACTGCTCGGCGAATTCTAAGCCGGCGTGGAGGCTGTTTTCGATGACCCGAGAAGTCATCGTCGGCGCAGCGGCCGAACGGGCGGTCATGACGAAACCGCCTAGCCGGAGAGTTTGGCCTACAGCCAGGGCTCCCCCAGAGGTAATGTTGTCCTTGACAACGAGACGAGCCATCAAGCCTTATGATGTAGGCACAGTGGAACTCTCAATGAAAGCACCAATGTCGGTGTCAAAACCGGCGGATCTCGGGTAGGGGGTCCCAAACTGTGCGTCTAAGGCGGGTGGTAACAGGAGGTGGGGGCACGATGTTTACCCAGCTTCGGGCCCTCTCGATGGAGGTAATACCCTACTTCCTGTTTGATTAATCTTGATGATATGAGTATTACAAGAGTTGATCTACCACGAGATCGTAGAGGCTAAACCCTAGAAGCTAGCCTATGGTATGATTGTTGTTGTCCTACGGACTAAACCCTCCAGTTTATATAGACACCGGAGGGGGCTAGGGTTACACAAAGTCGGTTACAAGGGAGGAGATCTACATATCCGTATTGCCAAGCTTGCCTTCCACGCCAAGGAGAGTCCCATCCGGACACGGGACGGAGTCTTCAATCTTATATCTTCATAGTCCAACAGTCCGGCCAAAGGATATAGTCCGGCTGTCCGGGGACCCCCTAATCCAGGACTCCCTCACTCGTCATTTACGCTACGGAGAAGAACAGGTAAGAACGGCACTGAGCTTCGATGAACTCGCAGAAACCCTAATGACAGATCTATGGGAAGAGCAAAGAAAGACTCACCAGGGCTGTTGAACGCGGAGGTGTGCAGACGAGAATCTGGTCGAACCAGGTTGATGCAGCGGCCGTTGTTGGGGCAGAGGCGAAGGTCGACGACGGCGGCAGACCTCGAGTGCTAGGTCGACGCAAGGAAGGGGACGATGTGAAGAGGCACGGAGGGTAAAATGAAAAGGACCCTCAGCCCAATTTATAAGGCGAAGGGATAAGTGACAGGCGCGAGAATCGAGGAGCCCAAAAAATGGATATGTGACAGAGTTGTCGCCTCGATTTTCGGAGGCTCATTAATAAAGGTGAGGTATATACAGTTTTTAATAAACAGATGATGTCATGGTGGTTTATTATAATCTTGGAAGATGACGTCATGGCGGATTACAAGGTTTACGTGAAGGTGCTGAAGGAGGAATTTTCCTAAGTATATAAGATTGACATGAACAGGTTCAAATCAATCTGGGGCCTAATGTTGGGGATATAATAACTGAGTATAAACCGCCCAGGAGGGGCCGGGTTATACCAATAATGAGTTAATCATATTGAAGCCCATGAAGATAAGGAATATGGCGCTTTACGGAGGAGATCTAACATGAAGGCCCAGGGCCCAAAGGCGGATTAGGGCCCGTAGATGTAAACCGCCTTATGGTGTATGACTTGTGTTGTAAGACAGGAAAGGGTAGAAACTGAGCCGGACACGTTTATGAGCCGGCCGGGATTCTGTGACCGCCGGGCGTCAACCTATGTATATAAAGGGACGACCCGACGGCGGTTTAGGGACAAGAAACAACAGATCAAGAGCCAGGCAAAGCGTATTCGCTCCCTGGTCATCGAAACCCTAGCAATTCCACCTCAACTGGATTAGGCTTTTACCTTCACCGCAAGGGGCTGAACCAGTATAAATTCCCTGCATCCTTTGTCCCGCTTTAACCCCTTTAAGCTAACTATGTTGATGACTCCGCGACTAAGTCCTCACACTAGGACATCTGCCGTGACAAAACCACGACAGGTTCCATGAAGGCTTCATCAACTTTCTTGGGTTCAGATATATAGACAAATGCAAAGTGCCCACAAAAATTTGCTACTTGTGTTGCTCTTGAACGAGTGAGTGGACCAGGTGCATTGATGCTATCGATTATCTTGTCAATTTGTACTTCATTGGCAACACGAGGATGAACTGGACAAAGATTTTGCTCCTGGTGATCGTTGTCTTCATCTTCAGCATTGACTTTAGGCTGAGCAGTGTCTTCGGGTTGATTAGGTGCAGAAATGATGATTTCTTCTTCAGCCTGTGCCTCTGAAGGTATGATTTCTCCAGTACCCATAAGCTTGATAGATTCACTTGGTGAGGCTTCATCTAGCACATTTGGCAGGTGCTCTCTTTGCGAGCCGTTAGTCTCATCGAACCGCACATCCACAGTTTCAACCACTTTATAGTGAAAGAGGTTGAAGACTCTGTAGGAGTGCGAATCCTTTCCATAGTCAAGCATAAAACCTTCATGTGCTTTCGGTGCAAATTTTGAAGTGTGATGTGGATCCTTGATCCAGCACCTAGCACCAAATAATCTGAAGTAACTGACGTTTGGCTCCTTACCAGTTAGGAGCTCATAGGATGTCTTCTTTAGAAGCTTGTGAAGATAAACACGGATGATGACGTGGCATGCAGTATCAATGGCTTCAGGCCAGAACTTCCTTGCTGTCTTGTACTCATCAAGCATCGTTCGTGCCATCTCAATGAGGGTTCTGTTCTTGCGCTCCACGATGCCATTCTGCTGAGGTGTGTATGGAGCTGAGAACTCATGTGTGATGCCCAATGTATCAAGATAAGTGTCGAGGCCGGTGTTCTTGAATTCTGTGCCGTTGTCACTTTTGATGTTCTTGATCTTGATGCCATAGTTGGTCATGGCATGATTGGCGAACCATCTGAAGACATCATGCACTTCATTCTTATAGAGGATTATGTGCACCCATGTATATCTTGAGTAATCATCATCAATGACGAAGCCATAGAGGCAAGCAGTGGTAGTAAGGGTAGAGTAATGAGTAGGGCCAAATAAGTCCATGTGAAGCAGCTCGAAGGGACGAGTCGTCGTCATGATTGTCTTCGAGGGATGCTTGGCCCTAGTCATCTTTCCAGCTTCGCAGGCACCACATACATGATCCTTCTTGAACTTGACGCCCTCGATGTCTACGACATGCTTCTTCTTCGCGAGAATGTACAAGTTCCTCATGCCAGCATGCCCTAGCCTCCGATGCCAGAGCCAGCACTCTGAAGCTTTTGCTAGAAGACATACGGCCAACTGTGGTCCTGCTGAGAAATCTACCATATACAGATCATCCTTTCGATGCCCTTCAAAGACTAGAGATTTGTCAGATTCCATAAGCACAAGGCAACGATATTTTCCAAATATCACAATCATGTTCAGATCACAAAGCATTGAGACAGACATTAAGTTGAAACCAAGGGATTCAACAAGCATCACTTTATCCATGTGCTGATCCTTTGAGATTGCAACTCTACCTAGACCCAATACCTTGCTTTTACCAGTGTCAGCAAATGTGATGTGACTTTTGTCAGATGAACGTAGGGTTGAATCCATGAGAAGACTTAGATCACCAGTCATGTGGTTAGTGCATCCACTGTCCATAATCCATTCTGAAGCCTTTGGTGTCATACCCTACAGTGCAGTTTGGGGGATAGGCTTCACCAAGGGTATTGTGAAGCATAAACATTTGACAAACAAGCGGATTATGAAAGTTCAGATCTTGGTTAGGATAAACAGGATGTTTGTCAAGAAATCCTGGGATGAAATACATATTAAGAGCATTCTGGCATTTTATCTTGCATCCCACAAGATGTTTTAGGTCCCCAGCATAAGCATCAAAAGCCTTTGATTTCCGGCTGGAGACCTTTCCCTGCAAAAGAGAGTTAATTTTTCTTAACCACCCACATCTTCAGGGGTGGCTTAGAAGCAATGAGTCTAAGTGCAGCATCTGAGAACTTCGGCTTTGGAGCCCTAGCAAATAGCCTTGCAGGAGGTGAATAATACTCATAAGAATAAGCAGAAAAGTTCTTGGTCTTATGAACATAGTGGTTTGATGAAACAAGCTCATATTCATAAGTCTGAGTATGGTTTCCCTGCAAAACATTGGCGTTAGGGTGACTCTGGTGAGTCCTCTGTCTGTATGAAGCCTTTGGACCATATGAAGCCTTTGGTCTTGGGTTTATCTTCTTCCCAGGTGGTGTCATGATGACATTCATAGGAAGTTTCCCAAGACAACTTTTGGGCACCCAGATCTTCTTCAAAGGTGGTCCATTCCTGCAGTTAGTACCAATATACCTGACAAACACTTCACCATTATGATTCTTAAACAGTTTATAGTTTGCATCAAAGGATTCATCAATGATAATCGGGTTAGCACAAGTGAAGCCAGATAAGGTAGATGGATCCACTGAAGGTCCCTTTGCAGCAACCCATGTGGTTTTGGGGTACTTCTCAGGCTTCCAGTATGAACCATCAACATTCATTTTCCTCTCGAACCCAACACCCTCTTTCCTAGGGTTTTGGTTCAGAATCTGTTTCTTTAGGACATCACATAGAGTCTGATGCCCTTTGAGACTTTTGTACATTCCTGTTTCAAGCAATGCCTTCAACCTGGCATTCTCATCAGCAATAGTAGTGTTATCCTCAGTAGAGGGGTTAGTTACCACATTAGCAGTTGAAGATATCACTACTGCGGGATGCTGCTAACGCGACACTACGATCAGAGACCCTTTGACGAAACTGTGTGCGAGGCATTAATCATAAACGGGGATGTAAAAAAACCGTCAAAAAATGTGCAAAACGTTTGCGATGGTGGAGCCATCAAACACGGTTCAGATTTTAGTTGCGTGAGCGATTCAGGCCACACGGTTAACCCGTTCAAGCTGTTTGTGATGAGGCAGAACAACAGAAACGGGCAGCCATATCAATGTGTGTGCGATATACGGCATACAGTTCGCTCCGATGAACCGTTTGCTATCAGGGAGTGCAACATAAACGGTTAGCCAGATCAAGGTGTGTGTGATATAGGGCATACCACTACTGTAGGATGCTGCTAACGCGACACTACGATCAGAGACCCTTCGAGAAACTGTGTGCGATGCCATAATCACAAACGGTGCTGTATGAAACCCGTCAAAAAAGGTGAAAACGATTGTGATGGAGGATGCATCAAACACGGTTCAGATTTTAGTTGCGTGTGCGATCCAGGGCATACCGTTCAGTCCAATGAACTCTTTGCGATGAGGCGGAACAAAACAAACGGGCAGCCTGATGAACGCGTGTGCGATATAGAGCATACGGTTCACTCGGATGAACTGTTTGTGATTAGGCCACACAAAAGAAACGGGCAGCCAGATGAAGGTGTGTGCGATATACAGCATGCAGTTCACTCGGATGAACTGTTTGTGATTAGGAAACACAAAAGAAATGGTCAGCCAGATCAAGGTGTGTGTGATTGAGGGCATACGCTTCAGAAGGATTAACTGTTTGCGATTAGGCAACAGAACAGAAATGGGTAAGCCAGATCAAAGTGTCTGCGATTGATGGCATACACTTCACATGGATGAACTGTTTGCGATTAGCCACAACAAATTGAAACAGTTAGATAGATCAATGTGTGTGTGCTAGACAGGCACACCCATTCTAATTAGAAGACATGTGCTGACATTGCCTATTGCGGTGCACCCTATGGTGCAAACGCCACGTACGTGGCCGAGAAGGCGTACGTGCCCACGTTACGCCTTCCGAGAATAGTGCCGCATTATAACCGTCAGTAAATTTTGAGCATGCGTCCGGTCACATTCCAAATTGCAAACCTGTTCACACCGATCAAAACCCAAATGGTCTCCCACTTAGGAGTGTATTACTACGCGGTTATAAATACTACTACTCCAAGATGACTGCACATTCCTCCTCAACTCCTCATCCACAAAAACTCAAAAACAAACAAGTCATTCATCATCGTTCCCTTGCGTCCGCCATGGCCAGCGTGAGTTCTGGGTCGAGAGATTGCCACCAGGGAGAGGCGAGCCTGGAAGCGCGAGCACGCGAGATGTCCCGCCTCGCCGCACGGCCGTGGCAGCAGAGAGGTCCCGCCGCGCCGCCAAATCAGCACAGAGGACCCGCCGCACCGTCGATGTAGTAGACTGGTCCGGCCGCACCGTGGAAGCAGAACAGATGTCCCGCCGCGCCGCGAATGCAGCAGAGATGTCCTCCCTTGCCGTGACGGCCTGGGAAAATGCCTCGCGGGCAGGCGAGGACTCTTACAGGCGCATGCGTGCCCTCGTCCATAGGCAGATGGATCAGATCTCCAGGTGGGCGAGGTTGCAGGATGACCTGCAAGCCTGGTTTGAACAGTCTACCGACGTCATCCGAGAACTAAATGAGAGCAATGCGAAGCTTCAGGCCGAGCGTGACCTGGCGAGGGCGGAGATCGTCGGAAGTGCGGAGCAGCGGGAGCAGACCACTGCCTTGTTGAAGAGGACCGGTGTCATCGTCGAGAAACTTATGGACGAGAATAACAAGCTGCGCATCGAGCGCAGAAGGCTGGTGGAGGAATCCATGGATGCTCTCAAGCAGCATCTTGAGGACAAGAAAGAGATCGTCACCGCTCGCCGCAGAGACTAGTTCCTGCGGCCTGCAGCAACGCATCAAGAAAGTAGAGATCAGCGAGCCAGATTGTTGTCTTCCTTCTTCTTTTGCCCTTGTGTATTTCGGGTGTTGCTGCATGTGGCTTTTTTAATTATGTTTCTAAATATGTAAGACAATTATTATCCACTGTCATCGTCCTTATATTCATCATGCTTGCTATAAGTCGCAGTCGATGCTATATAGGTCCGTCGGATCTTACATCAAGATCCGTGCAAAACTTTGTTTTCAGATTTTCATTTTTCTCTCTTAAACCTCAGTCCAGTGAGACATATAGACACGCCGTAGAACAGGTGCTCGGGTGCCATTAATGGAGACAATGGGAGGGAGGTGCGCGGCGGGTAGCGGTCAAAGGGCTCTCCTCCCGATGAGCACGCGCAGGGGTCTGATCGCACGCCTCCTGTACTCAAATAGCTACCCCGCACGGCACCTCCTAGCCAATAAAGAAAGGGGACGCGTGGCTGCACGTAATTGGTAAGTCGAACGCCCACGGTTTCAATAATACTTGTGTTTCGGATTTGTAACGTGACAGCACTTGTTCCAAAATAACTTTGTTGATTGTCAATGTGTGGGCCTTCGCAAATCGGACAGAAAAATTACCACAGCATGTTGGTGCCATGTCATGGGACCATGCCAAGTTTCATGATTTTCAGGCGTGTTTTGGAATTACAGGAATTAAAAAACCAAGTTTCTCAATCTTTCCGGCCGAGCCACGACGCCCAGATGTTTGAATTTTACTCCCATCTCTTGCATGGGACCTAGAAATTCGCCCAAGGACACACATGTGATTTTTCAAACAACTTTGGTGCACTGGAGCATGTGCTTGTAGTTCAAATTTGAATTATGCACATTAAATGCCCAGAAACTCAATTAATGTATAAAAAAGGCGAAACAAGCCCGGAATAATTCCAAAATTTAGCACGGTACTTCTATTTGGTCTAATCTGGCTGTGTAAAAAAATAAGGCGGGAGAAGGCAGTACGTATGTCGTTTCGCACACGGAGGTGACACGTTCCCTCTCGGAACCACGAGCCTTCTTGAGGGAAGCTCCGGTTTGCAAGAAGCTTACACCAAAGCTTGTCCCAATTCGGCCAAAAATATTACCGCAGCATGTTGGTGCCATGTCATGACACCATACCAAGTTTCATGATTTTCAGGCGTGTTTTGGAATTACAAGAATTAAAAAACCAAGTTTCTCAATCTTTCTGGCTGAGCCACGACGCCCAGATGTTTGAATTTCACTCTCATCTCCTGCATGGGACCTAGAAATTAATCCAAGGACACACATGTGATTTTTCAAACAACTTTGGTGCACTGGAGCATGTGCTTGTAGTTCAAATTTGAATTATGCACATTAAATGCCCAGAAACTCAATTAATGTATAAAAAAGGCAAAATGAGCCCGGAATAATTCCAAATTTTAGCACGGTACTTCTATTTGGTCTAATCTGGATGTGCAAAAAAATTAAGGCGGGAGAAGGCAGTGTACGTATGTCGTTTCGCACACGGAGGTGACACGTTCCCTCTCGGAACCACGAGCCTTCTTGAGGGAAGCTCCGGTTTGCAATAAGTTTACACCAAAGCTTGTCCCAATTCTGCCAAAAAAATTACCGCAGCATGATCGTGCCATGTCATGAGACCATGCCAAGTTTCATGATTTTCAGGCGTGTTTTGGAATTACAGGAATTAAAAAACCAAGTTTCTCAATCTTTCCGGCCGAGCCACGACGCCCAGATGTTTGAATTTCACTCCCATCTCTTGCATGGGACCTAGAAATTCACCCAAGGGCACACATGTGATTTTTCAAACAACTATGGTGCACTGGAGCACGTGCTTGTAGTTCAAATTTGAATTATGCACATTAAATGCCTAGATACTCAATTAATGTATAAAAAAGGCCAAACAAACACGGAATAATTCCAAAATTTAGCACGATACTTCTATTTGGTCTAATCTGCCTGTGTAAAAAAATTAAGGCGGGAGAAGGCAGTGTGCGTATGTCGTTTCGCACACGGAGGTGACATGTTCCCTCTCGGAACCAGGAGCCTTCTTGAGGGAAGCTCCGATTTGCAAGAAGTTTACACCAAAGCTTGTCCCAATTCGGCCAAAACATTTACTGCAGCATGTTGGTGCCATGTCATGACACCATGCCAAGTTTCATGATTTTCAACCGTGTTTTGGATTTTCAGGAATTAAAAAACTAAGTTTCTCAATCATTCCGGCTGAGCCACGACACCCAGATGTTTGAATTTTATTCCCATTTCTTGCATGGGACCTATAAATTCACCCAAAGACACACATGTGATTTTTCAGCAAACTTTGGTGCATTGGAGCATGTGCTTGTAGTTCAAATTTGAATTATGCACATTAAATGCCCAGAAACTCAATTAATGCATAAAAATGCCAAACGAACCCGGAATAATTCCAAATTTAAACACGACACTCATGTACTAGTTGCATGTTCACTGTACATAAATGTTCTAGCAATTCAAACACCATCCTTTCCCTCTGTAACACCATTCTGTCTTTCAAAACATAATGAAAAAACTAGGTATACCACAAACAGTTTACTAGAAAGAATCGTGTGGGATGCGATATAAAATATCTTGGCGCACCGTCTTGTCTGGCTTACGCAGGAAGCTTCGTCGTCTACGGTCCATCGCCCCCACTTGAACCACACTTGCGCGCCAGTTTCTCGCGGCACCGAGCGAAATTTTTTGGCCACCACGGAAATATCTATCTCCCCGCCCCCTCCCTCCTACCAAAAGCCACATTTCCACTATTCCTCCTTGCTTTCCAAGTTCAAACCTTCACGGCTGCTTACTGGCAGCTCAGCCTCCTAGCCGGCGACCCTTCTTCTTGCAGCACCGCCTACTCGCGGGCTACCCTTCTTCTTGCAGCGCCGCCTCCTCGTCGGCGACCCTTCTTCTTGTTGCGCGGCCACCTCGCCACCGACCCTTCTTCTTGCTACGCGGCCTCGTCGATATGGTCAGGTACTCCACACCCCACCCACACCATCCTCCTCCTTTCCCGTCCCACATGCCTCGACTGACGTTGCGACACCTTCCACCGAAATCACTACCCCCCCCCTCCTCCAATTAAGCGCCGCCCACAGCCATTTTACACGCAGTATAACATGGAGCAGAGTAGCATGCGGCCGCACGCACGAACGAGGTCGCTATGGCTGACATGCGTGTCGACCGCCAGATCTTAGAGGAGCACCTTGTCTTCGAGGCCACCGTCGACACCGCCGCGCGGTTGTCTACTTTAAAATACAGTTCGTGATGTTTTCTCGAGGCCACCGCTAGTGCCTTCTAGTGATTTGTCATCTGTAATGTTAATATGCAATCTGATGTTCAGTTAACAGTTTGGTCCTCTGAAATGTAATGTTCAGTTAACACTTTGGTCCAACAATTGCTACATTTCGTAGTACTGTTCTCAAGCATTCTTTGTTTTGTTAACTGTATTATCTTCTAGTACATGTTTCTATTCTGCAATGTCGTGCTCAGTTAACTATTTTGGTTCATTTGGTCTGTTGTCCATTTAACTGTTTGGTTCAGTTCTGCAATTTGATTTTCATTTGTTGTGGGTACAATTTTGTATTGTTATGCATGTGACACCAATCAAATTTGGCTGTACTCAATACATATTCTACTGATAGTATGGCAACTCTCAGTTAACCTGATCAAGATCTTCCTTATGTGTGTTGCAGGAAAACAATGGGAGACACTGCGGTTTACCATCGAGGTTCGTTCAAGCAGGGTCCTTTGGCTAATAGCACATTATTATGCAGTTGCAGGAATCATTCTAATATTTAGGTTTCTTACAATTTGGTCTTGCACATGTAGGTCCTGCTATCAGAGGCTTAGACCCACTGTTCGACCCATTTTGCATATGGAGAAATGAGATGTCCATGAATATCAGTCAAGTCAAGAAACTCAGAAAGATTGTTAGGATGAAGAAACTTGCGACGAATAACAACAAGATCTTTGTTTGCACAATGATGAAGACATCAGTCAACTATGGGATGGTACCAACTCGTTTACCCTGTTTTTACCCCTTGCGCCATTTCAAAATTTACAACAGCGATTTATGCATAGCTTTGTTTTTAGTACTTTTCAAAGCAGTTCACCGATGATTACCTCTCAAACCACCTGCATGGTCAAGAGGCGAGGAAGGTATTCATTCAACACCCACGGTACAATATTGAAGTCTTGCTGCAAAGGACGAAGGTTGGGCGGGCAATTATCCACAGCCACTGGCCTAAAGTTGCAAGGACATTCAACATCACTGAAGGCTCAATATTTGCCTTCCGCTTCTGCAGTTTCCCAAATGATGCTACTTTCCAAAGGTTTTTGATGCTGCATGTGAAACTTGGTGCTGTTGTGTAATGGCGTAACTGAGTGCCGAAGCTATCTGATGTAATTCGATTATGAAATCCTGGTTGCTTTTATACGGATATGAAATATCTGGCGTGTTTTATAAGAAATATCAGTTTGATTAGTACATGGATTATCAATAATAGGCTAATTACCCTGCTTATTGGGGTTTTCTATTGCAAACGGTTTCTCAGACAGCACCGTGGGCGATGAACTCAAACAACCCGCATGGTTTCTAGAAAGTAGGCGTTTTCGATCAACTAACAATCACACACAACTTTCGGCAGCGAACTTTTTGCGTTAGGCCACCTTGCACACACGTTTCCACACAAAGAACTATGTGGTATGTACATACCTACGGAAATGATTTTCTGGGATTCACCCTGTGGGATGTACATACCTACGGAAATGATTTCTGGGATTCACCGTGTGGGATGTACATACCTACGTAAATGATTTCTGGGATTCACCGTGTGGGATGTACATACCTACGGAAATGATTTCTGGGATTCACCGTGTGGGATGTACATACCTACGGAAATGATTTCTGGGATTCACCGTGTGGGGTGTACATACCTACGGAAATGATTGGGTTTCCATGCCTCGCCCGATCGCACACGGCCCCAGCCCGGGTCCCACGAGGGCCTATCCCCGATGATTTCTGGGTCGTGTGGGAAGGACCCCCCCCCCAATCGCCCACACTCACTTGGCGACGGTTCCAAATGCCATCGCGGAAAGGGGTTTTAAACCGTTTGTTTAGGACGTTGATGTACCAGTGTACGGTTCACTCGGACGAACTGTTTTCGATTAGTGAACGCAACAAAAACGGTTCAACTTAACAAGATGTGTGTGATACGTGGCAAACAGCCGAGTCGGATGAACTGTTTGCGATGAGAAATTACAACACAAACGGTTAATACAGTCAGTTCGTGTGCGATTCTGTGTGTACAAAAAACTTTGAAAAATGCAAACTAGTTGCTTGCGATGGCTAGGAGTACCGCACACGATGCATCTGCGAGTACTCGTGTGCGATGATTAGTAAGTTACACATACGTTTCCTTATGTTAACACTTGTGTGATAAATAACACGCGGCACCGGATACGGTATTCGGGTTGTGTGTGTGCTCCACTTAGTCTTCCCGCGCTCCAGCGAATGCTTCCCGTGCTCCACATGGGTGAATTGTAAAATCCACGCCTATTCCCTCACCGGTTTCCCGCCACCAGCTAACGGCTTGCTACATATAACCCAGGTGGCAACGAACCGCCGCGACACTCTGCGAAGATCTAGTCCTCACCCATCTACCATTAGTTATTCCAAGCATGCCAGGCAACGACCAAAGCTTCGACGTCGACGCCTACATGTGTTACATCTTCAGCAAGGAGAACGAGCTGGAGCAGGTCGGGGAGCAAGAGCTTCATCGGCCGATGCAGGCACCATGGCCCATCGGCAGCGATATCGGCCACAGTCCTTGGGAGCACAATCGACATATTGCAGAGGAGGTGTGATGAGCATTTTGCCATCCACCATGCAAAAGATCCAGAGCTGCTTGGCGGCATGATCGACGACCCACCCGAAGAGCCGCCGTCACCAGTGCTCATCAAGAGCCTGATGCCCCGCAAGGAATGGGCAGAGGGCCTCTACGATTCAGTCAAGACAAAGGCAGCCTACGGCTTCATCATTGCCCGCGGCGGCCGTGTCAACCTCGATCCCGATGATGTGGTGGCCAGGCTCGAGTGCATCCTTGGCGGAGTTGACATCCCCGACGAAGTAGAACATCACCAACGTGATATCTTGAGGATGCAGGTGATCGACGGAATTTGCTACCAGGCCAGAGACATGGAAATGGAGCGGTTCCGCGGA
The DNA here is from genome assembly GCF_018294505.1 of Triticum aestivum. NCBI lineage: Eukaryota > Viridiplantae > Streptophyta > Magnoliopsida > Poales > Poaceae > Triticum > Triticum aestivum. The sequence continues at coordinate 297,513,955 of NC_057808.1, read as the reverse complement.
GTTGTCATGCGCGTGATTGCACGCTGTCAAGCTCTTCTGGAAGAGGCCCAGCAGCCCCAAGAGCCTCCCAGCGCTAGCAGCTCCATAGGCGGAGGCGGGTCGGGACACTTGGAGTGAACGACCGCAAGGGTGCTATGCTGATCATGGAGTCCGAGAAGACCATCGTCGGAAGGCCGCCAGCTCAGCCTTTTAGCTTATATTTTATTATAATTGTATTATGTAGGTCATGAGTGTTCTGGGCCTTGCCGCATTTGGCATTTTAAATTATCCTGAATATGCAAGACAATTATTAAGAATTACTAACAGTTTCCATTGTAACTTTGCCTCAAGGCGAGCAGAGCGCGCGCAGGGACGCCAGAGCGGAGCGCGCCGCGGGCGCCTCAACGACGAGCCACCATGTGGTCAACCTTCTACCATCAATAAATTTTTACCTTGTTTCTCGTCACATTGTTGATTACAACGCAATAAGTAATTGCAAATTTGTTCAAAACTATCAAACTAATATGTGTTCACACTTAGCACCGGGCTATAAAAACCACCCACTCAAAAATTACTTCACAGTTCCTCTCCTCGTCACCCACAAAACTGGTTTTTTCTGTCAAGTCATTCCGCCATGACCGGTAGGAGGAGTTTAGGGTGGACATATAACCAGGCAGCAAAGACCAAGGCCGCGGAAGCACTAGAGAGGTCCCGCCACAAAGCCGCAGCCGCAGCAAAGATGTCCCGGCGCGCCGCAGAGCCCTCGAACGAGCTCTCACGGGCACGCGAGGGCTTTCACAAGCGCATTCGCGGCGTCGGCCATTGCGACGAGTCGGCGTTCCTGAAGTCCTTCGCCGGCGACGACGACATTCTCGCTGGCGTCACTACGCAGCAGGAGCTGGTCGACGGCTTGATGAACCTGCTCAAGATCAGTGATGCCTCGGTTGACAAGGCGACCGGCCTCGTCAAGCAACTCATGGGTGAAAATGTGAAGCTCCTCAAGGGTCGCCGAGAAGGAGGAGGAGGCCGCCGACTGGAAGATGCTACATGAGCAGAGCAGTGCCTCAGAGATGACGCTGAAAGCGGTCGTCGAGGAACTGATGGGTGGCTTGAGGAAGCTCTGGATCGAGCGCGAGCAGGAGGTGGAGGAATCCGTGGCTACTTTCAAGCAAATTCGTGAGGAATTGAAGGAGCTGGAGGATTTCGCCGCCCGGCGATCCATCGATGAGTATAGACAGTAGCGACCCAGATCGTTGTCTGCAATTTCCTTCTTCTCTTGCCCCCGTGTCTTTCGGGCTTTGCCGCATGTGGCATTTTAAATTATCCGGAATATGTAAGACAATTATTATCTGCACCATTGTAAATTTGTCATCGTATTATCCGTTGCCATTTTATTTGTGGTCGTATTATTCGTTGCCCTATGTGGCAATTTAAATTAGGGCGGAATACGAGTTGAAAACACGAACAAAGCAAATGCTGCCATGGGATCACAAGCAAACACCCTCCGTCCAGGTGCTTTAATTAACCCATTAATGGAGAAGTTGTGAGCGAGGCGGGCGGCGGCTGGTGCATGGAGGTCAAAGAGCTCGCTTCCCGGTGAGCATGGGCGGCCTTGCTGCTCGCACGTGTCCCGTCGAGCCTGCGAGGTGGACAGGATGCACGCATCCCGTCGAGCCTGCGCGGCGGACTGGTCGCACGCGTCCCGTCAAGCCTGCACGGCGGACTTCTCGCGCTCATCCCGTCTAATCAAACAGTTGCACGCACGCCACACGGTAAATATAATATAACCGTTTGCGATATTAACGTGTCAGCTTTTTGTTTCAAAAAGGACTTCGTTGGCTACTAATGTGTGCGCCTCTTCTCAAACTGGCCGATTTTTTTACCACGGCATATATGTGCCATGTCATGAAACCATGCCAAGTTTCATGTTTTTTGGGTGACTTTTTGATTTACTGGGATTTAAAAACTGAGATTCTCATTGTTTCAGGACGACGACAAGTTTGTAATTCATTCTCATTCCTAAAACGAGACCTAAACATGCACCCAATGACACATGTACGATTTCCCACCCATTTTGCTTCACTGGAGCATGTGGTTGTAGTTCAAATTTGAATTATGGACTACATTAAATGCATAGAAAACTTAGTAATTAGTAATATATATACAATGGCCAAACGAACCCTGAATAGTTTCAAATTTCAGCCCGACGCTCCTGTTATTCTGTGTTGCCTATAGAAAACAAAGTTCAAGGCGAGAAGAGGCAGCGATTATCGTTTCGCCCACAAGAGGGGCATATTTCCCTACCGGAACCACGAGGGTTGCGACAGGCTCCGGTTTGTAAAAGGCTTGTAATATAGCTTCGCCCAAATTGGACAATTATATGTACCATGTAGTGACACCATGCCAAGTTTCATGATTTCCTGGTGAGTTTTGGATTTACAGACATTTAAAAACCGAGATTCGCAATGTTTGTGGCCAAGCCAGGACGGCGAGACGGTTGAATTCGTTCCCATTCGTTCCATGGGACCTAAACATGCACCCCAAGGAAACATGTACGTTTTTTCTAGCCATTTTGGTGCACTGGAGCATGTATTTGTAGTTCGGATTTGAATGATGGACATTAAATGCCTAGAAAACTCAATTAATGAATAAAAAAGGTCAAACGAACCCTGAATAATTTCAAAGTTCAGCGCGAATCTCCAGTTGTTCCGTGTCGCGTGTAGAAGAAAATACGAGGCTAGAAGAGGGAGTGATTATCGTTTGGCCCACAAGGGGACACGTTTCCCTATCGAAACCACGAGGGTTCTTGCGACAGGCTCCGGTTTGTAAGAGGTTTGTAATAAAGCTTGGCCCAAATTGGCAATGTTTTTACCACGACATATATGTGCCATGACGTGACACCATGCCACCTTTGATGACTTTCTGGTGAGTTTAGGATTTATGGGGACTTAAAAACCGAGATTCGAAATGTTTGAGGACGAGCCAGGACACCGGTACGGTTGTAATTCGTTCCCATTCCTGGCATGAGACCTAAACATGCACCCAAGGACACATGTATAATTTTTCTAGCCATTTTGGTGAACTGGAGCATGTATTTGTAGTTCAGATTTGAATTATGGACATTAAATGCCTAGGAAACTCAATTAGTGTATAAAAAGGCCAAACGAACCCTGAATAAGTTTAAATTTCAGCACGGATATCATGTCGTTCCATGTTGCCCGTGGAAGAAAATACAAGGCGAAAAGAGGCAGTGATTACGTTTCGCCCACAAGGGGAACACGTTTCCCTATCAGAACCACGAGGCTTCTTTGAGAGAAGCTCCAGTTTTTGTAAGAGGTTTGTAATAAAGCTTGGCCCAAATTGGACAATGTTTTTACCACGACATATATGTGCCATGACGTGACACCATGCCACCTTTGATGACTTTCTGGTGAGTTTAGGATTTATGGGGACTTAAAAACCGAGATTCGAAATGTTTGAGGACGAGCCATGACACCGGTACGGTTGTAATTCGTTCCCATTCCTGGCATGGGACCTAAACATGCACCCAAGGACACATGTATAATTTTTCTAGCCATTTTGGTGAACTGGAGCATGTATTTGTAGTTCAGATTTGAATTATGGACATTAAATGCCTAGGAAACTCAATTAGTGTATAAAAAGGCCAAACGAACCCTGAATAAGTTTAAATTTCAGCACGGATATCCTGTCGTTCCATGTTGCCCGTAGAAGAAAATACAAGGCGAAAAGAGGCAGTGATTACGTTTCGCCCACAAGGGGGACACGTTTCCCTATCGGAACCACGAGGCTTCTTTGAGAGAAGCTCCGGTTTGTAAGAGGCTTGTAATAAAACTTGCGCCACAATGGACGAAAAAAATTCCTCGACATATAAGTGCGATGTCGTGACACCATGGCAGGTTTCACGATTTTCAGCTTAGTTTTGGATTTACGGGGATTTAAAAACCGAGATTCTTCTCACGAAATGTTTTCAAATAGCACACGGTTCACTCACGAAAGCCGATATTCAATGAAAACTTCGTGGAAACCATATTTTAAAGTTTCATAAAAATCTAAAAAAAATGTGGGATGTTAAGAAGGTGATGTTTTATTGCGACACAAAATTTCAAGTTGAAAAACATTACGAGATGTGAGCTATGAAAAAGACAAATTCCGCCCTGAATAGTGACATTACTATTCGGCACTATTCAACACTGATTTTGTCTTTTTCATAGCTCACATCTCGTAATGTGTTCAACTTGAAATTTTGTGTGGCAATAAAACATCATCCTCTTAACATCCCGCATTTTTTTGAAATATTTTTGAAACTTCAAAACATCTTCTTCTCGTGGTTTTCACCGGTTTCCACCAAATGTTGGTTTCCGTATGATATCCCCCCCTGCTGCGCGCGCGATCTGAGTCGTGTGTTCTGACTGGCCAGAACCCAATGCCCACGGATCATACGTGTGTAACATTGGATGCTCCCAGATCGAACGACAACCCTGAGCCCTTTCGACAGCACATGCAGTACATGGGTAAGCACTGTGCACATGCGTCGTGTAGCTCACGCTTCCTTCTCTACTAGATTTTCATTCAAAACAGGCTACCGTTTCTCGCCACTCCTCTCATCGGTTTCCCGCATCTTCTCCCAGATATGCATGATGTAGATATTCGTTTAATTCTTATAGTTCATCTCATCCTAAATCAATTAGTTTTATAAAAAACTATTTTAAGTTTCATGGAATTGTGCATTGTAAAGGTAAAAACAAAAAGTGACAATTCATTTAGAAAAAAAGGTTTGGGAAATTAAGATATGAAAGATTCTAGAGAACAAAGGAGAAGTGCTTGTGTTTTGAGGTTTGTGCATTATGCTTAAGTTCAACCATGGAGTCTTCTAGATTATACATGTGGCAGAATCTGGTGGAATGTAGATGATATCCAATGGCCAGTAGTGCTCGGATTTGCCATCTCTGTACCGTCGGATTGGCTTCATCCAATGAGCAACTTTAAAAGTTATTCGCACACTATATAGGTGTATAGATGTATAGATATATATAGATGTGTCCCATGCTAGAGAAAATAAAGTTTTAGCGCATGCGTGGGATGACCCCCCTGCCCCCCGCCGCCGCCTCGAAGTTGGGAAACTGACACCATAGGTATTGAACCAGGCTTGTAGTCGGGTACGATGTTCGGTTTGTAATGTAGTTGGCGTGGCCCATCGAAGTTGTGCATTTGGGATTTAAACACATCATACACCATCGTACCCATACATATTTTCGGGCCGCATGCAGTGTATACGGGGTCTTCTGATTGACCACGTCTCCCTTGTGCGGTTTTTTGTGACGACACGGATATCTGTGGGCTCCCCGAGTGTATACATATCATCCCTTTGACTGATAATGAGGGGTATGTGTGTTGGCCATGAATGGATTCCTCCTAGTTCGTGTTAGGGCCGGTCACCGTCAAATGTCGGTCAACCAAAGCTCAAGCTCATGCGTTGTCAGGATTCCCTCCCAGATGCTCGGATTGCTGGGTTCGACCTACATCAAACCCTGCGTACGTATCTCGTCCTTAACTACCTTGCCTTCATGGTTGTTGTCTGTATCGAGAGGTAGGCACCACATCTAAATTGTACATTATTCTATATTGAAAACACACATCACCCCTTCCCAACATACATCATTTTGGGCCGCATGCAAGAGGTGCTGGTTTTGTGGTCCCTCTCGTGCGATTTTTATGATGGTTCAATCTATTGGCCCAAGCGGTTTATCGACAACAACAACTGTCATTTGACCAAACGAAAGATTCATTGGTCCGTCTTATGGTAGGTCATAGCGACATGCATGTATGACCAAAGTATCGATCATTACGTGCATCCGCCCCGCTAACACGAAGTGGGAGGTGGTTGGCCAAGCATCCTAGCTAGGTACGACATTATGTCATTATATATATCCTAGCTAGGTGGTTATTAGGGTGCTTTCGGGTTTGCGAGGCAGGTGCCACCAAAGTTATGCATTGTGTATTTAAAGTTTTAAACATCCCCAATATTCGTACATATATTTGGCCACTTACAGGTGGTTCTTGACTTCTGGACCCTCTCATCGATCTTCAACGACGCGCCCAACCGTGGGCCCGCGGGGTCAAAGTTGTGCATTGGAATTTTGAACATCACAGACCACCCTTTTCACTCATATATATTTGGGCCACATGCTGTTGTGGCTGTCTTTTGACCCTCTCTAACGTTATTTTTTGCTGCAAAGACTCTGATGACCCTCAATGGACACGGGGTATAATATCTTAACCGTGTGCGATACAAGTGCGATGTGAATCACCACGACCGCGCAAGCGCGAGCAAATTAAGGTGGAGGTACTGGCTCAACCGTGTGCGATGCAAGTGCGCTGAAATCACCACGACCGCGCAAGCGCGAGCAAAGGGTGGAGGTACTGGCTCAACCGTGTGCGATGCAAGTGCGCTAAAATCACCACGACCGCGCAAGCGCGAGCAAATTAAGGTGGAGGTACTGGCTCAACCGTGTGCGATGCAAGTGCGCTGAAATCACCACGACCGCGCAAGCACGAGCAAAGGGTGGAGGTACTGGCTCAACCGTGTGCGATGCAAGTGCGCTGTAAAACCACTACCTGTGCAAGCTAAAGGTGGGTAAGTTTATTTGGAAATTAGGACGAACCGTGTGCGATAGACCAGCTAGCTAGAATATAAAAAACAAACTACCCGCCTTGAGCGTTGCAAAAATCGGTGGATCCGCGCCACTTTTCCTTATTATCATACACGCATATTGTTATTGGACCGTGCGCGATCTTGGGCACTCCCACCCCGCATCAATTCCTTTACCCAAATTTAGTAGCCGTCGTACTTCAACCGTCGCCCACACTCCTCCAGCACCGACCTTATAGTAAAATTGCAGTAGCCGAGGCATTTGAACCGTCGCCCTCCCTCGTCCACCACCATCTCCACCCACCATTACTAAAATTTTCAGTAGCCATGGCGTATCCTCAAACACAACCACCCCCCCCCCTCCATAGTCCCCCACCCGCCCCCTCCCCCCCTCGAACCCTAGCTCGCGGCCGCGGCCGGCGCCGCCGCCAACCCTGTCGGTCTGCCCGTTCCTCCTAGCTTAGATAATAAAGTTCAGGTTACCCAGCGATTCCCATACCGTCGCCCCACTCCCTTGAGTGTTTAGATGAGACCTGCGGTGTCCCTTCCCGCCAAATCCACATCCCCTGCTCCAGAATGTCGCAGCCTAAGCTCGACCACGTATCCCGTGGAGCCCGACGAGCATTCGGCCAAGAAGAGGTTTATCATGGCCTCTCCGGCGGACGTTGGCGAGGTGGCCGCCGTTCGCCCCGACCTGTCGATCCCGGAGCAACACGTCACCGCGGAAGCCGACGAAGACGTTGACTACGTTGTCATGCCGAAGGCTTCATGTCAGCGGGCTAGCGTATTACTGTATCTCGGGAAAGCTGGCTACGACATCAAGCTCGTCCACACCGACGGCTTCACGCAGGCCATGTCACAGGTTAAGTGGTCCATCCCAAACCCCTCTGGTTCAACCGCCATCGATCTCTTTGACGGCCCTGCTGCTGATCTCCTCCGCCAAGCGATCAAGGATTTGCGAGCTTTATATGCCATCGAGCCCATTTTGTCACTTCTGAAGGACACGTTCTACGGCGGCGGCTTGGGATCCTCAATTTCCAAGTCAGATCTCATCGACCACGACCACGAGGAGGGCACCCACGAAGGTTCTTCCAAGGTGAAACAGCCCATCTGTGACATCAGAGAGCGCACCATGGGTCTGTGCTCTTCCAACTAGAAGGATCCCATCCATGAAATGGGAGGCAACATTCTACCAGCAAATCTTACCTTTTCTAGCTTGCCAACCCATACCCTTTGTTGTGGTAGCATTTGTCGTGCGGTGCTTTAACTGTGTCGTGTTTAATTATTTCAGTTATGCAAAAATGTATTGTTCAATAGGTCTATGTGATGTTTAAGTATGAATTATCCACTTTAGTTTCACGAATGGCTATATTTGGTTGTTTATAGTGAGTAGATGCCTTGTTTATCTGTATTTGGTTGTTAGGTTGGTTGGAGTGAGCATTTTTTCAATTATCGAGCAGATGCCTTGTTTATCTGTATTTGGTTCTTAATTTGGTTGCAGTGAGTAGTTGTCCAGTTATCAAGCAGATGCCTTGTTTCTCTGTATTTGGTTGTTAGGTTGCTTTTTTTAGCATTTGTCCAGTTATCAAGCAGATGCCTTTTTTATCTTTATCTGCTTGTTAGGTTGGTTGCAGTGAGCATTTGTCCAGTTTTCAAGCATATGCCCTGTTTATCTGTATTTGCTTGTTAGGTTGGTTGCAGTGAGACTCTGTCCAGTTTTCAATGGCTATATTTGGTTGTTATACTGGTCATTTATGCCTTGTTTATTTCAGTCATTCACAATGTGTTGTTCATTATGTGCAAGTCGGAACTGTGCCGCTCGACTACATCAATACCAGTTTTAACGGCTATATTTGGTTCCAGTTATTCCTGGTGTAGTTAACACATGCCCTTTATTTCAGTTTTACACATTTATCCAGTGTGATGTTGAAGCATTACCTACGTTCTATTCATTTTCAACAATACCAGTTTGAATTGCAATATTTGATGGCTGTTAAGCCTGCTGTCAGTAACATTGCCTTCCATTTTATATTTGCTTTAACAGCATGCCGAAACCAACACATTCAACCTATCATTTGGAGATGATGTTGTTTAACTTTGCTATATTTGTTTGATGTTAAGACTGCTGTACTTATCATGCCTTTCCACTACTTATGCAAGACAACAACGGGAGTGGCCACCATTTTCCGCCGAGGTTAGCTTCATCCCTCGGCTTGTACTCCCCCCGTCGTTCCATAATGTAGTGCATATAGATCCAGGCCTGGACACTAGTTAGCTTCTAATATTGACTTGTTGCTTGTAGGTACATATGCCCTTGGCAAGGATCCACGCATCGACCCTTTTTGCGTATGGGGCAATGAGATATTGATGAACAAGCATCAAGTGAGGAAACTGATAAGGATTATTAGCAAAAAGATACGAATGGTGGCAAGCAAATTATTTGTTTATGCTCTATCCAACACAACAGTGAGCTGTAGGATGGTAACTACAGACTCTGCAGCCTTCTCTTTTTACTGCCCATAATGAGTTGTTAGACAACAATGTCTGAATCTTTTTCGTTCCCAGTGGTTCCCGAAGCAGTTCACTCAAGATTACCTCGCAAAGTACATGATTGGTGGACACGCAATGAAGGTTAAAGTATTTCATCCAGACTACAATGAGCATCGAGAAGTCCTAATGAAGACAGTGAAGGATGGACGGGCAGCCATCACAAGGGGTTGGCCTAGAGTCGTGCGCGCATTACGCATGGAGGAGGGCACAATATGGGCATTCCGCTTCACCTTCTCCAGCAACCAGAATGTCTTTCGCCTCTCTCTTTACAGTCTTTAGTACAACTGTGGTTTATCATTCTTTACTTGGTGCTTCTGTAGTTCTTCAGTATATGTACCTGTGCATCGAATTATGGATTTGTGGTTGAACCTATATTTGTAATAAACATGGTTGGATATGAAATAAGTGATTGCCTACTTTCAAATTCAAAACATGTGATTTTTAAATTAGGGATTAATTAGGGATTACACTGCACACGGTTTGCGAAAGCGAAATGTCTGTGATATACGTGGAGATCCGAAACATTTCTAGGATCCACTACGTGTGCGATCAATCTCCACTGCACACACGACTTTCTCTTGAAAACTGTTTGCGTTAGGACACCTTGCGCAAACGTTTACCACATAAAAAGTGTGTGTGATGGACAGCCTTTGCCACATAGTTTCTTCTACGCACCGTGTGTAATGCATTCAATAACGCAAACGATGTGCACTAGCAATGCTATCACAAACGATTTAACGGGAAAAATTGTGTGTGATGTACTTGTGAATGGAAACGTTTTCCTTGGAGCGACTGTGTGGGATGTACATACGAACGGAAATGTTTAGCGGGGACTGACTGTGTGGGATGTATCTGCGACCGGAAACAATTTCGCCGTATAATTGTATTTTTTAGCTCTACTGTACGTATTTCTGTATTTGAGCGCTCGCCGGTCGCACACGACCTCATTTTGCCGAGCGTGTGTGCTAGGAGGGTATATCCCCGACGGTTTCTGGGTCGTGTGGGAAGGACCCCCCTATCGCCCACACTCACTTGGTGACGGTTCCAAATGCCGTCGCGGAAAGGGGTTAAAAACTGTTTGTTTAGGACCGACGCGCACCAGTGTATTGCAACAGTAGCAGCAGTAGAACATTCAGCAACAGGGACAGCATTATCACGCTCAAGACATTTTAGACATGGTGGTTCAAAGCCTTCCTGAGCGGAATTGATCTGTTGAGCGCGGAGTGACTCGTACTCCTTTTGAAGATCTTCATGAGTCACTCTCAAGTTCTCAAGTTCTTGCTTCCTTTGAAGATAATCATAGGAAAGCTTTTCATGAGTGGTTGAGAGCGTTTCATGACGACTTTCAAGTTCCTCATACTTAACGTGAAGATTTTTAATGTCTTCAATTAAGGACTGAGTTCGAGTCATTTCCGCGTCCAACAGGTCATCGCTTTTGTCTAGCAACTTTTGAATATGTTCCATAGCAGTTTGTTGTTCTATTGCAATTTTAGCAAGTGTTTTGTAGCTAGGTTTAGATTCACATTCAGAGTCATATTCACTGGATGTTTGAAAGTAAGCATCGCGTGAGTTTACCTTGGCACCACGTGCCATGAAGCAGTAGGTAGGAGCAGAGTCATCCTCATCATTAGCATCAGCGTTGGGGACGAGACCATTGTCTTCAGTGTTGAAGATGGACTTGGCGACATACGCTCAAGTCAGCGCCATGCTTGCCACGCCTAAATCGGACTCCTCCTCAGACTCCACCTCCGCCTCCTCAAAAGCACACTCCTCCTCTGAATCCATCTCCTTGCCAACAAACGCACGAGCCTTGCTTGATGAGCTCTTCTTGTGAGATGAAGACTTTGATGAAGACTTTGAAGAAGACTTTGAGGATTTCTTCTTCTTCTTGTCATCAGAATCATATTCCTTGCTCTTCTTCTTCTTCTTCGTCTCATTGTCCCATTGTGGACATTCAGAGATGTAGTGACCAGGTTTCTTGCACTTGTGGCATGTTCTCTTCTTGTGGTCATGAGTGGAAGCTTCATCATTTCTTGAGCTGGATCTTGAAGACTTTCTGTAGCCTTTCTTCTTGGTGAACTTCTGGAACTTCTTCATGAGCATAGCTAGCTCCTTTCCAATGTATTCAGGATCCCCAGAACTGCAGTCAGATTCTTCTTCAGATGAGGAAACAATCTTTTCCTTCAAAGCGCGAGTTCGGCCATAGTTGGGACCATAGATATCTCTCTTCTCAGATAACAAGAACTCATGTGTGTTGAGCCTCTCAAGTATGTCAGACGGATTGAGAGTCTTGAAGTCAGGACATTCTAGAATCATTAGGGCCAGGGTGTCGAATGAGCTGTCAAGTGATCTCAGGAGCTGCTTGACGATTTCGTGCTTAGTGATCTCAGTGGCGCCGAGTGCGTGAAGCTCATTTGTGATATCAGTGAGGCGATCAAACGTGAGCTGGACATTCTCATTGTCGTTTCTCCTAAAGCGGTTGAAGAGGTTGCGAAGAACATCAATCCTTGAGTCCCTCTGGGTTGATACGCCTTCGTTGACCTTGGAGAGCCAGTCCCAGACTAGCTTTGCAGTTTCCAGAGCACTGATGTCTACTACGCAACCTTCTTCTTGTAGACGTTGTTGGGCCTCCAAGTGCAGAGGTTTGTAGGATAGTAGAAAATTTCCCTCAAGTGGATGACCTAAGGTTTATCAATCCGTGGGAGGTGTAGGATGAAGATGGTCTCTCTCAAACAACCCTGCAACAGAATAACAAAGAGTCTCTTGTGTCCCCAACACACCCAATACAATGGTAAATTGTATAGGTGCACTAGTTCGGCGAAGAGATGGTGATACAAGTGCAATATGGATGGTAGATATAGGTTTTTGTAATCTGAAAATATAAAAACAGCAAGGTAACTAATGATAAAAGTGAGCACAAACGGTATTGCAATGCTAGGAAACAAGGCCTAGGGTTCATACTTTCATTGGTGCAAGTTCTCTCAATAATAATAACATAATTGGATCACATAACTATCCCTCAACATGCAACAAAGAGTCACTCCAAAGCCACTAATAGCGGAGAACAAACGAAGAGATTATTGTAGGGTACGAAACCACCTCAAAGTTATTCTTTCGGATCGATCTATTCAAGAGTTCGTACTAGAATAACACCTTAAGACACAAATCAACCAAAACCCTAATGTCACCTAGATACTCCAATGTCACCTCGAGTATCTGTGGGTATGATTATACGATATGCATCACACAATCTCAGATTCATCTATTCAAACCAACACAAAGTACTTCAAAGAGTGCCCCAAAGTTTCTACCGGAGAGTCAAGACGAAAACGTGTGCCAACCCCTATACATAAGTTCACGAGGTCACGGAACTCGCAAGTTGATCACCAAAACATACATCAAGTGGATCACGTGATATCCCATTGTCACCACAGATAAGCACATGCAAGACATACATCAAGTGTTCTCAAATCCTTAAAGAATTCAATCCGATAAGATCACTTCAAAGGGAAAACTCAATCCATTACAAGAGAGTAGAGGGGCAGAAACATCATAAGATCCAACTATAATAGCAAAGCTCGCGATACATCAAGATCGTACCACCTTAAGAACACGAGAGAGAAGATCAAACACATAGCTACTGGTACATACCCTCAGCCCCGAGGGTGAACTACTCCCTCCTCGTCATGGAGAGCGCTGGGATGATGAAGATGGCCACCGGAGAGGGATCCCCCCTCCGGCAGGGTGCCGGAACGGGTCTAGATTGGTTTTCGGTGGCTACAAAGGTTGCGGCGGTGGAACTCCCGATCTATGTTGTTCTCAGATGGTTTTAGGGTATATGGATATATATAGGCGAAAGAAGTCGGTCAGGGAAGCCACGAGGGCCCCACGAGGGTGGAGGGCGCGCCGAGGGGGGTGGGCGCGCCCCCTGCCTCGTGCCTTCCTCGTTGCTTCCCTTACGTACACTCCAAGTCTTCTGGACTACTTCCGTTCCAAAAATAACTCTCCCAAAGGTTTCATTCCGTTTGGACTCCGTTTGATATTCCTTTTCTGCGAAACACTGAAACAAGGAGAAAAAAAGAAACTGACACTGGGCTCTGGGTTAATAAGTTAGTCCCAAAAATAATATAAAAGTGCATAGTAAAGCCCATAAACATCCAAAACAGATAATATAATAGCATGGAACAATCAAAAATTATAGATACGTTGGAGACGTATCAGCATCCCCAAGCTTAATTCATGCTCGTCCTCGAGTAGGTAAATGATAAAAACAGAATTTTTGATGTGGAATGCTACCTAACATAATTCTCAATGTAATTTTCTTTATTGTGGCAAGAATATTCAGATCCATAAGATTCAAGATAAAAGTTTAATATTGGCATGAAAACAATAATACTTCAAGCATACTAACAAAGCAATCATGTCTTCTCAAAATAACATGGCCAAAGAAAGTTATCCCTACAAAATCATATAGTCTGGCTATGCTCTATCTTCTTCACACAAAATATTTAAATCATGCACAACCCCGATGACAAGCCAAGCAATTGTTTCATACTTTTGATGCTCTCAAACTTTTTCAATCTTCACGCAATACATGAGCGTGAGCCATGGACATAGCACTATAGGTGGAATAGAATGGTGGTTGTGGAGAAGACAAAAAGGAGAAGATAGTATCACATCAACTAGGCGTGTCAACGGGCTATGGAGATGCCCATCAATAGATATCAATGTGAGTGAGTAGGGATTGCCATGCAACGGATGCACTAGAGCTATAAGTGTATGAAATCTCAATAAAAGAAACTAAGTGGGTGTGCATCCAACTTGCTTGCTCACGAAGACCTAGGGCATTTTGAGGAAGCCCATCATTGGAATATACAAGCCAAGTTCTATAATGTAAAATTCCCACTAGTATATGAAAGTGACAACATAGGAGACTCTCTATCATGAAGATCATGGTGCTACTTTGAAGCACAAGTGTGGAAAAAGGATAGTAGCATTGTCCCTTCTCTCTTTTTCTCTCATTTTTTTGCCTTCTCTTTTTTTATTTGTCCTTTCTCTTTCTTTGGGCATTCTCTTTTTTTTCTTTTTTTTCATCCGGAGTCTCATCCCGACTGGTGGGGGAATCATAGTCTCCATCATCCTTTCCTCACCGGGACAATGCTCTAATAATGATGATCATCACACTTTTATTTACTTATAACTCAAGAATTACAACTCGATACTTAGAATAAAATATGACTCTATATGAATGCCTCCGGCGGTGTACCGGGATGTGCAATGAATCAAGAGTGACATGTATGAAAGAATTATGAACGGTGGCTTTACCACAAATACGATGTCAACTACATGATCATGCAAAGCAATATGACAATGATGGAGCGTGTCATAATAAACGGAACGGTGGAAAGTTGCGTGGCAATATGTCTTGGAATGGCTATGGAAATGCCATGATAGGTAGGTATGGTGGCTGTTTTGAGGAAGGTATATGGTGGGTGTATGATACCGGCGAAAGGTGCGCGGTATTAGAGAGGCTAGCAATGGTTGAAGGGTGAGAGTGCGTATAATCCATGGACCCAACATTAGTCATAAAGAACTCACATACTTATTGCAAAAATTTATTAGTTATCGAAACAAAGTACTACGCGCATGCTCCTAGGGGGGATAGATTGGTAGGAAAAGACCATCGCTCGTCCCCGACCGCCACTCATAAGGAAGACAATCAATAAATAAATCATGCTCCGACTTCATCACATAACGGTTCACCATACGTGCATGCTACGGGAATCACAAACTTTAGAACAAGTATTTCTCAAATTCACAACTACTCAACTAGCATGACTCTAATATCACCATCTTCATATCTCAAAACAATCATAAAGAATCAAACTTCTCTTAGTATTCAATTCATTATATATGAAAGTTTTATTATACCCATCTTGGATGCCTATCATATTAGGACTAGTTTCACAATCAGAGCAAATTACCATGCTGTTTAGGACTCTCAAAATAATATAAGTGAAGCATGAGAGTTCATCTATTTCTTCAAATAAAACCACCGTCATGCTCTAAAAGGATATAAGTGAAGCACTAGAACAAATGACAAACTACTCCGAAAGATATAAGTGAAGATCAATGAGTAGTTGAATAATTATGTAACTATGTGAAGACTCTCTAACATTTAAGAGTTTCAGATCTTGGTACTTTATTCAAACAGCAAGCAAAACAAAATAAAATAAAATGACGCTCCAAGCAAAACACATATCATGTGGTGAATAAAAATATAGCTCCAAGTAAAGTTACCGATGAACGAACACGAAAGAGGGGATGCCATCCGGGGCATCCCCAAGCTTAGGCTCTTGGTTGTCCTTGAATATTACCTTGGGGTGCCTTGGGCATCCCCAAGCTTAGGCTCTTGCCACTCCTTATTCCATAGTCCATCGAATCTTTACCCAAAACTTGAAAACTTCACAACACAAAACTCAACAGAAAACTCGTAAGCTCCGTTAGTATAAGAAAATAAATCACCACTTAGGTACTGTTGTGAACTCATTCTAAATTCATATTGGTGTAATATCTACTGTATTCCAACTTCTCTATGGTTCATACCCTCCGATACTACTCATAGATTCATCAAAATAAGCAAACAACACATACAAAACAGAATCTGTTAAAAACAGAACAGTCTGTAGTAATCTGCATCACGCAAACTTCTGGAAATCAGAAAAATCTGCAAAAATAGGACGACCTAGATAATTTGATTATTGATCTACTGCAATTGGAATCAGTCTGTAGTCAAGACGAAAACGTGTGCCAACCCCTATGCATAAGTTCACAAGGTCACGGAACTTGCAAGTTGATCACCAAAACATACGTCAAGTGGATCACGTGATATCCCATTGTCACCACAGATAAGCACATGCAAGACATACATCAAGTGTTCTCAAATCCTTAAAGACTCAATCCGATAAGATCACTTCAAAGGGAAAACTCAATCCATTACAAGAGAGTAGAGGGGGAGAAACATCATAAGATCCAACTATAATAGCAAAGCTCGCGATACATCAAGATCGTACCACCTCAAGAACACGAGAGAGAGAGAGATCAAACACATAGCTACTGGTACATACCCTCGGCCCCGAGGGTGAACTACTCCCTCCTCGTCATGGAGAGCGCCGGGATGATGAAGATGGCCACCGGAGAGGGATCCCCCCCTCCGGCAGGGTGCCGGAACGGGTCTAGATTGGTTTTCGATGGCTACAGAGGCTTGCGGCGGCGGAACTCCCGATATATGCTGTTCTCTGATGGTTTTAGGGTATATGGATATATATAGGCGAAAGAAGTCGATCAGGGAAGCCACGAGGGCCCCACGAGGGTGGAGGGCGCGCCCGGGGGGTGGGCGCGCCCCCCTGCCTCGTGCCTTCCTCGTTGCTTCCCTTACGTACACTCTGAGTCTTCTGGACTACTTCCGTTCCAAAAATAACTCTCCCGAAGGTTTCATTCCGTTTGATATTCCTTTTCTGCGGAACACTGAAACAAGGAGAAAAACAGAAACTGGCACTGGGCTCTGGGTTAATAAGTTAGTCCCAAAAAAATATAAAAGTGCATAGTAAAGCCCATAAACATCCAAAACAGATAATATAATACCATGGAACAATCAAAAATTATAGATACGTTGGAGACATATCAAGCACTCACACGGCCATACTGTCCTTTGGTCAGATGACCACAGATGATGTTCTTGGCGGTCGAGTCCAGTTGAATGAACCTCTTGACATCAGCAGCGGTGACACCTTCACCGACCTTGGGAACGTCGTTCTTGACGACATACCAGAGGTTGACGTCAATGGCTTCAAGATGCATACGCATCTTATTCTTCCAGTAGGGGTAATCAGTGTCATCGAAGATAGGGCACGCAGCGGAGACCTTGATTATCCCTGAAGTCGACATAGCTAAAACTCCAGGTGGTTAAACCGAATCACATAGAAGGGGGGGTGAATAGGCGATTTTTATGAAAGTCTTCAAAACACGGGGGCTTTGAAGACAACCAGTAGAAATGAACATATTGATATGCAGCGGAAGGTAGACTACACTAGACAAGCCATAGTCAAGTAAGCAATAAAGTGAAAGCACGAAGACTATCAGCAGCTAGTAGTATGGATCAGGATGGAAGATAGTATGAAGCCAATCAGTAAACAGTCTTCAAGCAGTGAAGACACTCAGATCATGCAAGCAGGCAATGACTTCCCGAAGACAAACTGTAAGTAAAGGGAAGGGAAGGATAGAACCAGTTGCTTGGTGAAGACAAGGATTTGGTAGACCAGTTCCAGTTGTTGTGACAACTATACGTCTGGTTAGGGAGGCTGAGATTTAACTCAGAAGACCGCGTCTTCACCTTATTCCCCTTGAGCTAAGAACACTTAGTCCTCGCCCAATCACTCTGGTAAGTCTTCAAGGTAGACTTCCAAACCTTCACAGACTTCGTTCACTGGCAATCCACAATGGCTCTTGGATGCATAGAACGCAACGCCTAACCGGCTAGAGGATTCACAGTCCTCAAGTGTAACAAGTCTTCAGATCACGCGGACAGAAAGACTTCAGTGATGCCTAACACTCTTTGGCTCTGGGTGTTTTGAGCTTTGTCCTCGCAAGGATCTCTCTCTCAAATGCTTCGGAGGTGGGTTGCTCTCAAATGACAAAAGACGTGCACTAGCTCTCAGCAGCCACCGATTTATCGTGTAGGGGGTGGGCTATTTATAGCCAGGAGGCAACCCAACCTGATTTGTCCAAAATGACCCTGGGTCACTAAGGAACTGACACGTGTCCAATGGTCAGATTTCAAACACACGCGGCAGCTTGACTTGGGCTACAAGTAAAGCTGACTCATCCAGCTCTGGAAAAGATTTGCTCTCATTGCCTTCGCCCGAAGACATAGGATTTGGTTGAGCATCACATCAGTCACTCTGATTTTGTTCACTTGGACCCCACTTAACAGTACGGTGGTTCTTATGACTCAACAAAGAAGAAAAGGAAACTACGAAACAACTATGTCTTCGTACTCCATAGTCTTCATGTGAATGTCTTCTCATGTCATAATCTTCAGTGTGAATATCTTCACAAACCACCATTGTCTTCAATGTCTTCACACATTTTTAGGGGTCATCTCTGGTAGGTAAACCGAATCAATATGGGACTACTACCTGTGTTATTATGCAATTCTCACAAACACATTAGTCCCTTAACCAAGTTTGTCGTCAATACTCCAAAACCAACTAGGGGTGGCACTAGATGCACTTACAAGTACCGCTCCATGCAGCACTACCGCGTTGTCCTTCTCTACTACCGCAATTCCTGCTGGTCGCTCAACACTACGCGGTAGTACCGCTGGTGAGAGCGGTAGTACCGCTCCGGTGGCACTACTGCCTCTCTAACTTGCTCAGTTCAACGTACAGTACTGGAACTTCCATTCCAGCGAAAGTACCGCTCGCCCAAGCGGTACTACCGCTTATGCGCGGGCTAGATGTAACAGTTGGATTCATTCCCTCACTATATAAGTGAGTCTTCTTCCTCTAGTGGACTTACCTCTTCCTCCCCCAAGCTCCATTGTTGCTCAAAAGCTCATTTTTGCCCGATCTCTCTCCCTAGCCAATCAAACTTGTTGATTCTCTAGGGATTGGTTGAGAAGGCCCCAATCTACACTTTCACCAAGAGAAATTTGATTCTCCCCACTAAGCCCTAGCGGATCTTGTTACTCTTGGGTGTTTGAGCACCCTAGACGGTTGAGGTCACCTCGGAGCCACAATCCATTGTGGTGAAGCTTCATGGGGTGTTAGGAGCCTCCAATTCGGTTATGGAGATTGCCCCAACCTTGTTTCTAAAGATTCGGTTGCTGGCTTCAAGGGCACCACTAGTGGAATCATGACATCTTGCATTGTGCGAGGGCGTGGGGAGAATACAGTGGCCCTAATGGCTTCTTGGGAGCATTGTGCCTTCACACCGCTCCAACGGAGACATACTTTCTCTTAAAGGAAAGGAACTTCGGTAACACATCCTCGTCTTCATCGGCTCCATTTATAGTTACTTCTTACCTTTACTTTGAGCAAGTTTTACTTGTGTTGTATCTCTTGCTTGCTTATGTTGTTATTGTTGCTAGCATCATATAGGTTGCTCACCTAGTTGCATATCTAAACAACTTATTTGTCGCTAAACCTAATTTGTTAAGAAAATCTAAAAAAGGTAGTTGCCTATTCACGCCCCCCCCCCCCCCCCCCCCTCCCTCCCTAGTCAACCATATCAATCCTTTCACATAGTCATCAACCAAATCATATACTAGTCAAAGTATACGTCTCCTCATAACCTTATCAACTAGGGTGCATTAGAGAAATCATCATACAATATATATCTCACAAATAAGTCACGTACTTATTGGTACATACCAATAATGATGTTCAAGGACAATACAAATAATTCATGAATACATAAGGAAACAAACATCATCATATTATTTGCCACTAGGGAATATTTTCAATAGACCGGAGCCCGCAACTTCCCCACAACAAACACTGTCATTGAGAAAGCAGAAGCCACATGTCGCGGCTCGGAAGGGGTCGTGGCAAGCAACCACACGACATGGTGTAGAACACGCCAGCAGGAAGACACAACCTACATCTACAATTCACATGGGAGCACCATGCGCCTCTCCCCTCTTGACTCCAGTTAGCGATGTTGGCGATGGAGAAGGCCAAGGATCAGGCCAGGCCCAAGCACACACGGGGGCCGTTCGTTGGGTGTCAATTCATTGGTTTCTTTTAGCTATGATGATTCGGCTACTACTATTTTGATGTCACGCTGGTGGCGTCCAACATGACATTTCTGGTGTTCTGTTGGCCTTGCTTGGCGTGTGTTGTCATGTTTTTCTTTAACCGGATTGTATGAGGCTTCCCTCAGCACCTGGTATCGTTCCGCCGTTTGGCTGGATTTAAATAAAGCAGAACGAAAGCCTGTTTCGAGAAATAGGAGCATCAAACCAAATCAAAGGGCCTCTATATATTCTTATGAAAACCATAGATAGCACCTCTCAGATAAAGTAAATGTTGCTACCCCAGAATCTACAGCCCCAGTAACACCGACAATACTTAGATAGCTTTAACCTTTCCCATCCTTGAATATTGTACAACAGTCTCCTGACATTAGATTGGCTGTACAGAGTCATGTAAGCACCAAGTTCCAGGAGCAATTTGTCGCGGTCAACAATGTTTCGGTTTACATCAAAGGATATGTTCTGTAACCTATCAAAAATTACACATGACTGCTTGTTGGATCTTGTGTATCCGTGCGGGGCTGCAGAATAAGCAGGGGCAGGCATCACGAAAAGTTTCATGAATGGAATTAGGCCAAAGCAGTAGCCCGCTTCTGTGGTAACACAAACACATTTTGCTTGAACGTAAATGACGATCCAAACAATATATATGTTGAAGGAACTTGAGTCATAAAGGGGAAGGGAAGAGAGACATATGAAGAGACAACATGACATGCATAGCTAATTGCCACTAAGAGCAAAATGGTGAGTTCATCTCAAGGAGCTTGGGTAATGGGTAGCGAGGGATCTTACAACTAGGACGGCTTTTTCTTGTGCACGGTTTTTCCAATTCGTTTGAAAACTTGATCTCCTTTCTTCATTTCCCTGCACAACAAATATGAGAACGGTGCTAGAAATTTCCCAAGGTATTAACAAAGGGTCATATACATAAAAGTAAATGCCACAAACCTCTGGTGTAAAAATACTATGAGATAGAACACAGGCAAAAGCAGCATCGTCAAGATGCAGAGAGCCAGGTAGAATCTGTTTGTTTGTTTCTGCACAATGGGATAAAAGTTAACATTAAGTCGTAAGGTTTCTTTTTTCTGCTTATAAAGACAGAAGCGAATTGTATTGTTCAAATGCAAATGGCTATTTTTTTTCATCGACAACGAACATGTTGAGTGCGTAATGTTATGCTATAGTTTGAGAATCTCAAATTGCACTGAAAGCAATGTAGATTAAAGTCGTTTGAAAAGTTATACAACATAATAACCTGAAGGTTTACAGCATACGAAAATGAACGATATTATCTTACCAAAAAGATCTTAAAGCTTAATAACACAACAACAAGCTCTGAATAAAATAACTTAACTTATAAAACGCTATCAGATGAAGCTTAACTGGCTACTACGAAGCTTAATAGCAGTCGAAAGCTCAAAACTAATACTTAAAACAAAAAAATAGGTTAAAAATTCCTCACCCTGCCACCTTTGGGGAAAGGTTTGGAGGCCCCATTGCAAGTGTGAGCATCACAGAATTGGCGCAAGAAAAATTCTGCAAAACAGCTGTATCAGCAAGAAGTCCACATGGGGGAACTATGAATATAGGACCATTGCATTCTACCAGCACTCACCATGAAGACGGCTGGCAGAATGCCCTTGATTAACAGGAAAGCAACTGTCTGCAAGGCTCTGTTAGCAGAAGCAGAAGGGAGTTCAGTATTGCCATTGCAAATACAACTATAAATGATATCTATATAGGTATATAGCGCATCTATTATTTCAACCAAATACTAAACAAAATCAACAAAACCAAGGAAATGTGCAGCAATCTTTTATAGTTATCCCACAATGAGTCATGATCATCTTCTAGTGCTTAACTTTCAGGCAGGTACAACAATCAAATTTTACTAGTCTTTCCATTGGTAAAATGCAACAAGCCTACAAAAGTAGCACAAAACCGACCAAACAAAGATATTTAGAGCAGTTCAAACAAAATAATAAGAACCTCACAAAGATGACGGTTCCTTGCAGCTGCAGCAGCATTGCATTTACTCTTTGGTTTCTTGAACTCCATTGTCAGATCACAGTGAAGTGCTCCACAAAGATCTGCCAAGCACCTTCCTTGACTCTAAGAAAACAATTCAAGATTTAGCATTTCATAACTCTAAACAATAATAAATACACAAAGTTGAATTCACTAATATATATCAAACAAGTTAACTTGTTAATATGAGAACTTCAAGTCAAGTGCATGGCCAAGAAATGTCATAAAATTTATCTTATTTCGCATTGCATCCGTTTTTTCAATGATATGAAAATAACAGACATAAAACGAGAAACATCATACTTGTGCTGACAACTGCATAGGCTATATAAAATTATTACTAAGTAAACATATATGAACCAAATTTACTTGTTTAAGGAATTAATAAATGGGAACAATGATAATAGAAAGTGAGAAGCATACATTATCCAACAGATTACTGTGCCGGTTTGCAAAATGCTGATCGATAAATTTTTCTGCTCGAAAGGATTTCTTGCAGAAGCCACAACGCCACTCGTTCACATCAAAATGGATCTTATGTTGCTCTTGTTCCCGAAACATGTCGTTTTCAGGACGAAGCCTACACTTGCTTGGGAGTTCATATTTCTCCTTTTCCACAAAGGGCATCAAGTACTGCATAAAGAGAGAGTGTTTAACCAGCAATGTCATTATGGATGCACCAATGCAGTGACCAGTGAGCAATCATATTGCATGTCCTACCTCATCAACAGCTTTCCAAGCTGCACGGCTCCGTTCCCTTGAACAATGCACCTCATGTGTGTGTGACTTTGTGTGATGAAGAATCCTGGCATCAAGTAGAAACATACAACTCTTTAGTATTGTGTCCCAAGATTCTGCATAGAACAGTTTAACATCCCATGAGGTGACAAATTTATCTATAGTGTTCATTTGTTAGAACTATGTTATGTGGGAAATTCCTCACCGCTGGCCCACAGGGCCCAGCCAGTATATAGCAGGAAAAGGATGCAGCAAAGGAACCATTAGGTCCCTTGCCGTTTGGATCAGAAGAAAAGCATCTGGATCATCTAGAGGTCACCATCTAGAGCGGTATAAAGTTAAGTTGGTCAAGTTCGAGTAGTTTCCTGTGTCAAGTTAACAGTCCAGTTAGAATAAGAGTATGTTTAGTTTCCATATGTTAGGGATATGTCCACCACAAATTATCAACATTTTCCATAAATAATAACCTATACCCCTGTTATCTTATGATCTGTAACAGTTACAGGCCTACTCACTGACGTCTGGTCAGCCCTCTGGTGTCTCCTGACCAAGGGTACTCCTGTGTAGAGAAGCTCTAACAGGCTATAGGTAATGAGTTACTTAAGAAGATCCCGTCGCGGACCTTATTTGTATTGCCATGCATACACAGAGAAAAACATAAGCAACATATCTTTGTGGCATGTCCAGAATAAAACGTTGTCGTAATTTCAACTGTAGCAACTAGTTTGCGAGCTTAAGTCTAGTACCTGGATCCAGATGCTTCATGCAATTCCTAGATCATAACAAAAAAAAAATCCAAATTAGCCAGACCAGGGAAATCATGTATTCACCTTAACATCAAAGACAACTAGTAAGTCCAACAGTAAGCATGTGTCTTTGGGTAGGCTACGACATGGTTATATCTATAATATCTGAATATTCGTAAAGATGATGACATCTCCAGACAAATTTTTCACCCAGTTCATATACATAGAACCCTAAGGGTGTAACATTTTTCTAGAAAGAATTCATGGAAGGCATAAAAAAATTGCTAGTCTGGCCAGATCAAGGAGTGTGGTGACACAATATGGTATTGCCAACATTCAGCTGAAACGTCTGGACATCCCCCCCCCCCCCCCCCCCCCCACACACACACACACACACAATGCACAATAAAACTAGCTTTTGCCTTGCAAAAGATTTGGACCAGCCCTGTTGATTTAACAAATTGTCAATTGCAAGCATACCACATGTCAGAGAGCAAATTCTTCATGCAAAAGAAGTTATGTAAGCTTGTGTGCATAGCGTTGGGCCTCCAAACCCAAAGAGTAGCAAATATTCTTGCAAGGACCGACACAATAATCACTCGGACGATACAAAGATGGCTTGGACCTTGCTGAGCAGCGTCCAGAACGAACCACATGCCTCACACAGTCACACTAGTGACATGGTCTGTACTCTGTAGTACGACGAAATACTAGGGTTCGCAGGCCGCCCACAAATACAGAACAAAGCTCTAGATTTCACCCCAAAATTCCTAACTTGCTAAATCTGAGCGGTTCAAAGACTGATTTTTACACGAAATAAGTACCCATTTGCGTCGTAACAGCTGGCGAAGCAAGAATTGCGCGTACAAATCCAGAATCCAGCAACAGAGGGGAGGGGGTAACAGTGATAGAGATGTACCTGAGGCGATGCGGCCACGAGAAGCCAAGAGGCCGCGAGGAAAGAGGCGAGAAGGGATGAGTGGGGGCGATTAGCCCAGCTCCTCATCCTCGAAGCCCCTAGAATCGTCAGCCCGGATGGATCTGCCCTCCACTCCGCGCCAGTCAAGCAGACGGGCTGAGGAGGAGCTACTGCGTGCGGAAGGGTTCCGGCGGCGCGGTCAGAGCATCTCCAACCGAGATTGCCTAATTTGACCCCCACTTCTCATCCTCGAATCCATACAAACTGCATCTAGCCATACTTAAGGTGCTTGGCACTCCCACTTAGGCCCTGTACAACGGCAGGTCCTTACGTAGGTGCTTGAGAGAAAAACCCGGTTTTTTTTCCTACAATTGGATTACACGGGTGCTTAGGACGGGTGGCAGAAGCAAAGTTTTGCTTCCGGTGCCAGCCGATGCTTACAAGAAATAACCGCTCACTCAAGTCACGATGCCTTGACTCAGTGCCTCCATCGGCAGGAAAAAAAATAAGAAAAATGGTCCAGCTAGCACCCATACCAAGCACTACGCGTTGTGGATCAAAGAAATTTTCTAGGAGCGACGCAACTAGCACCGGTCTCCAAGCATCAGCGTAGTACAAGGCCTTAAGGTGCTTGGCACTCTAGCTCTGAGGTTTTCCGATGACAATTCTAGTCACACACTGTTGGCATGTAACACACGGTAAATTTCTATCAAAAAACTAAAGCACGAAAGTTGTTATACTCGTGTCACTGAACTTGCCCGTCGAAAACATTTGAAATTGCCATGTAGTTGCACCTAACATATGGGGAAGGCAGTTTTGGCTCTTGGGAACATATGCTCCCTAATGAACAGTAAATTCAAAATAAAAATTTAAAAATTCTGAAATTTCCATAGATGTTCTTGTTAGTGTAACAAGAGTGCTTGCCAATTTTCATGCGAAACGGGATGGCGGTGATTCGTCGGTGAAAAAAACAAAAATAAGTGTAATATTTGGAGGTATCATTTGTCGTTCGACTTGGCTTTTTTTTTTGCACAGATCAAAATACTTAACCTTCCCTGCTAAAAAATTGCACGTAGCGCTTTCGTGTGACAACGATCATATCTATTTTTTCTATTTTTTTACATTTGGAAAAAACATTTTTCACGGGCAGGAGCATATGCTCCCAAGAGCCGAATTGGATTTCCGTAACGTGTGGCACTTATCAAAGTCCTGCATATTTTAGTAGTTCAACATCAATATTACATTGCATATACCTTACACGCACCATATTCTAGATTTTGCCTTTTATGGTTGCGCAGTACGAACCAGCTTCTGCCATCTTCGTTTTTCACGAATACATAAAGTTTGCGTATCATTTCATTGATAGAAGAAATTAGAGCGAGTACAAGAGGTGTACAACACATGGCACAGACACAAGAGGCGTGAACATGGTGCGCGGCGCAAAAAGACATGGGATGCTCAGCTCAAATAGAGAAAAACACAACTAAACTCGCCATCCTGAGAAGTAGCCCACACCAACAACAAGATGACTAACTTATCCAGATCTAGAACCGAAGACACCGCGAGCAAACAAGACAGCACCTTCAGGAAGGAGAACAACGCCGAGACATCGTCGTCGTCCGATCCGGATAACCGACTGAAAGCACAAGTGCTTCCTAAGTGATTTTGGTAATCAATGTCAACATATCTCTGGTTGGACTAATATTTTCATCTAGTATATTTCAGAAAGTTCGGCAAAGACGTGTCATGGACAAGAGGATGTGGAACCCCTTCTAGATGCTAAGGACAGGAGATTGGCAAAAGCTCAAGACTCTTCATTTATATTTTAGTGGTCCAAGATCACATTGAGTCCATATGAAAGCCAATACTATTAAAAGGGGATGAGGTGTTGCTTAATGGTCTACTTGCTCAAAGTGCTTAGTGATATGCTCCAAAACCCTCAACCACTTTCTCAAATTCCATATATGTCCAAAACCTAAAGTCAAACTTGGCCCCACCGATTTGATTCATCCGGCGCCACCGAGTTCACGTGACAGAGCCACTGCCAGAAACCCTAATCAGTTCGGTCTCACCGATGGGATCTCGGTCTCACCGATGGGATCTCGGTCTCACCGAGATGGGCTTGCAAACTCTCTGTTGCCTATTGCAATTGTTTCGGTCTCACCGAGATACGCAGTCGGTCCCACCGAGTTTGCTCGACCAACTCTCTGTTTGCTTATTACCGAAAAATCGGTCTCACCGAGTTTGTGTAATCGATTAAACTGAGTTTAGGTTTTGCCCTAACCCTAGCACATCGGTCCCATCGAGTTGATCATGTCGGTCCCACCAAAAATCCTAGCGTTCACATTTTGAGCTGAATCGGTCTCACCGAGTTCACATATTCGGTCTGACCGAGTTGGCTCTTTTGTGTGTAATGGTTAGATTTTGTATGGAGGCTATATATACCCTTCCACCCTCCTCTCCATCAGTGAGAGAGCTATCAGAACGTGCCTACACTTCCAGCATTCATTTTCTGAGAGAGAACCACCTACTCATGTTTTGAGACCAAGACATTCCAATCCAACCACGAGAATCTTGATCTGTAGCCTTCCCCAAGTTGCTTTCCACTCATATCATCTTTCCACCATAGCCAAATCTGTGATAGAGAGTTGAGTGTTGAGGAGACTATCATTTGAAGCACAAGAGCAAGGAGTTCATCATCAACACACCATCTATTACCTTTTGGAGAGTGGTGTCTCCTAGATTGGTTAGGTGTCACTTCGGAGCCTCCGTCAAGATTGTGGAATTGAACCAAGGAGTTTGTAAGGGCAATGAGATCGCCTACTTCGTGAAGATCTACCCAAGTGAGGCAAGTCCTTCGTGAGTGATGGTCATGGTGGGATAGACAAGGTTGTTTCTTCGTGGACCCTTCATGGGTGGAGCCCTCCATAGACTCACGCAACCGTTACCCTTCATGGGTTGAAGTCTCCATCAACGTGGATGTACGATAGCACCACCTATTGGAAACCACGCCAAAAATCTCCGTGTCTCCAATTGTGTTTGCACACTCCAATCCCATCCCTTTACTTTCTTGCAACTTGCATGCTTTACTTTTCGCTGCTCATATACTCTTGCCATGCTTGCTTGAAATGTATCGTTAATGTTTAACCTTGTGCTAAAACTCCACCTCAACTTGAAGAACTTAAAAACTGCCACTTTTGCTTGTTGTGGGTCTATTCACCCCCCTCTAGACACCTCTTCTCGATCCTTTCAATTGGTATCAGAGCACTGGTCTCCATTGCTTTGGTTTAATCACCATTGGAGGAAGATTGATGAGTCTATGATGGGGACTTTTAGATGTAGAGTGCCTATGCTTGATGGAGAGTTCTTTAATGCTTGGAAAAATGAGATGCTTGAGATTTTCAATGAATATCACTTGAACAAGTACAATACTAGCCCGTGTGCACCTCTTGTTGACCCCTTGCATCCTACCCCTGATGAGTCTCTTGACATGATCTGCAATCTTAGAACTATCAATCTTATCATTAGAGGATTGCCTAGAAAGTTGATTGTATGCTTGCCTACTCTTGAATGTGCTTACATCATATGGATATTTCTTGAGGAACAGTTTCCAAACTATTCCTTGAAAAGTCTAGATGTGATTCTTCAAAAGTCTATTGCTTTAAATAAGATGAATCCTAATGATCCTAAGTTTGGTGATTGTTTATTTGAGCTTTGTGACCTTATGTGTGCCAAAGGAGATGTTGGAATCATTAGTAACATCATCTCGGAAGTCATTAGAATTCATAAGGATGAACATTGTCATGATCATAAAACTAATGAATCACTCTCTCTAGGTAATGATCAATCACAAGACGATGTTGAACATGGATACTATGATGAGGATGATGATAGTGACTTTGATCTCGATGAGTCTATGAGACACTTTGGTCTTATGGCTAACCTTCGTGGCTACATGGCTGGAGGAAAGGAATGGGTTCTTCATAGTGGATGTACCGATCACATGACCGGAGACAAGGATATGTTTTGTGAGCTTGCTGAAAATGATGACCCTTGAAAGTATGTCACTTTTGGTGATAACTCAAAGGGTAAGGTGGTTGGCCTTGGTAAGGTGGCCATCTCACATGACAGCTCCATCCAAAATGTTATGCTCGTTGAATCTCTTGGCTATAATTTACTTTCCGTATCTAGACTAGCTGACTTCGGTTTCAATGTTCAATTTACTGAAGTAGATTGCCAAGTGTTTTGAAGAGATAATCATAATATGGTCTTTACCGGTATACGTAGAGGTGATCTATACATTGTTGACTTCACTAAAAAGGCTCAACCTAGAACTTGCTTAATTGCTAAATCTTCTAAAGGTTGGTTGTGGCATAGAAGGTTAGGTCATGTGGGCATGCGAAATCTTGATAAACTTATTAAAGGTGATCATATCCTTGGGGTGAAAGACGTTATATTTGACAAGGATAGATTGTGCAGTCCTTATCAAGCAGGAAAACAGGTTGGAGGAAGCCACCCCATGAAGAAAATCATGACCATGAGAAGACCGCTCGAGTTGCTTCATATATGGATCTTTTTGGTCCCAGCGCCCACAAAAGTCTCGGTGGTAACTCGTTCGGTTTAGTCATTGTCGATGACTTTTCAAGATTTACGTGGGTGTTCTTTCTTGATGATAAATCGCAGGTCCAAAAGATCTTCAAGAACTTCGCTAGGAAGGCCCAAAATCAATTTGAAGTGAAGATCAAGAAGGTTCGCAGCGGCAATGGAACAGAGTTCAAGAACGCAAATGTGGACACCTTTCTTGACGAAGAAGGGATTTCACATGAGTTCTCGGCTATGTACACGCCTCAACAAAATGGAGTTGTTGAGAGGAAGAACCAGACTCTTATTGAGATGGCGAGAACGATGCTTGATGAGTACATGACGCCCAAACACTTTTGGGCGGAAGCGGTTGAGACAGCTTGTCATGCAACAAATCATCTATATCTTCACAAGCTACTCGGCAAGACGGCATACGAGCTTCTCACCAATTGGATCCAAAAGTTTAATGCTATGGTTATAATTTATTCCTATTACTTTTCTCGTAGTTGCGGATGCTTGCGGGAGGGTTAATCATAAGTAGGAGGTTTGTTCAAGTAAGAACAACACCTAAGCACCGGTCCACCCACATATCAAATTATCAAAGTACCGAACACGAATTAAACCAACATGATGAAAGTGACTAGATGAAAATCCGGTGTACCCTCAAGAACGCTTTGCTTATCATAAGAGACCGTTTTGGCCTATCCTTTGCCTCAAAAGGATTGGGTTATCTTGCTGCACTTTTGTTACTACTATTGTTACTTGCCCGTTACAAATTATCTCGCTATCAAACTACTCAGTTACTTACAATTTCAGCACTTGCAGACATTACCTTACTGAAAACTACTTGTCATTTCCTTCTGCTCCTTGTTGGGTTTGACACTCTTACTTATCGAAAAGAGCTACAATTAATCCCCTATACTTAAGCTTCATACCTGACCCTTTACCTTCTTTTATTTGCAACATGAAAGTAAAGAAAGCAAAAACTCAAACTAAACTTTATTATATATCTTGCACACGATTACAAGGATAGATCACTAAGCAAACTCTGAAAGAAGAAAGGATCGAACTAAACTTTTATTCATCTAAAGCAAAAGATCGAACTAAAATAAGTAAAGTCAAAAAGATAGTGGGATGATACGATACCGGGGCACCTCTCCCAAGCTTGGCGGAAGCCAAGGGGAGTGCCCATACCCGATACTCAATTCTCTTTTGGCGATGAAGAAGAAAGAGGTGGTGGTGATGAAGAGTTCTTGTCCTTGGGTTTCCATGGCAGTGGTCCACCATCATAAGAGGAGGAGTGAGTCTCACGGGTCCTGCAACTAGCAGCCAAACTCATACCTTTAAACCTTGCCTCATATTCAAAGACTTGGTTTTGGAGGTCGTAGATCTAGCTATGGAGGAAGTTGATTTGCTCGTTGAGGGTGAAGACGATGTCCTTCATGGGCTTGCCATCCACCTTGAGATCACGGGAGAGATCCGTGATCATGAGGTGATTGGCATTGAGTCCACGCTCAACCATCCCCTTGCACCGGAAGACATCTTCTTCCATAGCTTCAAGTCTAGCCTCCACGGTTCCCATCCCCTTGGGACATGGCACATCGCGAAGGTGAAGCACCCCCTCATGCATCTGGATGACCTGAGGGTGCTGCA
Organism: Triticum aestivum; assembly: GCF_018294505.1. Lineage (NCBI taxonomy): Eukaryota > Viridiplantae > Streptophyta > Magnoliopsida > Poales > Poaceae > Triticum > Triticum aestivum. Next base: position 297,483,275 of record NC_057808.1, on the reverse strand, counting down.
CCACCTCCCGCAGATATGGGTTGATGACGTTCTTGAAGAACTTGTCCTTAGAGGAGCTTGAAGCAGCCATGGTAGATGGGATCTGACAGAAAACATCAAGGAAAGAGAACAAAGGATTTCTCCGCAATACAGTGATCAACAGGTTCGGAGAGTATATATAGATTTTTTATCTTGGGGGACAAGCAAATTGTAGAAAAACGGAGTCCGGAAGGTGTCCCAGGTGGGCACAACCCACCTGGGCGCGCCCTGGTGTCTTGTGCCCACCAGGGTACGCTTCCTGGAAGTTTCTTATTTTCCTATTTTTCTAAATATTCCAAAACTGACCAAAAAAATTGCGGATTTTTCGGAGTACGTTTACTTACCGTATCACGTACCTCCTTATTTACATGATTCTGGAGTGTTCCGGAAGGACTCTTTTATGTGTTCTTCCGGTGTCAAAGTTTGGATAATATTACTTTCAACATTAATGGGCGTACCTGAGATATAATGTTTTATTCGTTGTCCATTGACAACCTTTGGGTTAGTACCTTCGGCATTATTTATTTTGATGGCTCCAGACCGATAAACCTCCTCGATAACATAGGGGCCTTCCCATTTTGAGAGGAGTTTTCCTGCAAAGAATCTGAAATGAGAGTTGTATAAAAGAACATATTCTCCGACTTTAAACTCACGCTTTTGGATTCTTTTGTCATGCCATCTTTTAACTTTTTCTTTGAATAATTTTGCATTTTCATAAGCTTGAGTTCTCCATTCATCAAATGAGCTAATATCAAATAACCTCTTTTCACCGGCAAGTTTGAAATCATAATTGAGTTCTTTGATTGCCCAATATGATTTATGTTCTAACTCAAGAGGCAAATGACAAGCTTTTCCATAAACCATTTTATAAGGAGACATACCCATAGGATTTTTATATGCTGTTCTATAAGCCCAAAGTGCATCATCTAATTTCTTAGACCAATTCTTCCAGGACCTATTGACAGTCTTTTGCAAAATTAATTTTATTTCCCTATTGCTAAGTTCAACTTGACCACTAGACTGAGGATGATAAGGTGATGCAATTCTATGGTTAACATCATACTTGGCAAGCATTTTACGGAAAGCACCACGAATAAAGTGTGAACCACCATCAGTCATTAAATATCTAGGGACTCCAAACCTTGGGAAAATAACTTCCTTAAGCATTTTAATAGAGGTTTTGTGATCAGCACTACTGGTTGGAATAGCTTCTACCCATTTAGTAACATAATCAGCAGCAACCAAAATATGAGTATACCCATTAGAGGAAGGAAAAGGTCCCATGTAATCAAATCCCCAAACATCAAATGGTTCAACAACAAGTGAATAATTCATAGGCATTTCTTGATGCTTACCGATATTACCTATTCTTTGACATTCATCACAAGATAAGACGAACTTACGGGCATCCTTGAAGAGAGTTGGCCAATAAAATCCAAATTGCAATACATTGCGAGCAGTTCTATCTCCACCATGATGCCCTCCATAAGCTTCGGAGTGACATTTCCGTAGGATTTGTCCCTGTTCAAGCTCATGTACACAACGTCTAATAATACCATCTACTCCTTCTTTATAAAGATGTGGATCATCCCAAAAGTAATGTTTAAATCATAGAAGAATTTTTTTTCTTTTGTTGGTAAGTAAAGCTAGGTGGTAAATATTTAGCAACAATGTAATTAGCATAGTCGTCATACCAAGGAGTATTATGAGCAACATTTATTGCAGCTAACTGCTCATCAGGAAAACAATCATCAATACGTAGTGGGTCATCAGGCACATTTTCAAGCCTAGATAAATTATCAGCTACGGGGTTCTAAGCTCCTTTTCTATCAATGATATGTAAATCAAATTCTTGTAACAAGAGAACCCATCGAATAAGTCTAGGTTTAGCATCTTTCTTTTCCATAAGTGTAGCGACCTGAACACAAACGGTCAAGTCTCCCTGCTTCAGTGTCATCCCTGGATCGGTAATGCTGACACACACAGTACTCGAAGGATTTATAACAGAGTAGCAATCACACACTTATTACATCGAATGTCTCAAAAGAGAACTTATTACAATAAATATGGCTTAAGGCCATCTAATACGATAACAACGGAAGGCTTGGAAGATAAAGTGAGTCCATCAAATCATACGACATAACTGAGCTGCACGGCAACGACCTAACGAACCTTACTCCTCGTCTGAAAAGTCTGCAACATAATACGTTGCAGCCCAAAAACGGGTCAGCACACGGAATATGCTGGCAATATAACACAGTAGAGCAAGAACAGAATAATGCTATCACTACATGCATATTTGGCTGGTGGAAAGCTCTATGGTTATAGTTTTGCGAAAAGCCAATTTCCCCTACAACAAAGGAATAAGTTTTATTTTAACTATCATGGTAGTTGAAACATCATTGAGAAGGTTCCTCCAATCAATCCCAATTAAAGTAATTATCAACCCAACAATATTAATTAAAAGTGATGAGATACTTAGGATAATTCCAAGTACTAGATACTCAAGATTGTCCATAACCGGGGACACGGCTAACCATGATTAGATTGTACACTCTGCAGAGGTTTGCACACTTTTCCCCACAAGACTCGATCTCCTCCGTTGGATTTCTCGCACTACATGATGTTTGAGAAACGGATGACCGAGACACAGTCTTTCAGAAACATTAACTCTTTACTCCGGGCAGACCATACCAAACCTACATCCCTCTACCTGCTGATCCACCTCTTCAAGAGCTCATGCAACTTACTCAACTATGCTAGAGCCCATAATAGCTTGTGGCTGCACACGGAAGTTTCTAGCATGAAAATATCTCAGTTCCCTTTGAGCCTGGGTGGCGGACCTTAGGATGATCACACGGGTACTCCGGGATATCCTAGGACAACACTGGATTCTCCAGGTGCCCGACAAGCAATCCACCCAGATGTGTATTAAAGTTGCCACCTTAAGTTGAACCATTAATTAACAATCTCACATCTGTCATGGATTCACTCACCCAAACCACGTCTACGAGCATAGCATAGCAATATAAGCAATACGTAGAAGTAACTCCCAAGGGTTTGAATATAACAGGGCGATAGGTTCTACCTCATTAACTACTTCCCAACCCACATGTTAATCACATCCTAGTCATGCAATGTTTGAGGATTGGAACTAATGCATAAAAACTGGGTATGAAAGGAGTATGATCAATGTGTTACTTGCCTTGATGACGATCCGCAAAACCTAGAGACTCGTAGTAGCACGCTTCGCACTCTGGGAATTCTATCGCAAACAAACAATAGCATACATAAGCAATCAAGCAAAGAAGCACGGGTAAAACTAAAATAAGAGGATCTAACCAGAAAGTTCAACTTAAGAACTCCGGTTTGCGAAAAGAATCAAATCAAACGGAGCAACGAAACTCAAACAACGAAAGAAACAAGATCCGTTTACTAATCTGGACTAAAGTCAAATTTTATAGTACCAAAATCTTGTTCAAGTTGGTTAAACAGAAAGAGGGTTTCGAGGCGAAGATCTAGGCGCTTGAATCGCCTGATTCCGATAAACGAGCGAAAAGATAAACTGAAACGAAAATCGGATCAGAAATCACGATCGAAAATAATCGCGGAAAATCCGAGAAAAAGAAAACTGACGAACAGGCTAACGAACGAACGTTCGCTGTCTGCGGCTAACGAGTGAACACCGTTCGTTAAAACGAACGTACGGACGAACGTCCGCTAAATAAACAAAACCGGAAAATAAAATAAAAACCGGTCTATTCAAAAAAAAACCTAGGGTTTTCTAAAAAAACCGGATCGGTTTTTCTCTCAAAACCAGCTGCGGCGAGGCGACTACCTTTGTGGGGCTCCGGCGAGGTCCGGCGGTCTCCGTGGGGTCCGGGTGGGGCTGTGGGGCGGCGGGCGGTGCGGCGAGGCGCGGCAGCGGCAAAGGGCGGCGGCGCGGGGGTGGCGGGGTGGCTCGGGTGGTGGTGTGGGGGTGCGGGGGCGGCGGTATAAAAGGAGGGGGGCTTGCTTGGGGGAGGGGGCAAGGCGGCGCGGGAAGAGGAGTCCCGGCCGGACTCGGCTCCGGGTGGCGGCGGCCTCCCGGTCTCCTGGAGGGAGACGAGGCGCGGGGTGGTTGGGCCGGCTCGGCTGGGCTTCGGCCCAGTCCGGCGCTGGAGATTTTTTTTTTAAATAATTTCGCCGGAACTTAAACAAATCCTAGAAAATAAAATAAAAATCTAAAAATGCCAAAACAAATTTTCACCGTCTAAATAAAATATGTAGAACAAGATGAACATTTTCTTGGCCCTAAAATGCAACTTTGAAAAACATGCATTTTTTCTAATTCAAATAAAATAGCAATAAACTTCGAATAAAATCAAATATTTGATTTTAATATTTTTCCTCCAATATTTCATTTATTTTGGAGAAGTCATATTATCTCCTCTCATATATTTTAATATGAAATATTTTCGGAGAGAAAAATAATTAAAACCAAAAATCCTCGTTTCAATATTTGATAAAACTCAAATATGAAGACATGGAAATCCCCAACTCTCTCCGAGGGTCCTTGAGTTGCTTAGGATTTCGAGGATCGCGAAACGAAATGCATCAAAATATGATATGCATGAATGATCTATGTATAACATTCCAAATTGAAAATTTGGGATGTTACAAACCTACCCCCCTTAAGATGAATCTCGCCCTCGAGATTCTGGTTGGCTAGAAAATAGGTGCGGGTGGTCTTTGCGAAGATCATCCTCTCGTTCCCAGGTGGCTTCATCCTCGGTATGGTGGCTCCACTGAACTTTGCAAAACTTGATAACCATGTTGCAGGTGACTCGGCTGGCAAATTCAAGAATCCTGACTGGCTTCTCCTCATAGGTCAGATCACTGTCCAACTGAATCGCCTCCAAGGGTATTGTATCTCTTAACGGTATATCGGCCATCTCAGCATGACACTTCTTCAACTGTGAAACATGAAACACATCATGAACTCCTGACAGTCCTTCAGGTAACTCCAACTTGTAGGCAACTTCTCCCATACGTTCCAAAACACGATACGGTCCTACAAATCTTGGGGCTAACTTTCCCTTGACTCCAAAACGTTTCACTCCTCGCAAAGGTGATACTCGCAGATATGCTCTATCTCCAATTTCATAGGTTACCCCCTTGCATTTCGAATCTGCGTAACTCTTCTGCCTGGACTGAGCTACCTTCAGTCTATCTCGGATCAACTTAACCTTTTCTTCAGACTCCTTGATCAAATCTGGTCCAAACAACTGTCGGTCTCCAACTTCATCCCACATCAACGGTGTTCTGCACCTTCGTCCATATAGGGCTTCGAATGGCGCCATCTTCAAACTGGCTTGATAGCTATGTTGTATGAGAACTCCGCGTAGGGCAAATTGTCATCCCAACTAGATCCATAGTCTAGCGCACAGGCTCTCAACATGTCCTCCAGAATCTGGTTGACTCTTTCGGTCTGTCCATCTGTCTGCGGGTGGAATGTTGTACTAAACTCCAACCTTGTTCCCAAAGTCTGGTGCAGCTGATGCCAAAACTTTGAGGTAAACTGCGTTCCTCTATCTGATATGATGGTCCTCGGAACTCCATGCAGACATACGATCCTGGTCATGTATATATTGGCCAACTTTGCACTTGTATAAGTGGTTTTTACTGGGATAAAGTGATCCACTTTGGTCAAGCGATCAACTACTACCCATATAGAGTCATATCCTGATTTGGTCCTGGGTAATCCAGTGATGAAATCCATGCCAAGTTTATCCCACTTCCATTCGGGTATCGGCATAGGCTGTAACAAACCTGCTGGCTTTTGATGCTCTGCCTTCACTCTCTGACATACATCACATACGGCTACATACTCGGCAATATCCTTCTTCATACCAGTCCACCAGAAATGTTCCTTCAAATCCAAATACATCTTGGTGTTTCCGGGGTGTATCGAGTATGGTGAGTCATGAGCTTCCTGAAGTATTAACTTCCTGATCTCTGTGTTATTGGTCACATAAACACGGTCCTCAAACCATAAGGTGTCGTGCTCATCCTCACGAAAACCTTTGGCCTTTCCTTTGCTCATTCTTTCTTTTATCTCGGCAATCTCCTTGTCATCCTTCTGAGCTTCCCGAATCTTTCCTAACAATGTAGACTGAACTTCCATTGTTGCAACAAAACCTCTAGGAACAATCTCCAATCGAAGTTCCCTGAGATCCTCTGCTAACTCCTTTGGCAATCCCGTGCTCACTAGGGTGTTAGCATAACTCTTCCGACTCAAGGCGTCTGCTACGACATTGGCCTTGCCTGGATGATAGTGAAGCTTCATGTCATAATCCTTTATAAGCTCCAACCATCTCCTCTGCCTAAGGTTCAGCTCCTTCTGTGTGAAAATGTACTTCAAACTCTTATGATCCGTGTACACATCACAACGATTTCCAATAAGGTAATGTCTCCAAGTCTTGAGCGCATGCACTACTGCTGCTAACTCCAAATCATGCGTCGCATAATTCAATTCGTGCGGTTTTAGTTGTCGTGAGGCATATGAAACAACTCTTCCATCCTGCATAAGCACACTTCCAAGTCCTAGGCGAGAGGCATCGCAATACACTTGGAAATCCTTGCGTATATCCGGCAGAATCAGCACTGGGGCTGTAGTCAAACGTTTCTTTAACTCCTGAAAGCTTGCCTCACATTCTTCCGTCCATTTAAATTTGGTATCCTTCTTCAATAACTTCGTCATTGGCTTTGCAATCTTGGAAAAACTCTCAATGAATCTCCGATAGTATCCTGCGAGTCCAAGAAAACTGCGGATCTCGCTAACTGAAGTGGGTGCCAACCATTCAGTGACTGACTGACCCTTGGTGGGGTCTACCGCTATACCTTCTCCTGATATAACATGTCCAAGGAATCCGACTTCCTTCAACCAAAACTCACATTTGCTGAACTTGGCATACAACTGGTGTTCCCTGAGTTTCTCGAGAACTAAACGCAAATGCTCTTCGTGCTCCTCCTCATTCTTCGAGTATACCATTATATCATCAATGAACACCACAACAAACTTATCCAAATATTCCATGAACACTTTGTTCATCATGCTCATGAAGTAGGCAGGGGCGTTAGTCAGTCCAAATGACATGACCGTACATTCATACAACCCGTACCGTGTGGTGAATGCTGTCTTTGGTATATCCTTCTCTCGAATCTTCAGCTGGTGATATCCTGATCGCAGATCGATCTTTGAAAACACCTTAGCTCCTTGCAGTTGGTCAAACAAATCAGTGATCATCGACAGTGGGTATTTGTTCTTGATCGTCACCTCATTTAACGCACGATAATCAACAACCATTCTTAGAGACTTATCCTTCTTCTCAACCAAAAGCACTGGGGCTCCCCATGGTGATGAACTCCGTCGAATGCAACCTTTCTCCAATAACTCCTTGATCTGTTTCTTAATCTCCTCCAGATCATTTGCAGGCATCCGATAGGGTCTCTTTGATATTGGCCCTGTACCTGGCAATAGCTCTATCAAAAATTCGATGTCACGATCCGGTGGCATGCCTGGTAACTCCTTTGGAAAAACATCTGGGTAATCCTTCACTGCAAGCACTTCCTCCTGAACAATTCCCGTGAGGGTATTTACTTGGCTCCTCCTAGGCGCATGCCTAGATACATACTTAATCCTTTTTCCCTCCGGGGTGGTGAGATAAATCGACTTACTAGCACAGTCAATGCTTCCTCCATGCTTTGACATCCAGCCCATGCCTAATATCACATCCAATCCTTGTGACTCCAAAATTATTAGGTCTGACGGGAAAACATGGCTACCAATGGTTAGGGGTATCTGGTCGCACCATCGACTAGCCATATACTCTGCTCCAGGTGAACTCACTAACAGAGGGGTCCTAAGGGTTTGGGTTGGTAGTTTAAACTTATCCACGAATCCCCTTGATATATATGAATGCGATGCACCAGTATCAAAAAGAACAAGGGCGGTAAAAGACTTAACCAAAAACTTACCAATAACCGCGTCTGGCTGCGCTTCGACCTCCTCCACGTTAACGTGGTTCACTTGTCCTTTGTTGAATGGATTGGGCTTCTTCCCAGCGCTCCCATTGCCGTTTCCATTCTTCGCTTCAGGGCACTCCATGGCATAGTGTCCAGTCTTCCCGCACTTAAAGCAAGTAATGTGACTTAGATCTCTCTTGGCGAGTGTGGCTGGATTGGAGCGGTTCTGATTGTTGCTTGCTCCATTCCCATTCCCATTCCTTGGGCCAATATGATTATGGGTACTTACTCCATTGTGGGTGTGGCCTCCATGGTTATGAACAAGTCCTCCCGAGTTCGGGGTTAGGCGAGGTTTCTACTGAGCTCCTGAGTTATACCTCCCTTGCCCATACTTCCTCTTACGGCTCTCAATATGCTGCTGCTTCCCTTCAATCATAAGAGCCTTATCTACCAACTCCTGGTAGTTGTTGAATGTTGCCACCATCAACTGCATGCTCATCTCATCATTCAACCCTTCCATAAACTTCTCCTGCTTTGCGGCATCTGTGGCCACATCATCAGGGGCATAGCGAGATAACTTGCTAAACTCATCCACGTACTGAGCCACAGTATGGTTCCCCTGGCGTAAGTTGCGAAACTCACGCTTCTTCATGTTCATAGCTCCAGTTGAGACATGGGATGTGCGAAAAGCTTGCTAAAACTGATCCCAAGTGACGTTGGCTATGGGGAAAGTGGTCGTATAATTCTCCCACCATGAGGCTGCTGGTCCATCCAATTGATGTGCGGCAAAGCGCACCTTCTCAGCATCTATGAAACCTGCGGTGGTCAACTCCCTTCCAATATGGTGTAGCCAATCATGAGCAACTATAGGCTCGGTGCTACTGGAAAACACCGGCGGCTGCAACCTCAGAAAGCGAGCTAAGTTGTCAACTGGAGGCGGGTTGTTGTTGTTGTTGCCTTGGTTCTGGACTAACAATTGCATCAAGGCATTCTACTGCTGGATCAACTGAGTGAGCTCCGGCGGGAAGGCAAATCCGGTGTCACGTCTCGGAGGCATCTGGTGGGTTTAGAGGGGAGAGATTAGAATAGAAAAGGGGTCTAGTGAGAAAGCACTACCCATATGCAATGAGACAAACACGAACATTTCACTCAATCAATCAAGCAAGGGCATACAAACGGTCTAGAACTATCGTTGAAAAGTGCTCAACTACTACTATATACATGGGGGAATACTACTAATTATTTGGTGGTCATCTAGAAATTTTGATCGGTAGAAGACTCCATAATGTCTGCTCCAGCTTCGTCTTCAAAGTCATCTTCACTGGGGTACGAGTCGGTGTCGTCGATGATGATGTAGTTCTCCGGGCAAGTGGAATCATCGTCCTCTCCTCCTGGCGCGGGATCTCCCATGAATACTCCGATCTTCTTTATCAGGTCGTCATTCTTCTCCAATAGTGTTGCAATTTCCTCCTCATATCCATCGCGTGTAGACTTAAGTTCTTCCTCCAGCTCGATGATCCTTGTCTTCGCCTTCTTCAAATCTATCATGTCTGCGCACATCTGATTCTCCTGGCGTCGAATGTGCTGGTTTAACTCCTGGATGAAAGCTGCAATGGATCTGTCCTTCTTGGTGCTAATCATCTCCCATTGCTCATCTCGGCGCCCACATATCTGATAAATAGTGTCCTTGAGATCCTTATTGTAGACTTCTCCAATGCGTCCCATGGTAATGTGGGCTGCCATGCTCTTGCCTAGACTCCAGGTGGGTGTTTCAAAAGAAAATTCTATGGGCTTAGTGGTTGGCGAGAACGTCCTTCCTGGAACTTGAACTAGAATCATCCAGCGCTCCTCTTCTGGTAAGGTGGCGTTGTAAGTCCCAGTGAAGCTTGGTATTCCGATGTTCAAGTACCTAGTGACTTCCTTCAAGTGGCGTCCAAAGGGTGTGTCTTCATCCGGTTGTGCAAACTTGTTCTTCAAATCCGCCATCCTAAAGAGTAGAAAATGGAGAGGAGTCAGAAATGAGTAGAGAAGAGTGTCCTATGGCTTATCTTAGTGGTCGTGTCCTACACTCAGCGTGTGCTCTGATACCATCTTGTAGCGACCCGACCTCAAACGGTCAAGTCTCTGTGCTTCAGTGTCATCCCTGGATCGGTAATGCTGACACACACAGTACTCGAAAGATTTATAACAGAGTAGCAATCACACACTTATTACATTGAATGTCTCAAAAGAGAACTTATTACAATAAATATGGCTTAAGGCCATCTAATACGATAACAGCGGAAGGCTTGGAAGATAAAGTGAGTCCATCAAATCCAACGGCATAGCTGAGCTGCACGGCAACGACCTAACGAACCTTACTCCTCGTCTGAAAAGTCTGCAACATAATACGTTGCAGCCCGAAAACGGGTCAGCACACGGAATATGCTGGCAATATAACACAGTAGAGCAAGAACAGAATAATGCTATCACTACATGCATATTTGGCTGGTGGAAAGCTCTATGGTTATAGTTTTGCGAAAAGCCAATTTTTCCCTACAACAAAGGAATAAGTTTTATTTTAACTATCATGGTAGTTGAAACATCATTGAGAAGGTTCCTCCAACTCAATCCCAATTAAAGTAATTATCAACCCAACAATATTAATTAAAAGTGATGAGTACTTAGGATAATTCAAGTACTAGATACTCAAGATTGTCCATAACCGGGGACACGGCTAACCATGATTAGATTGTACACTCTGCAGAGGTTTGCGCACTTTTCCCCACAAGACTCGATCTCCTCCGTTGGATTTCTCGCACTACATGGTGTTTGAGAAACGGATGACCGAGACACAGTCTTTCAGAAACATTAACTCTTTACTCCGGGCAGACCATACCAAACCTACATCCCTCTACCTGCTGATCCACCTCTTCAAGAGCTCATGCAACTTACTCAACTATGCTAGAGCCCATAATAGCTTGTGGCTGCACACGGAAGTTTCTAGCAAGAAACTAACTCAGTTCCCTTTGAGCCTGGGTGGCGGACCTTAGGATGATCACACGGGTACTCCGGGATATCCTAGGACAACACTGGATTCTCCAGGTGCCCGACAAGCAATCTACCTAGATGTGTATTAAAGTTGCCACCTTAAGTTGAACCATTAATTAACAATCTCACATCTGTCATGGATTCACTCACCCAAACCACGTCTACGAGCATAGCATAGCAATATAAGCAATACGTAGAAGTAACTCCCAAGGGTTTGAATATAACAGGGCGATAGGTTCTACCTCATCAACTACTTCCCAACCCACATGTTAATCACATCCTAGTCATGCAATGTTTGAGGATTGGAACTAATGCATAAAAACTGGGTATGAAAGGAGTATGATCAATGTGTTACTTGCCTTGCTGACAATCCGCAAAACCTAGAGACTCGTAGTAGCACGCTTCGCACTCCGGGAATTCTATCGCAAACAAACAATAGCATACATAAGCAATCAAGCAAAGAAGCACGGGTAAAACTCAAATAAGAGGATCTAACCAGAAAGACCAACTTAAGAACTCCAGTTTGCGAAAAGAATCAAATCAAACGGAGCAACGAAACTCAAACAACGAAAGAAACAAGATCCGTTTAATAATCTGGACTAAACTCAAATTTTACAGTACCAAAATCTTGTTCAAGTTGGTTAAACAGAAAGAGGGTTTCGAGATGAAGATCTAGGCGCTTGAATCGCCAGATTCTGATAAACGAGCGAAAAGATAAACTGAAACGAAAATCAGATCAGAAATCGCGATCGAAAATAATCACGGAAAATCCGAGAAAAAGAAAACTGACGAACAGGCTAACGAACGAACGTTCGCTGTCTGCGGCTAACGAGTGAACACCATTCGTTAAAACGAACGTACGGACGAACGTCGCTAAATAAACTAAATTGGAAAATAAAATAAAAACCGGTCTATTAAAAAAACCTAGGGTCTTCTAAAAAATGGATCGGTTTTTCTCTCAAAACCGGCGGCGGCGAGGCGACTACCTTGGCGGGGCTCCGGCGAGGTCCGGCGGTCTCCGCGAGGTCCGGGTGGGGCTGCGGGGCGGCGGGCGGTGTGGCGAAGCGCGGCAGCGGTGCTAGGCGGCGGCAGCGGCAAAGGGCGGCGGCGCGGGGGTGGCTAGGCGGCGGGGTTGGTGGGGCGGCTCAGGTGGTGGTGTGGGGGTGCGGGGGCGGCGGTATAAAACGAGGGGGGCTTGCTTGGGGGAGGGGCAAGGCGGCGCGGGAAGAGGAGTCTTGGCCGGACTCGGCATCGGGCGGCGGCGGCCTCCCGGCCTCATGGAGGGAGACGAGGCACGGGGCGGTTGGGCCGGCTCGGCTGGGCTTCGGCCCAGTCGGGCGCTGGAGATTTTTTTTTTAAATAATTTCGCCGGAACTTAAATAAATCCTAGAAAATAAAATAAAAATCTAAAAATGCCAAAACAAATTTTCACCCTCTAAATAAAATATTTAGAACAAGATGAAAATTTTCTTGGCCCTAAATTGCAACTTTGAAAAACGTGCAATTTTTCTAATTCAAATAAAATAACAATAAACTCCGAATAAAATCAAATATTTAATCTTAATATTTTTCCTCCAATATTTCATTTATTTTGGAGAAGTCATATTATCTCCTCTCATATATTTTAATATGAAATATTTTCGGAGAGAAAAAAATTAAAACCAAAAATCCTTGTTTCAATATTTGATAAAACTCAAATATGAAGACAGGGAAATCCCCAACTCTCTCCGAGGGTCCTTGAGTTGCTTAGGAGTTCGAGGATCGCGAAACGAAATGCATCAAAATATGATATGCATGAATGATCTATGTATAACATTCCAAATTGAAAATTTGGGATATTACAATAAGATATATAATAGCAGCATGATCGGTGTGAACAATTACTTTGGAATCAACAATATAAGGTCTAAATTTATCACAAGCAAACACCACTGCTAAGAATTCTTTTTTAGTAGTAGCATAGTTTCATTGAGCACTGTCTAGAGTTTCACTAGCATAATGAATAACATTCAATTTCTTATCAACTCTTTGTCCTAGAACAGCACCAACAACATAATCACTAGCATCACACATAATTTCAAAAGGCAAGTTCCAATCAGGTGGTTGAACAATAGGTGCAGAAATTAAGGCTTTCTTGAGTGTTTCAAAGGCTTCTAAACAATATCATCATCAAAAACAAAAGGAATATCCGTTTGCAAAAGACTCGTGAGAGGCCTGGAAATTTTAGAAAAGTCTTTGATAAATCTCCTATAGAAACCAGCATGACCTAAGAAACTACGAATACCTTTTATATCTTTAGGGCATGGCATTTTCTCAATTGCATCAACCTTAGCTTTGTCCACTTCAATACCTCTTTCAGAAATTTTAGGACCCAAGACAATGCCTTCATTAACCATAAAGTGGCACTTCTCCCAATTCAAGACAAGATTTGTTTGTTCACATCTCTGCAAAACTCGATCAAGATTGCTTAAACAATCATCAAAAGACTTCCCATAAACAGAGAAGTCGTCCATGAAAACCTCAACAATCTTTTCACAAAAGTTAGAGAATATAACAGTCATACATCTTTGAAAGGTAGCAGGTGCATTACATAAACCGAAAGGTATATGTCTATAAGCATAGGTTCCAAAGGGACAAGTAAAAGTTATCTTTTCTTGATCAGGTTGAGAAACAGGTATTTGTGAAAAACCAGAATATCCATCAAGGAAGCAAAAATGTGTGTGCTTAGATAATCTTTCAATCATTTTATCAATAAAAGGCAGAGGGTAATGATATTTTCTAGTTGCTTTGTTTAATTTTCTAAAATCAATTACCATTCTATAGCCTGTAACAATTCTTTGGGAATAAGTTCATTCTTATCATTAGGAACAACAGTTATACCTCCTTTCTTAGGGACACAATGAACATGACTTACCCATCTACTATCAGCTATAGGATAGATTATACCTGCTTCCAGAAGTTTTAATATTTCCGTTCTTACCACTTCTTTCATCTTCGGATTTAACCGGCGTTGGTGATCAACAATGGGTTTAGCATCAGGTTCCATATTAATTTTGTGTTGACATAGAGTGGGACTAATGCCCTTAAATCATCAAGAGTATATCCAATAACAGCTCGGTCCTTCCTTAGAACTTTCAATAATCTTTCTTCTTCATGTTCTGAAAGGTTAGCACTAATAATAACAGGGTATATCTTCTTTTCATCAAGATAAGCATATTTCAAAGTGTTTGGCAATTGTTTTAATTCAAACACAGCATCACCTTTAGGTGGAGGAGGACCTCCTAGAGTTTCAATAGGAAAATTGTGATTAAGCAGAGGACGTTGTTCAAAGAAAATATTATCTATTTCATTTCTTTCATGCATATGTAAATCATTTTCATGGTCTAGCAAATATTGTTCTAGAGGATCAGTAGGAGGCACAGCAATAGAAGCAAGACCGATTATTTCATCTTTACTAGGCAATCTTTTTCATGAAGCTTTCTACTAAAATTGGAAAAATTAAACTCATGAGACTCATCACTATAACTAACACCGATAGTTTGTTTCTCACAATCTATTTTAGCATTAACGGTCTTCAAGAAAGGTCTACCGAAGATAATGGGACAAAAGTCATCTTGTGGGTAACCAAGAACAAGAAAATCAATAGGGTATTTTATTTTCCCACACAAGACTTCAACATCTCTAACAATCCCAATTGGTGATATAGTGTCTCTATTAGCAAGTTTAATAGTAACATCTATGTCTTCTATCTCTGCGGGTGCTATGTCATTCATAATTTCTTGATATAAGGTGTAAGGAATAGCACTCACACTAGCGCATATGTCACATAAACCATGATAACAGTGATCTTCTATTTTAACTGAGACAACAGGCATGCCAACAACAGGTCTATGTTTATCCTTTTTATCAGGTTTGGCAATTCTAGCAGCTTATTCACAGAAGTAAATAACATGCCCATCAACATCTTCTTCCAAGAGATCTTTAACCATAGCAATACTAGGTTCCACTTTAATTTTTTCATCAGGTTTAAGTGTTCTAATGTAACTCTTGTTGACCACAGTTGAAACTTTAGCATGTTCTTTTATCCTAACAGGGAAAGGTGGTTTCTCAATATAAGCAGAAGGAACAACTGGATCAGCATTGTAAAGTATAGTTTCTTCTTTAACTGGTATCGGTTCTTTGATTTCTTCTTTAATAGGTGGGTGATATTTAAACCACTTCTCTTTAGGGAGATCAACATGAGTAGCAAATGATTCACATGAGGAAGGAGTCAAGTCCATATTTAGTGCTAAACTTTTGAAAAGCATCGGTGTTCATAAAAGATTTAACATAATCATACGTAAGCTTAATACCTAACTCTTTACCTTCGTCGAGTTCCCAATCTTCAGAGTTGCATTTAATTCTTTCCAAAAGATCCCACCGGGATTCAATAGTCTTCTTCATAAAAGAACCAACACAAGAAGTATCGAGCATGGTTTGATCATTACGAGAAAGCCGAGCATAAAAGTTCTGGATAATGATTTCTTTTGAGAGATCATGATTGGAACATGAATATAACATTGAATTAAGCCTCCCCCAAGCTAGAGCGATACTTTCTCCTTCACGAGGCCAAAAATTATATATATAATTCCGATCACGATGAACTAGATGCATAGGATAATTTTTTTGGTGGAACTCCAATTTCAAACGATTCCAATTTCAAGATCCAATGTCATCGCATAGCCTATACCATGCCAATGCTTGTCCCTTCAAAGATAAAGGGAAAACCTTCTTCATAACTTCATCCCCGGGTAAACCTGCAAGCTTGAACAATCCACAAATTTGTTCTACATATATCAACTGCATATCAGGATGTTCGGTTCCATCTCCTGCATAAGGATTAGCTAGCAGTTGTTCTATCATACCCGAAGGAATTTCATATTCAATATTTTCAGTAGGTGCAGTAGGTTGAGGGGTAGCTAATTGTGGTTCTGGTCGAGGTGAAGATACCCCGAACAAACCCCTCAAAGGATTGTTTTCCATAGTACCAAGTGACAATAAATTTCAGCACACTATATAAATGTCTTACCAAATTTCACTTACCAAAGGCACTTCACTCCCCGGCAACGGTGCCAGAAAATAGCCTTGATGACCCACAAGTATAGGGGATCAATTGTAGCTATTTTCAATTAGTAAGAGTGTCGAACCCAATGAGGAGCAGAAGGAAATGACAAGTAAGTGCTGAAATTGTAAGTAACTGAGTAGTTTGATAGCAAGATAATTTGTAACGGGCAAGTAACGATAGTAGTAACAAAAGTTCAGCAAGATAGCCCAATCATTTTGAGGCAAAGGACAGGCCAAAACGGTCTCTTATGATAAGCAAAGCGTTCTTGAGGGTACACGGGATTTTCATCTAGTCACTTTCATCATGTTGGTTTAATTCGTGTTCGGGACTTTGATAATTTGATATGTGGGTGGACCGGTGCTTAGGTGTTGTTCTTACTTGAACAAACCTCCTACTTATGATTAACTCTCCCGCAAGCATCCGCAACTATGAGAAAAGTATTAAGAATAAACTCTAACCATAGCATTAAACTTTTGGATCCAATCGGTCCCTTACGGAATAGCGCATAAACTGGGGTTTAAGCTTCTGTCACTCTCGCAACCCATCATCTAATTGCTACTCCACAATGCATTCCCTTAGGCCCAAATATGGTGAAGTGTCATGTAGTCGATGTTCACATGACACCACTAAGGGAATCATAACATACATACTATCAAAATATCGAACACATATCAAGTTCACATGATTACTTGCAACATGATTTCTCCCGTGACCTCAAGAACAAAAGTAACTACTCACAAATTATAATCATGCTCAAGATCAGAGGGGTATTAAATAGCATAATGGATCTGAACATATAATCTTCCACCAAATAAACCATATAGTAATCAACAACAAGATGTAATCAACACTACTAATCACCCACAAGCACCAATCTATAGTTCCGGTAACAAGATTGAACACAAGAGATGAACTAGGGTTTGAGATGAGATGGTGTTGTTGAAGATGTTGATGGAGATTGCCCTCCCCAAGATGGGAGAGTTGTTGGTGATGATGATGACGATGATTTCCTCCTCCGGGAGGAAGTTCCCCCGGCGGAATCGCTCCGCCGGAGGGCAAAAGTGCTCCTTCCCAAGTGCCGCCTCGAGATGGCGGTGCTCCATCCCGAAAGTCCTCTCCTTATTTTTTTCTAGGTCAATATGACCTATATACCAGAAGATGGGCACCGGAGGTGGGCATAGGTGAGCACAACCCACCAGGGCGCGCCTGGGCTCCCTGGCGCGCCCAGGTGGGTTGTGCCCACCTAGTGGGCCCCCTCTGGTAGTTATTTGCTCCAATATTCATCATATATTTGATAAAAAATCTCCGTGGAGTTTCAGCTTATTTGGAGTTGTGCAGAATAGGTGGCCTGACGTAGATTTTCCAGGTCTAGGTTTCTAGCTGCCAGAATTCTCCCTCTTTGTGTATACCTTGCATATTATGAGAGAAAAGGCATTAGAATTACTCCAAAAAGCATTATTATGGATAAAAACATCATAAATAACAGTAAGGAAACATGATGCAAAATGGACGTATCACTCACGTTCGATCTTTCGGTCTCTAGTGTTCTGAGACCATGTTTGTACATGCTAGGCTCATCAAGTTTAACCCAAGTATTCTGCATGTGCAAAACTATCTTACACCCGTTGTATGTGAACGTAGAGTCTATCACAGCTTATCATCACGAGGTGCTTCGAAATGACAAACTTTGGCAACGGTGCATACTCGGGGAGAACACTTTTATCTTAAAATTTAGTGAAGGGATTATCATATAATGCTACCGTTGTTCTAAGCAAAATAAGATGCATAAAGGATAAACATCACATGCAATCAAAATATGTGACATGATATGGCCATCAACATCTTGTGCTTTTGATCTCCATCTCCAAAGCATCAACATGATCTCCATCGTCACCGGCTCGACACTTTGATCTCCATCGTTGTGCTTTTGATCTCCATCTCCAAAGCATCAACATGATCTCCATCGTCACCGGCTCGACACTTTGATCTCCATCGTTGTGTCGGGGTCGTCTCGCCAACTATTGCTTCTACAACTGTTGCTAACGCATAGGGATAAAGTAAAGCAATTACATGGCGTTTGCATTTCATACAATAATCAAGAGACAACCCTAAGGCTCCTGCCGATTGTCGATATTACAAAACATGATCATCTCATACATCAACATATATCACATCATATCTTGACCATATGACATCACAACATGCCCTGCAAAAACAAGTTAGACGTCCTCTACTTTGTTTTTGCAAGTTTTACGTGGCTACTATGGGCTTCTAGCAAGAACCGTTCTTAACTACGCAAAAACCACAATGGTGATTATCAAGTTTGTTGTTTTAACCTTCTTCAAGGATCGGCCGTAGTCAAATTCGATTCAACTAAAGTAGGAGAAACAGACACCCGCCAGCCACCTTTATGCAAAACAAGTTGCATGTCAGTCGGTAGAACCGGTCTCATGTGCGAGGACATGTAAGGTTGGTCCGGGCCACTTGATCCCACAATACCGCCGAATCAAAATAAGACGTTGGTGGTAAGCACTATGACCATCATTGCACACAACTCTTTGTGTTCTACTCGAGCATATCATCTACGCATAGACCTGGCTCGAATGCCACTGTTGGGGAACGTTGCATGGAAAACAAAAAATTTCTATGCACACGCAAGATCTATCTATGGAGATGCATAGCAACGAGAGGGGAGAGTGTGCTACGTACCCTCGTAGACCGTAAGTAGAAGCGTTTAGTAATGTGGTTGATGTAGTCGAACTTCTTCGCGATCCAACCGATCAAGTACCAAACGTACGACATCTCTGCGTTCAGCACACGTTCAGCTCGTTGACGTTCTCGCCTTCTTGATGCAGCAAGAATATGACCGAGGGACGAAACTATGGAGAGGGACGCCGCTGCACACGGCTAAGAGATTGTCGTGGCCTTTGTGTGGTGCCCCCTTCCTCATATATATAGGTGGGGGAGGGGAGGCAGCCAGGAAGCACCCCAAGGGTGGCCGCTGGCCCCCTTGGGCTCCTGCCCTGTGCCCCCCTTACCTTGTTTGCACAAGGGGAAGGAAACAGGAGGAGATGGAAGGAAGGGGGAGGCCGACTCTGCCCTCTCCTTCTCTCTCCAAGTGCCGCGGCCTTAGGAGGGTCGCGCCAGCCCCTTGTGGGCTAGTGTGTCCCCCCCTTTGGCCCATATGGCCCAATAACCTCCCGGGGGTTCCCGTAACCCCTTCCGGTGATCCGATGACTATCCGGTACCTTCCGAAACTCTTCCGGTGTCCAAATAGTATTGTCCTATATATCAATTTTTACCTACGGACCATTCCGGAGCTCTTCGTCATGTCTGTGATCTCATCCGGGACTCCGAACAACATTCGGTCACCAAATCACATAACTCATATAACACTATATCGTCAACGAACGTTAAGCGTGCGGACCCTACGGGTTCGAGAACTATGTAGACATGACCAAGACACCTCTCCGGTCAATAACCAATAGCGGAACCTTATGACAACATACGTAATTCCCTTTGTCTATCGGTATGTTACTTGCCCGAGATTCGATCGTCGGTATCTTCATACCTAGTTCAATCTTGTTACCGACAAGTCTCTTTACTCGTTCCGTAATACATCATCTCGTAAATAATATAACTCCTTAGTCACTTTCCCTGCAAGCTTCTTGTGATGTGTATTACCAAGAGGGCCCAGAGATACCTCTCCGATACTCGGTGTGACAAATCCTAATCTCGATCCATGCCAACTCAACAAGCACCTTCAAAGATACCTATAGAGCATCTTTATGATCACCCAGTTACGTTGTGACGTTTGATAGCACATAAGGTATTCCTCCGGTATCCAGGAGTTGCATGTTCTCATAGTCTAAGGAATATGTATTTGACATTAAGAAAGCATTAGCAATAAACTAAACGATCATATGCTAAGCTAACGGATGAGTCTTGTCCATCACATCATTCTCCTAATGATGTGATCCCTTTATCAAGTGACAACACATGTCTATGGTTAGGAAACCTTAACCATCTTTGATCAACGAGCTAGTCTAGTAGAGGCTTACTAGGGACACAATATTTGTTTATGTATCCACAAATGTATAAGTTTCCAATCAATACAATTCTAGCATGAATAATAAACCTTTATCATGAATAAGGAAATATAAAATAACAACTTTATTATTGCCTCTAGGGCATATTTCCTTCAACTGCGGCTCTGACCGTCGCATGTTTACTAGGCGTGCTTCAACTAAGCAGAAGTACCGGTCGTGCGGAGTGGTAGTACCGGTCCGGCGAAACTACCGCTATTTCTCTACCGCACCGAGTACCGCTTATAATTTGCTCTCTTGATAGTTCTGTCTCTCGAGCGGAAGTAGAGCGGTAGCTGTTAGCGGTAGTACCGCCCACGGCGGCACTACCGCCCTGCCTTTCTCTACTACCGCTGGTTCCGGTTGCAATTCAATAGTTAGCGGTAGTGCCGCTGGTGGGAGCGGAAGTACCACTCTGGCGGCAGTACCGCCTCCCTGACCTGCTCAGTTGAACTTGCGCCTGGGATTTCTGTGCCAGCGGAAGTACCGCTCGCCTGAGCGGTACTACCACTTGTGCACGGGCTGTGAGTGCGTAACGGTTGGATTTCATTCCCTACTATAAAAGGGAGTCATCTTCCCCAAGTTGACTTACCTCTTCCTCCCCCAAGCTCCATTGTTTCTCACAAGCTCATTCTTGCTCGATCTCTCTTCCTAGCCAATCAAACTTGTTGATTCTTTAGGGATTGCTTGAGAAGGCCTAGATCAACACTTCCACCAAGAGAAATTTGATTCCCCCCACTAATCCCTTGCGGATCTTGTTACTCTTAGGTGTTTGATCACGCTAGACGGTTGAGGTCACCTCGGAGCCACATTCCATTGCGGTGAAACTTCGTGGTGGTGTTGGGAGCCTTTAATTCAGTTGTGGAGAGAGCCCCAACTTTGTTTGTAAAGGTCCGGTTGCCGCCTTCAAGGGCATCACTAGTGGAATCACGACATCTCGCATTTGTGTGAGGGCGTGAGGAGAATACGGTGGCCCTAGCGGCTTCTTGGGGAGTATTGTGCCTCCACACCGCTTCAACGAAGACATACTTCCCCTCAAAGGGAAGGAACTTCGGTAACACATCCTTGTCTCCACCGGCTCCACTTGTGGTTATCTCGTACCTTTAGTTTGTGCAAGCTTGTGTTGTTTATCTTGCTTGCTTGTGTTGTTGTTATTGCTAGCATCATATAGGTTGCTCACCTAGTTGCATATTTAGGCAACCTATTTGTTAAGATTTTTTTTTATAAATTGACAGTTGCCTATTCGTCCCCCTTTTAGATACCATGTAAAAAAGCTACCTCCGGTTCAAATTGATTGTCGTAGTTTTAGTATAACCTTGTACTCGGCTGGAGTAGATTTAGTTCGCTATATACATCCACCCAGAGCCCATGTTTTCGCGCAGGCCCGAGGCAGTAGAAGCAAAAAGCTGCTGAACCATGCAAATTGGGACCCACGTTGAGTTGATATGTGCATGCTAGGACCCACCTACACAGAT
The DNA here is from genome assembly GCF_018294505.1 of Triticum aestivum. NCBI lineage: Eukaryota > Viridiplantae > Streptophyta > Magnoliopsida > Poales > Poaceae > Triticum > Triticum aestivum. The sequence goes on along the minus strand of NC_057808.1, from coordinate 297,461,556 downwards.
AGTTGGTAAGATATACTCCCTCCGTCCCATAATATAAGAGCGTTTTTGACACTACTCCCTCCGTCCCATAATATAAGAGCGTTTTTGACACTAGTGTAGTGTAAAAAACGCTCTTATATTATGGGACGGAGGGAGTAGCATTTAAAATTGCCAAATAGGACCGAACGCCAACTCTGTAGCATGGTACAACCCCTTTCTATCCTCTGTTTTATACTTGTATTCCTTTCCATTTTCTTTGTTTCTATCCAATCTTTCGGTTTCGTCCCCTACGTCCCGAACAGAACCTAAATCTACACCATGGTTTTAACACTAGTGTAGCGTAAAAACCGCTCTTACAGAGGCGGTACATTTGATGGATAAAAAACAATGACGTGGACGCTCTCTGGCACATTACTTGTGCGTTCGGGTCGGCTGGTTGGAGTTGCCGAGCGTCCGGACGGAAACCTTCCGGAGGGAGCCGAGCCACCAGCGAGGTGGCCGTGTCCTCTCCCAGTTCCAATGGCGCGCCGCCGCGTGCTCCTCTACCTCAAGCCCTTCGATGTTTACCCTCCGCGCCCTCTCTCCGGCGCCTCCTCCCTTACCTTCCCGCCACCACCTCCGCCGCCGCGCGCCGCCAACCCCAAGGTTCGCACATCTCTCGCTCACCCTCTCCGTTTCGAGAAACCCTGGTTACGCCGGCGCTCACGGTTGTCGATGCTTCGGTGGGGGTTTCCGGTGGACTCCCAAGTTCCCGTGCTCCGGCGGCCCGTTAGGATAAAATGGTGGTGGAGTGGAGTTCACCTTGGTGTTCAGAAATCGTGAACTGCGCTGGTGAACTGATGGTTTTTCAAGGACCGTGCTTGCGCTGATTCATTGTTACCTGTGCGCGTCTTTGGCGTCCGGCTGTATGATTTTCCATCTCCATTTTAGTTACAATACATGTGGTTTGATCTTTCCATGTGCTGGCACGGAGCACACCAGCTGTTTGTTGAAATACATGTGTGGAGTATGAGCTCTGGCCAGTGACTAGGACTCTAGGCGCAGTGTTGTATGAACTGGTCGGTACCAGGAGTCCTTGCTAGGCCACAATGTGGACTTCCAGTTGGATCTCAGCCTGAATTACTGTCCGTTATTGAGAAATCTGCCATCTTGCTTGTCAAATCAGCATCTGTTAGTACTACTGGGAAAAGTTGCATAACTAGCTGAATCTAACACGTTTCATTTCCCACTTTCTTGCTGCATAACCATTTTGACTGACATGAATTAAGGGTTTCGTGCCTCTTATCGTCAATTGAATGTCTTGTTGCAGATCTTAAGTTATCTGGACGATCGATGCAGAGTCCACAAGGACACAATCAATCTCTGTAAGAGTGTACTACAGCGCAAGCCCCTTGACTGGATCTCAGTGCAGCGAAATCATTTGACAAATCCAATACGTGATGTGGATCTTGTGATTACCGTCGGTGGCGATGGCACACTTTTACGGGCTAGCCATTTTTTGGATAGCTCGATTCCCATTTTAGGTGTTAATTCGGATCCTACTTGTTCTGATGAGGTTAGTTCTTTGCATGATTGACAATAATCATCTATTGAAACCAATCACATTAGCAATGCTTGTTGACTACATTTGCATATGTTCTTCTTTGCACGCTTCTAAGCAGACTAATGGTTATACATGTGCTTGATGTGTATGTGTATGGTTTTATAACTCCATGCAGGTTGATGAGTTAACTGAGGAATTTGATGCAAGAAGAAGCACCGGATATCTTTGTGCAGCTACTGCCCGGAACTTCGAGCAGGTATGTCGCTGTTGCCTAGTCTTCTTGCTTGGGGATCTCAATTCATTTTCTTACAGAAATCACACTACCCCGCTTTCTGTTATAGCGTCGGAACATTTACCGAATTTCTTGAATGTTACTGTTCTCTTGAACATGACATATTCTCAGATACTTGACGCAACCCTTGCTGGCAGTAGACACTATTCAGAGCTGTCAAGAATATCAGTGAAACTAAATGGATCCCAGCTACCGACTTATGCTCTGAATGATATATTGGTGTCACACCCCTGTCCGGCAAGTGTATCACGCTTCTCATTAAGGTACTGACTTTGAGCCTTTCTGTAAATATTGACGATTTTCTGTGATCAATTCTAACTGGCATTACCATTTCAGAAAAAGAAGCAATGGGGAGACCTCACGTTTGATTAATTCTAGATCAAGTGGTCTCAGGGTTGCAACAGCTACTGGATCAACTGCTGCCATGCTATCAGCAGGAGGATTTATGATGCCAATATCAAGTCGTGAGCTTCAGTATATGATAAGGGAGCCCATTTCACCAACGGATGCCGACAAACCACTGCTGCATGGATTAGTTAAGCAAGAGCAACATATGCTTGTTGTTTGGTACAATCAAGAGGGTGCTGTGTATATTGATGGTTCTCATGTAACATATCCAATCCAGCATGGGGATACACTTGAGGTCTCCTCAGATGCTCCAGTCTTAAAAGTTATTTTACCAGAATATCTGTTAAAGCAGGCATCTTTATAATGAAATAACGTTATCACTGTTCTGATGCTTGACTGCTTATTGATCTGGCATGATGTTTGAGGCAAGTGGAGTTCTTGAGTACTTTAAACTACTACCTCTGTTCATTAATATAAGACGTTTTGGCAGTTCAAATTAAACTGCCAAAACGTCTTATATTAATGAACAGAGGGTGTAATATATAAACATATCGTTATATACAATAGACTTAATTTGCGATATCAAACGAAATAGTAGATGGTGATTTTGTAGTTTACCCTTTTTGAAGCAAAAGCAACATTAGACCGTCAGAGTTTAGATTATAGATAGTGTTTTGTCAGAATCTTAATAATCTTATCCTTTCAGCAGTTCTGAAGCAGAGAGTACTTTGCATTCTTAGTAGAATTAAGCGTTTTTATGTTAGTAGCTACATTTTACTGCCACAATAGACATAGTGGCCTAGCCCTAGTGGTTCTTACAGGTGTACAGATCTGAAATACATCTAACATTTAAGTCGCAAAATGTCTCAAGCTACCATCAACATCTAAAGATGACAAGTCACTGGTGTTGTTACATGATGCTTGTGCCGTTATGCTCTGGCTCTCACTTGGATTTTCCCAGAAGTTTCTGCGTAGACCACTTGAGCTCAGGCTGTTTGCAGCAAGGCTGAGTTCTGATAGGAAGGGTTGCAGGGGGGTATGGCCCTCGAGCAGGCTCACCGCGTTGGACATCTTTGGTCTAAGTGTCGGTGCTGCGTTGGTGCATAAGAGAGCCACATTCAGCATGAGGAGTGCCTCTTCTGTTGAGTAATTGGATCCTAAGTCTGGATCTACCAGCTCCAGGAGAGTTCCTCTCTCATGTAAAACACAAGCCTGGAATTTAAGAGATGCAATTAGCCTCTTCCTTACAGCGTTCAAGGTATGTATGCGAGAATAAAGCATGAACTGTCAGAGTTTAGCATTTTGTTTCACTACAGCGCACCCCCTACATGAAAATTATACAGTTTCCTTCTACTATTCTCTCAAATGACATCCTTAATTTGTTTCCCTAGAGGCAAAGATCATGAGTTTTAACAATTTGTGTTTTCAGTTCTACTATATTAACGCGAACTGATTCTGAAAGCATAAAAATTTCCATAATCTGATGTTGTCAACTAGCATCCATGCCTCTACATGGTGACCAAATTATTTACCAGAGTTTTAAATTAGAGGTTAGATCAAATTCATCCATATCTAACAGAAATTTGGGTAGATTTTGTATGTGTCCAGGAGAGGTTTGGTTGTAAGGGACAGAAGGCTGAGAGCCATGTTACCGTTCAAGCAGTAAGTTTATATTACACATGTTAAATAAACTATGATTTATGCCCTATTACGCTGACAGTGTGTCTAACTGTTTTTTGTTTGCACAAATATTTGTCGGAGGCACTTATTAGTTGCTCTGGATATGAGGTGAACATATATGAGTCTATTCAGTATGGTCCATATTATTGCGAAAGGGGGACGAAGGTTTAGAAGTTACCCAATCGAGAAGATAAACAAAATCTTCCTTTGGCCTGTAGTTTGTGTTGCTTTTTCCACTCACGATTTCCAAAGCAACAACCCCAAAACTGTAAACATCAGCTTTGTCTGTCAAATAACCACGCATTGCATACTCAGGAGCCATGTATCCACTGCAAGAATGATAAAATAATCAATCAGCTGTAAGCTGTGCAGCTAAATGGAATTATTCAGAAAGATATGCCGAAAAGTAATATCCATCAATAGTTGTTTGAATGAAAAATTAAGAACTACCTTTTAAGCATCCCATTGCATGGAAAATGTTAATCCAGAGTTGATTGCACTTTTTTGTCATTTATGTATGCATGCAGGACAGCCAACAGGTCCTACATTTATGCAGGTTTCTGACCAGCTTACCTGATGTTAACTTTTATTTCTATGGATGTTCTGTATGTTTGCCGGAGGTAAATGTTATACTCCCTCCGTCCCTGTTTACATGATGCCCACATATTCCGAGATTCAACCTTGACCATCAATTTGACCAACGAAACGTTGGTTATGTGCCATAAAAATTATATCATTGAATTCATATTCGATTTTTTTTCCTAATGTATTAATTGGCCAAATTATGGTCAAAGTTAAATCACAAAAATGAGGACACCATGTAAATAAAGACGGAGGGAGTATTGTTCATCACTTCACTATCACTTTACTTTTAACTCTGCTTTATCTTCTTATCTTTTTGTTATATATATCAAATGGGAATGTGTGGATAGAATTTTGCATTTTGGAAAAAAGTATGTAATTGAAAGTACTTACATTGTTCCAGCTACTTTTGTACTTATGTGGGTGTGGCCATCTTCATTAAGCTTTGCTAGACCAAAATCTGAGATCTTAGCATCCAAATCTTTGTCAAGCAGTATATTGCTAGCCTTGATATCTCGGTGCACAATCCTTATTGCAGACTCCTCATGCAGATATGCCAGACCCCTTGCTATCCCCAGGCAAATCTTACGTCTCGTTGGCCAATCCAATGCCAGTCTATATTCTTCAACTGGATCGCACAATACAAATTATTCATGAGTTCTAACATGCAACACTAGTTAGGGGGAGCACCAAGAAATATAGGAAGTATGATTACCAAAGAGAGCACGTGCAAGGCAATTATTTTCCATGTACTCGTAAACTAGCAAGAGCTGGTTTCCTTCTGTACAACAGCCATACAGCCTGACAAGGTTTGGATGCTGGAGTGCAGATATCATGCCAATCTCATTCACAAATTCACGATTCCCTTGCTTGGACTTTGATGATAGCTGTTTGACAGCAATAATGGTGCCATCGGACAACAAACCCTGCTAGAACAAACAATGTTTTGTTATAAGAATCGTGTAGTTTAACTTGGGTTTGTAGAATTTAAGCATGGGAGAGAGCGAACACTGACCTTGTAAACCGAACCAAAACCACCTTCGCCAATCTTGTTGGCTGGATCAAAGTTTCTCGTTGCTGATTTGATTTGTCTCAAGGTAAATGAGCCAATTTGGAGGTCAAGTGCCCGGGGATCTAATAAAAGTTACCATATGGTCAGAAATGTTCAGAACGTATAGTTTAAGATTATGGTTTCCACTAGGTTTATATTGTTATATACTCCCTCCGTCCCAAAATAAGTGTCTCAACTTTGTAATAACTTCAGTACAAAGTTGTACTAAAGTTAAGACACTTATTTGGGGCGGATAAAGTTAGTACAAAGTTGAGACACTTATTTTGGGATGGAGGGAGTAGTAGTCATCTTGCTATTGCTTGTTCTGCTGATAAGTGGAAAGTAGAGAGGTGCGTATGAATGGTGAAGCAAAGTGAAAGATAGGCACTAGTTTTTCATTGAAGGTATAAAGGACAGACCCAGTGCTAGAAGCTCCCACACCAGGTGGGGTCTGGGGAAGGATTATACGAGGCAAGCCTTACCCCTACACAGTGCAATGCAGGGAGGCTGCGTCGAACCCAAGACCTCTTGGCACAGGTGGGGAGAACTTCACCACTGTGCCAGGCCTGTTCTTCTTGTCATTGGGTATATAAATAGAAGAAGGTTGACTCAAATATATTTATAGCACCTTGATTCACCAAGTTCTTCTGTCGTCGCTTAATCCAGATACCAACAACAAGAGCAGTGAATATCGCAATAATTGGGCCTCCAATCAGCAAAGCTTTAGATGTCCTTGAAATTTTCGTGCTACTGCCAGTTTGGGGAGGTTCAACAGCCAAAGGAATCTGGAAGTCTGAGTATGAACACACATAAACCAAAATCACCAGATCATTAAAGAATAGAGTATTTCTCCTTGAAAAATTGTAATGCAAGAAGTCAGAGGATGCCGTCATGTGCTGTTCCTTGTTAAATGCTGTACCCTTGCCCACAGTGATTAAGGGAGCACATTATGCAAAATTCAGAAATAATGTGTAAAAAATGACATACTTGGAGTTACTGATATTGCAGATATTAGAGGGCCGTAAAATCCTCTATATGGAATGCCTGTTGTCCCTCTTCCTGCCCAATAGAATTGAATCTTCAGTGTATGATTTGTGACATATGCTGTGAAAGTCTTGATGACTAGCTTTCCAGCCCCACCAGCAGATTGCTCAATATCAAAATCCTCTAGCACCATTCTTCCCTGAGATCATACAATATCTTGTTACTATCACAGGAGCTAACAAGATACAGCTATTATTAAAATGTAAAAGAACGAATATCTGCCTATCTGCTCATACCTGTATGAACACATTGAATTTTCTTTTGCCAAGGCTGCGGTATGTTCTGTCATTGGTGAATATAATTTCGGCAAAATGGAGTTTAACTGTGTAGCTCCCATTATGCATACAAAGCCCATAATATGTGAGCGAAAGAGGAGAAAGGCGCGCTTTTGCATACAGCTTGGAGTTGGGCATGGTCAGTTTTGATGTGTTTGAGGCAATGTAGTTGTCATCATTGATGTTGTCGTCCATGAAGTTCCCAGTGCTGCTGAATGCCCAGTTTGAGTCTGGGCTTAAATACAACATGGAAGCACCTTTTGGTGTGGTGTCACCTTCATATTTTACGCCATTGACAATTGCTTCTTTGTCTCCACAATTGATATGCAAGGATGATCTGTCTGTGAAAATGCGTAGAACAGTATTACATACAGCTTCAATGGTCATCTCTGTTTGGCTTCTGTGTTACAGATTTTTTTTAGTGTTTTGGCTTATGTGCTTAACACCAATGAACTTTTGCACAGGATCTAATTACATCCTTGTGAGTTATCTTGTTGCTTGTATTTCTTTAGAGTTTATCCTGATAATTTTACAATCTAGTAATAGCAACTTGTAACTTCTTCTGATTCATTGGTAAAGCTAGTCTTGTTTTTCACAATCATGAGCGCCGGTATGAAAAGCGTCAACAAACATCTGTTTGTTCTTCCCATTCGTTGGTGGTCAAAAGCAACTGAGGAAAAATAAATACTGGGCATCAACTCACATTGTCCATTCGAAGCACATGGGAAGTTCTTCTTCAAGCATGGCTGGACATTATTTCTGCACAAAAAGGTAGAATCACCCAGAGTAAAAGAAGATGTTATTATGTCTGGATTGGTCTGTTGGTCGAAAGTTCTTTAAGTCTTTTGAAGCAACATGATAAATAATCTTACAAACTGTTCATTTCAGGTGAATAACTCTCCACTAGATTGCTGCAAATTGAAGAGTCACATGAAACTATTTAATTATCTCCACAAGTGTTGTGACGGAAAAAAACTCAGAAATTCTGATACAGATTTCTTACGCGCTCCCTTGACATTGAGTAGGACGACCTGAGCTCCCAATCGTGAAATTATTAAAAGAGAGGTCCCTGCATTTGATAGTTTAATGGTAAATTTAATTATATCAAGTAAGAAATACATTTTTTGAGTTCAGACTGTTACAGATTCAATCATAGCACTAGCAGTCATATTACATTCTCTTAAGCTTTAAGATGAATGTATGGGCATAGCTATTTTGTTATGCAGCCAACAGAATTATTTAACAGACAGAGCAGATAGAGGCATGCCTGTTTAGCCGACGGAGCAGATAGAGGCACGTCTAAATAATTTCTAAGGGAATGCTAACTGCGGTTGCTTGTGATCAAGAAAAACATCTTATAGGTTTTTTCCCGTCATGAATGAATTGGGCATCAACACCTAATAGCACTTTATATCTTAGAGATGTTAACTCTTATGTTCTGAACTTTTATGACAGCTTTTAGAAGATTCAGGAAAAGGAAAATATGTGATAGAATTTCATGGATATCTGCAAGTATTAGCATCTAAGAGCGATGCATATTTAGAGTGTGCATGTACGCATGAACTTACACAATGCTGTTGCTTCGCAATAGCCAATCAGGTATGTTCCCAGTGAGTGAATTTCCAGTTAGATATCTGCAAGATTGTTTTTGTTGAGGTGCATTCAGGAAAGTAGCCCAAATAAAATAGCATGCCCAGTTCAATTTATTATAAATACCAACTTACATGTAATGTACGGTTCCCCTATTAGTGAACGAATCTGTTACTTTTCCGGTCAGTTCATTAAAGCTCAGATCCCTGCATAGAGAACATTGATGATAAAAACATGTCAACAACGAGTACATTTAGTGCTGACATATTTCATGTGTACTCCCAACACGCTGCATTGATCTATAGTCTATACATGGAACCAACGTGATGAACTTACAGATGCGTGAGATTTTCCATGCTCCATATGTAAGAAGGGATTCCCCCGCTGATTGAACAATTCCTAAGGACCCTACATATAAAAATTTCATATGTATATGAGAACCTATGTACAAAAAGCCTGGAAACTCAGCAGATTTAAACTTACAATGCTTTCATCGATTGCATTCCTCTTAGATCCGGGAAAACTGATCCACTGCCTCTCAGATCACTAATTCTCCTGGTTAACAGAAAAATGCAACCAGAATTTTCCGCTTTAGTTTAACACTTCTACCCAATAAATAAATTGCATGGTGCAGCTGGAATTACGAGAATCTCAAACATTTGTCATCGTACAGATCAGAAAGGTTTGTCAATTTGGATAAGCCCGGGGGAATAGGCCCTTCCAGCAAAGATCCTTCGATTTGCCTGCATCATGAGAAATCCCCTTTAATAAATAACATACTTGGGTATCTGTGGATTTCCAATCTGTTCTGTCATGATCTGTCCAACTTACAGTTTTCCAAGCTTTGTCAGTTTAGCCAAGAAATCAGGAACTCTCCCAGATAAATTGTTTCCAGAAATCCTTCTGTTAGGAGATTCAATAGCTGAACATTACAAAAAGAGTCTGTGGTAGGCAACAGGGAAAAACAAAGATCTTAGTATCCTTACAAGTCGGTCAAATTGGTCAGCAAGGAAAGAGCAGCCGGCAGGGGTCCAGTGAACTCGTTGGTTGATATTATCCTGAGCGAAGATATATAGGTCGTAAGGAACTATGTTCACCAAATACCAGCAACTCTTGCCTGTTGTACATAGCAAAATACTCACAGCTTCTCCAGTTGCTTGAGATGCCCAATTTCAGCTGGGATTTGCCCACGGAACTCATTTGCTTCAATGCTCCTTTGGATTATAATTTTCAGATTGTAGTTAGAAAAGAGAACTCAAAAGTAGAAATCGAATTTGTTTTCACCAAATTTCTTGCTTACAGGCTAGTCAAGGTTGTGATTCTCGTAAGAGCCATGGGAAAAGGCCCTGACAATCTGTTTCCCATTAGTGACCTGCAGGATTTTGGCATGAACAGATGAATGACATGCTGCATAATTCTGTTTTACGGCTTTCCATTTCTTATAATTATGCAAAATTTTGTGGCTTAACACGCGGAAATAATTGAAATTCTAATCATAGGGAACAAGTAGAAATTTGATTTATAAAAAATTATTTCACATTATTGCATGCTTGTCCAGTTTAGCTTTTCCGTTGATGTAAAACATAATCTTGTTAATATGGACTAGTTTATCAATCTTCTTTCCAAACACAAGGCATGCATATAATTGATGATTTTTCTCTGTTCCCTTATTTACTTGTCGTTTATGACTAAACATGATTTCTTAATATACTTTTGGGGAATGATTTCCGTGCTATACTAAACCATGCCTCGTAAATGAAATTAAGGGCATTGTCATGGATCTCATCTCCCCTATGGCCTGGTTAGAAGACTAGCAATATTAACGCATCGACAAGACAGCGGCGATGAAAATGCTGCTTATTGCTTGATTTTATTCTTCGTGGATTCATCCTAGACTATATTCTGCACTTCTAAAAAGGTTGGTAGAGCACTGCACAAAAGATGCCTGGCATTTTGAAAACCGTGCTTGGGAGTAGCCTAATTTGTTGCCATCTGAGATGCTTTGCATGCCGACATTCCAGTCACGCTCCATAGATAAGATGGGGACTGTGCCTTCACCAGTTCCACCCAAAATGTGAACATTTCTGGTGGCATATTTTTCTTGGATAGTCCAAAATAGCCCCACATGCTACATTTTGCTGTACTACTCACTCAAAGATAACAATGGGTAAGGTGAAGGGCGAGGCCACTCACAGTCCTTGCAACTTCATCCGGGCCCACCGGTCAGGCACCGTGCCATGGAACAAGCTCCTGCTTAGGTCTCTGCAACATTGTAATATGGAATCATGGTGTTATTATTCTCTTGAGAAACACCTTAATAAGTTAATGGCTTAGACTGAATTTTTTTAACAAGGCTTGGATTAGTTTGACTGGCTGTTTAGTACTTACAGCTGGAGGAGATTAGGGAGATCAGCAAAATCTGGTGGGAGCCGGCCGGTGAAGTTCTGGCCCTTGAGGAATCTGCGAAGATGTTCGGAACAGCGCAAAAGGTATGTTAGAGCACAGAAATGTGTCAACATGATATCTGCTCAGTTCTAGTCTAGTAAGATCAATTTTACAGGTATCCCCTAATGTTTTACAAGAAGGTGAGAAGCGCCGAGGAGTCATGCATGCATACATACTCCCTCCGTTCCTAAATACTTGTCTTTCTAGGCATTTCAAATGACTATCACATACGGATGTATGTAGACATATTTTAAAGTGTAGATCCACTCATTTTACTCCGTATGTAGTCACTTGTTGAAATGCCTAGAAAGACAAGTATTTAGGAACGGAGGGAGTACATCTCAGTGGCATGGCATAATGTACTGTTGTTGAAGGAGCAGTCACACTCCAATCCGCCGCCGGAGCCACAGTGATTGGTGGAGAAGTTCCAATGCGATATCCCCAAATTCGCCGCGATCCGTCGAAGAGTGCGCACTGCGAGAATTGCAAAAGGGAAAAAAGAATCAGGAACACGGCTTGAGCACATCCTTCTTCTCCATTACATCCACGTCCACATGTACACGGAGGAAGGGGAAGCACACAGCAAAGCAGTAGTGTACAGTACAGTACTTGTTGCTACAGGGTTTGCATTCCTTGGGAAGATATCCAAGATTCTCTTGATCTGCTCTTTAGAGATTTTCTTGCATGCATCTTGAACTAAAGTGAGGCAGTGATTCGTTCTTTTTGCAGAACTCATCTAACAGTCCCAAGCAAAGAAGACCAAAATGGGAGAAGCAAAGAGACGGAAAAAGGGAAGGAGGAGGAGAAAGAGCAGGAAAATTAAGCCTGGGAAGCAAAAGGCATGCTCTGCTTATCACAGCCATCTCTCTTTCTAACCCAGCGAGCCGAACGCGGAGGAAAGGGGAGGGGAATCGCCCGATGGCAGAGATGGAGCAATGCATTTGCAGCTGCCGAGCACACGTACCTTCAGCGGGGAAGAGCCTAGAGGTAGGAGGGAGGGCATCGGCTACTGCCTTAACCCCTGGAGACGAAGAGCCATGGACCTCGGCAAGCAGCCCAAGGAAGAAGAGCAGTCTCCAGCCGCATGGCGTCCTCCGCGCCCCCATCTCTCTCCTCCAGCTCCAAGGTCCAACCAAGCCAGCTGATCTTCCTAGTCCAAGTGGAGCGCAATGGCAGTGGCGAGGTCCGTCTCAGACTCTCAGGAGAGGATGAGTGGAGTGACTTGGCTCCTTTCTATGCAAAAAGGAAGCAGTCCAAGTCCGTCCAGGATCTTTCCAATTTTCCGAGCGAGTGCAGTGCAGTGCGTCTTTACTTTTCTCCGGCATGGTTCGGGCCTCAGACTGTGCCCGCCCTGTTGCGAGTACGCACAGTTGCACTTGTTTGGTACTGCCGTCCCGTGCCCTGCGCAGAACGTGGACCTGGGTCAGCCGCGAGCTGTGAAAGTGAAAACTCGCAAAAATAGAAGGCCCGCGTCGTCCCAGTACTGTTTTTTTGCCGTATACGACGCTGCGTCGTTGGGCGGGCTGGCGTCTTATTCTCTTGCTTGGTCTTCTTTGGGTCGTTTATAATTCTGGCCTCTCTTTTTTTCCCTAATATTGCCCTGAAACTTTTTAATCATGCTACTTGCTACCTGCCTTCAGGAAAGAAGTTCAGAGAAATGTTTCTGGTTTCATTCGCAAAAAAAAAAGTGTTTCTTTTTCACATGGAAGAGATTCTCGTGTATAAATAGTTATGGATTTTACCCAGAGCTGCTGCCCGGCCTCATGGGCGTCTCTGTCCTGGAGCATCAGATCCGGCATGTTTTTCTCGCACAGCATTTATCAGGGCCCCTCAACCACCTGCTGCAATTGCAAATAAAAAACGCATTCAGCATCGAGGTCGACAAGGGCCGTCGCCGTTGCTGCCGTCTCCATCGCCCGTGTACTGTATGTAATACGTACCTCTTCTCCAGCCTGGCGGCTCGCCCTGGTCCAAGTCAGCCTCTGACCATCTTGGTCAATACTGGGTCCCGCATGTGCAAGACAAGCCCATGACCACCATCAACACAATCACGAATCACCTCACCATCCACGATGGTAAAATCACCTCACAAACTTGCCACGATGGTAACTTAAATTGATGGCCGGACTCTGCGCACGATCCTTAGGGCAATTCCAACGCGCGACCCCAAATGGTCCGGCTGCGTCCGTTTGAGGATAAAACGGACAGAACAGGCGGCCCAACGCGTGGTAGCAAACCGATCAACGTATGTTTTCGGTCCTTTTTGACCCATTTTCGGCCCTAAATTTTGGCCGCTCTTGCATCAAAACAGATAACGCGTGGACGGGCGAGACGCGTGCCCTTGTCTTTCCCTGGCCCGCCCGTCGGGGACACGCCCGTCCTCTTTCCCTCCGTTTGGCCTAAAACCCTCCCGCGCCCTTCCCCCCTCCTTCCACCATGGTCGGCGGCTCGACGAATCTCGGCGACCCGGCCGTGGCCGCACGCCCCGCGGCGAAGAAGGCTACCAGGAAGCCGCGGTCGGAGCTCACGCCGGCAGAGCTTGCCAAGCTCGACGCTGAATCGGCCAAGAGGAGGAACGTGCGGACAAAGATGACGGAAAAGAAGGCCGCTGCCGACTACGCCGTCGAGGCGGCCGCGTAGCACCAGGCCGATGTCAAGGACAAGGAGTCCATCTTCGCCAAGGCGCACGCCCTCCTCTTGTTAGGGTTGTGCCGACCCCCGCCGGCCATTCTCCCGGTCACTGCCATAACCGCAGACAACACAGACCCGTCGGCCGTTCGTCCTCCGCAGCACCGGTCCCCGAGCTCGTCCGTCACACCCGAGACGCCAGGGGTGTTGGTGATCGTAGCAGAATTTTAAGATTTCCTACGCATCACCAAGATCCATCTATGGAGTATACTAGCAACGAGGGGAAATGAGTGCATCTACACACCCTTGTAGATCGCGAGCGGAAGCGTTCCAATGAACGGGGTTGATGGAGTCGTACTCGCCGTGATCCAAATCACCGATGACCGAGTGCCGGACGGACGGCACCTCCGCGTTCAACACACGTACGGAGCAGCGACGTCTCCTCCTTCTTGATCCAGCAAGGGGGAAGGAGAGGTTGATGGAGATCCAGCAGCACGACGGCGTGGTGGTGGATGTAGCGGGATCTCGGCAGGGCTTCGCCAAGCTTCTGCGAGAGGGAGAGGTGTTGCAGGGGAGGAGGGAGGCGCCAAAGGCTGTAGTATTGCTGCCCTCCCTCCCCCCTTTATATAGCCCCCCTGGGAGGGGGGGGGGTGCCGGCCAAGAACCCATCTATGGGGGGGGGGGGCGGCGGCCAAGGGGGGGAAACTTCCCCCCCAAGTCAAGTGGGGCGCCCCCCCACCCTAGGGTTTCCAACCCTAGGCGCAGGGGGGAGGCCCATGGAGGGGCGCCCCAGCCCACTAAGGGCTGGTTCCCTTCCCACTTCAGCCCATGGGGCCCTCCGGGATAGGTGGCCCCACCCGATGGACCCCCGGGACCCTTCCGGTGGTCCCGATACAATACCGATAACCCCCGAAACTTTCCCGGTGGCCGAAACTGGACTTCCCATATATAATTCTTCACCTACGGACCATTCCGGAACTCCTCGTGACGTCCGGGATCTCATACGGGACTCCGAACAACTTTTGGGTTTCCGCATACTCATATCTCTACAACCCTAGCGTCACCGAACCTTAAGTGTGTAGACCCTACGGGTTCGGGAGACATGCAGACATGACCGAGACGCCTCTCCGGTCAATAACCAACAGCGGGATCTGGATACCCATGTTGGCTCCCACATGTTCCACGATGATCTCATCGGATGAACCACGATGTCGAGGATTCAATCAATCCCGTATACAATTCCCTTTGTCAATCGGTATGTTACTTGCCCGAGATTCGATCGTCGGTATCCCAATACCTTGTTCAATCTCGTTACCGGCAAGTCTCTTTACTCGTACCGCAATGCATGATCCCGTGACTAACTCCTTAGTCACATTGAGCTCATTATGATGATGCATTACCGAGTGGGCCCAGAGATACCTCTCCGTCATACGGAGTGACAAATCCCAGTCTCGATCCGTGCCAACTCAACAGACACTTTCGGAGATACCCGTACTGTACCTTTATAGTCACCCAGTTACGTTGTGACGTTTGGCACACCCAAAGCACTCCTACGGTATCCGGGAGTTGCATGATCTCATGGTCTAAGGAAAAGATACTTGACATTGGAAAAGCTCTAGCAAACGAACTACACGATCTTTGAGCTATGCTTAGGATTGGGTCTTGTCCATCACATCATTCTCCTAATGATGTGATCCCGTTATCAATGACATCCAGTGTCCATAGTCAGGAAACCATGACTATCTGTTGATCAACGAGCTAGTCAACTAGAGGCTTACTAGGGACACGTTGTGGTCTATGTATTCACACATGTATTACAATTTCCGGATAACACAATTATAGCATGAACAATAGACAATTATCATGAACAAAGAAATATAATAATAACCATTTATTATTGCCTCTAGGGCATATTTCCAACAGTCTCCCACTTTCACTAGAGTCAATAATCTAGTTACATTGTGATGAATCGAACACCCATTGCGTCCTGGTGTTGATCATGTTTTGCTCTAGGGAGAGGTTTAGTCAACGGATCTGCTACATTCAGGTCCGTATGTACTTTACAAATATCTATGTCTCCATTTTGAACACTTTCACGAATGGAGTTGAAGCGACGCTTGATATGCCTGGTCTTCCTGTGAAATCTGGGCTCCTTCGCAAGGGCAATAGCTCCAGTGTTGTCACAGAAGAGAGTCATCGAGCCCGACGCATTGGGAATCACCCCTAGGTCGGTAATGAACTCCTTCATCCAGATTGCTTCCTGTGCTGCCTCCGAGGCTGCCATGTACTCCGCTTCACATGTAGATCCCGCCACGACGCTTTGCTTGCAACTGCACCAGCTTACTGCTCCTCCATTCAAAATATACACGTATCCGGTTTGTGACTTCGAGTCATCCAGATCTGTGTCGAAGCTAGCGTCGACGTAACCCTTTACGACGAGCTCTTCGTCACCTCCATAAACGAGAAACATATCCTTAGTCCTCTTCAGGTACTTCAGGATATTCTTGACCGCTGTCCAGTGTTCCACGCCGGGATTACTTTGGTACCTTCCTACCAAACTTACGGCAAGGTTTACATCAGGTCTGGTACACAGCATGGCATACATAATAGACCCTATGGCCGAGGCATAGGGGATGACACTCATCTTTTCTCTATCTTCTGTCGTGGTCGGGCATTGAGCCGTGCTCAATTGCACACCTTGCAATACAGGCAAGTACCCCTTCTTGGACTGATCCATATTGAACTTCTTCAATATCTTGTCAAGGTACGTACTCTGTGAAAGACTAATGAGGCGTCTTGATCTATCTCTATAGATCTTGATGCCTAATATATAAGCAGCTTCTCCAAGGTCCTTCATTGAAAAACACTTATTCAAATAGGCCTTTATACTTTTCAAGAATTCTATATCGTTTCCCATCAATAGTATGTCATCCACATATAATAAGAGAAATGTTACAGAGCTCCCACTCACTTTCTTGTAAACACAGGCTTCTCCATAAGTCTGTGTAAATCCAAACGCTTTGATCATCTCATCAAAGCGAATGTTCCAACTCCGGGATGCTTGCACCAGCCCATAGATTGAGCGCTGGAGCTTGCATACTTTGTCAGCATTCTTAGGATCGATAAAACCTTCCGGCTGCATCATATACAATTCTTCCTTAAGGAAGCCATTAAGGAATGCCGCTTTGACGTCCATCTGCCATATCTCATAATCATAGTATGCGGCAATTGCTAACATGATTCGGACGGACTTCAGCTTCGCTACGGGTGAGAAGGTCTCATCGTAGTCAACCCCTTGAACTTGTCGATAACCCTTAGCGACAAGTCGAGCCTTATAGATGGTCACATTACCATCCGTGTCTATCTTCTTCTTAAAGATCCATTTATTTTCTATGGCTCGCCGATCATCGGGCAAGTCAGTCAAAGTCCATACTTCGTTTTCATACATGGATCCTATCTCGGATTTCATGGCTTCTAGCCATTTGTCGGAATCCGGGCCCGCCATCGCTTCTTCATAGTTCGAAGGTTCACCGTTGTCTAACAACATGATTTCCAGGACAGGGTTGCCGTACCACTCTCGTGCGGAACGTGTCCTTGCGGACCTACGAAGTTCAGCAGTAACTTGATCCGAAGCTTCATGATCATCATCATTAACTTCCTCCCCAGTCGGTGTAGGCACCACAGGAACATCTTCCCGCGCTGCGCTACTTTCCGGTTCGGAAGGGGTGACTATCACCTCATCAAGTTCCACTTTCCTCCCACTTAATTCTTTCGAGAGAAACTCTTTCTCTAGAAAGGACCTGTTCTTGGCAACAAAGATCTTGCCTTCGGATCTGAGGTAGAAGGTATACCCTTGGGGTATCCTATGAAGACGCATTTTTCCGACTTGGGTTCGAGCTTTTCAGGTTGAAGTTTCTTGACATAAGCATCGCATCCCCAAACTTTTAGAAACAACAGCTTTGATTTCTTTCCAAACCATAATTCATACGGTGTCGTCTCAACGGATTTCAACGGAGCCCTATTTAAAGTGAATGCGGCAGTCTCTAAAGCATAGCCCCAAAATGAGAGTGGTAGATCGGTAAGAGACATCATAGATCGCACCATATCCAATAGAGTGCGATTACGACGTTCGGACACACCATTTCGCTGAGGTGTTCCAGGCGGCGTGAGTTGTGAAACGATTTCACATTTCCTTAAGTGTGTACCAAATTCGTGACTTAAATATTCTCCACCACGATCTGATCGTAAGAATTTTATTTTCCTGTCATGTTGATTCTCAACCTCACTCTGAAATTCCTTGAACTTTTCAAAGGTTTCAGACTTGTGTTTCATTAGGTAGACATACCCATATCTACTTAAGTCATCAGTGAGAGTGAGAACATAACGATATCCTCCGCGAGCCTCAACACTCATTGGACCGCACACATCGGTATGTATGATTTCCAACAAGTTGGTTGCTCGCTCCATTGTTCCGGAGAACGGAGTCTTGGTCATCTTACCCATGAGGCATGGTTCGCATGTGTCAAATGATTCATAATCAAGAGACTCCGAAAGTCCATCTGCATGGAGCTTCTTCATGTGCTTGACACTAATGTGACCAAGGCGGCAGTGCCACAAGTATGTGCGACTATCGTTATCAACTTTACATCTTTTGATATTCACACTATGAATATGTGTAACATCACGTTCGAGATTCATCAAGAATAAACCATTGACCAGCGGGGCATGACCATAAAACATATCTCTCAAATAAATAGAACAACCATTATTCTCGGATTTAAATGAGTAGCCATCTCGAATTAAACGAGATCCAGATACAATGTTCATGCTCAAAGCTGGCACTAAATAACAATTATTGAGGTTTAAAACTAATCCCGTAGGTAGATGCAGAGGTAGCGTGCCGACGGCGATCACATCGACCTTGGAACCATTCCCGACGCGCATCGTCACCTCGTCCTTTGCCAGTCTCCGTTTATTCCGCAGTTCCTGTTTTGAGTTACAAATATGAGCAACCGCACCGGTATCAAATACCCAGGAGCTACTACGAGTACTGGTAAGGTACACATCAATTACATGTATATCACATATACCTTTGGTGTTGCCGGCCTTCTTGTCCGCTAAGTATTTGGGGCAGTTCCGCTTCCAGTGACCACTTCCCTTGCAATAAAAGCACTCAGTCTCAGGCTTGGGTCCATTCTTTGACTTCTTCCCGGCAATTGGCTTACCGGGCGCAGCAACTCCCTTGCCGTCTTTCTTGAAGTTCTTACCCTTGCCCTTCTTGAACTTAGTGGTTTTATTCACCATCAACACTTGATGTTCTTTTCTGATCTCCCCCTCCGCTGATTTCAGCATTGAATATACCTCAGGAATGGTCTTTTCCATCCCTTGCATATTGAAGTTCATCACGAAGCTCTTGTAGCTCGGTGGAAGCGACTGAAGGATTCTATCAATGACCGCGTCATCCGGGAGATTAACTCCCAGCTGAGACAAGCGGTTATGCAACCCAGACATTCTGAGTATGTGCTCACTAACAGAACTATTTTCCTCCATTTTACAGCTGAAGAACTTGTCGGAGACTTCATATCTCTCGACCCGGGCATGAGCTTGGAAAACCATTTTCAGCTCTTCGAACATCTCATATGCTCCATGTTTCTCAAAATGCTTTTGGAGACCCGGTTCTAAGCTGTAAAGCATGCCGCACTGAACGAGGGAGTAATCATCAGCACGTGATTGCCAAGCGTTCATAACGTCTTGGTTCTCTGGGATTGGTGCTTCACCTAGCGGTGCTTCTAGGACATAATCTTTCTTGGCAGCTATGATGATGATCCTCAGGTTCCGGACCCAGTCCGTATAGTTGCCGCCATCATCTTTCAGCTTGGTTTTCTCTAGGAACGCGTTGAAGTTGAGGACAACGTGGGACATTTGATCTACAAGACATGTTGTAAAGATTTTAGACTAAGTTCATGATAATTAAGTTCATCTAATCAAATTATTCAATGAACTCCCACTCAGATAGACATCCCTCTAGTCATCTAAGTGAAACATGATCCGAGTTAACTAGGCCCTGTCCGATCATCACGTGAGACGGACTAGTCAAGATCGGTGAGCATCTCCATGTTGATCGTATCTTCTATACGACTCATGCTCGACCTTTCGGTCCTCCGTGTTCCGAGGCCATGTCTGTACATGCTAGGCTCGTCAAGTCAACCTAAGTGTATTGCGTGTGTTCCGAGGCCATGTCTGTACATGCTAGGCTCGTCAACACCCGTTGTATGCGAACGTTAGAATCTATCACACCCGATCATCACGTGGTGCTTCGAAACAACGAACCTTCGCAACGGTGCACAGTTAGGGGGAACACTTTCTTGAAATTATTATAAGGGATCATCTTACTTACTACCGTCGTTCTAAGCAAATAAGATGCAAAACATGATAAACATCACATGCAATCAAATAGTGACATGATATGGCCAATATCATTTTGCTCCTTTGATCTCCATCTTCGGGGCACCATGATCATCTTCGTCACCGGCATGACACCATGATCTCCATCATTGTGTCTTCATGAAGTTGTCACGCCAACGATTACTTCTACTTCTATGGCTAACGCGTTTAGCAACAAAGTAAAGTAATTCACATGGTGTTATTCAATGACACGCAGGTCATACAAAAAATAAAGACAACTCCTATGGCTCCTGCCGGTTGTCATACTCATCGACATGCAAGTCGTGATTCCTATTACAAGAATATGATCAATCTCATACATCACATATATCATTCATCACATCTTCTGGCCATATCACATCACATAGCACATGCTGCAAAAACAAGTTAGACGTCCTCTAATTGTTGTTGCAAGTTTTTACGTGGCTTGTATAGGTTTCTAGCAAGAACGTTTCTTACCTACGTAAAACCACAACGTGATATGCCAATTTCTATTTACCCTTCATAAGGACCCTTTTCATCGAATCCGTTCCGACTAAAGTGTGAGAGACAGACACCCGCTAGCCACCTTATGCAACTAGTGCATGTCAGTCGGTGGAACCTGTCTCGCGTAAGCGTACGTGTAAGGTCGGTCCGGGCCGCTTCATCCCCCAATACCGCCGAAACAAGATAAGACTAGTAGCGGCAAGAAGAATTTGCAACATCTACGCCCACAACTGCTTTGTGTTCTACTCTTGCATAGTAACTACGCATAGGCCTGGCTCATGATGCCACTGTTGGTGATCGTAGCAGAATTTTAAGATTTCCTACGCATCACCAAGATCTATCTATGGAGTATACTAGCAACGAGGGGAAAGGAGTGCATCTACATACCCTTGTAGATCGCGAGCGGAAGCGTTCCAATGAACGGGGTTGATGGAGTCGTACTCGCCGTGATCCAAATCACCGATGACCGAGTGCCGGATGGACGGCACCTCCGCGTTCAACACACGTACGGAGCAGCGACGTCTCCTCCTTCTTGATCCAGCAAGGGGGAAGGAGAGGTTGATGGAGATCCAGCAGCACGACGGCGTGGTGGTGGATCTAGCGGGATCTCGGCAGGGCTTCGCCAAGCTTCTGCGAGAGGGAGAGGTGTTGCAGGTGAGGAGGGAGGCGCCAAAGGCTGTAGTATTGCTGCCCTCCCTTCCCCCCTTTATATAGGCCCCCTGGGAGGGGGGGGGGGCGCCGGCCAAGAACCCATCTATGGGGGGGGCGGCCAAGGGGGGGAAACTTCCCCCCCCCCCAAGTCAAGTGGGGCGCCCCCCACCCTAGGGTTTCCAACCCTAGGCGCAGGGGGGAGGCCCATGGGGGGGCACCCCAGCCCACTAAGGGCTGGTTCCCTTCCCACTTCAGCCCATGGGGCCCTCCGGGATAGGTGGCCCCACCCGGTGGACCCCTGGGACCCTTCCGGTGGTCCCGGTACAATACCGATAACCCCCGAAACTTTCCCGGTGGCCGAAACTGGACTTCCCATATATAATTCTTCACCTACGGACCATTCCGGAACTCCTCGTGACGTCCGGGATCTCATCGGGGACTTCGAACAACTTTCGGGTTTCCGCATACTCATATCTCTACAACCCTAGCGTCACCGAACCTTAAGTGTGTAGACCCTACGGGTTCGGGAGACATGCAGACATGACCGAGACGCCTCTTCGGTCAATAACCAACAGCGGGATCTGGATACCCATGTTGGCTCCCACATGTTCCACAATGATCTCATCGGATGAACCACGATGTCGAGGATTCAATCAATCCCGTATACAATTCCCTTTGTCAATCGGTATGTTACTTGCCCGAGATTCGATCGTCGGTATCCCAATACCTTGTTCAATCTCGTTACCGGCAAGTCTCTTTACTCGTACCGCAATGCATGATCCCGTGACTAACTCCTTAGTCACATTGAGCTCATTATGATGATGCATTACCGAGTGGGCCCAGAGATACCTCTCCGTCATACGGAGTGACAAATCCCAGTCTCGATCCGTGCCAACTCAACAGACACTTTCGGAGATACCCGTAGTGTACCTTTATAGTCACCCAGTTACGTTGTAACGTTTGGCACACCCAAAGCACTCCTACGGTATCCGGGAGTTGCACGATCTCATGGTCTAAGGAAAAGATACTTGACATTGGAAAAGCTCTAGCAAACGAACTACACGATCTTTGAGCTATGCTTAGGATTGGGTCTTTTCCATCACATCATTCTCCTAATGATGTGATCCTGTTATCAATGACATCCAATGTTCATAGTCAGGAAACCATGACTATCTGTTGATCAACGAGCTAGTCAACTAGAGGCTTACTAGGGACACGTTGTGGTCTATGTATTCACACATGTATTACGATTTCCGGATAACACAATTATAGCATGAACAATAGACAATTATCATGAACAAAGAAATATAATAATAACCATTTATTATTGCCTCTAGGGCATATTTCCAACAAGGGGATCGTGTGCTGTCGCTGCATGGCCATGGGCAGGCACGGTTCTCCACGTCGCCAGACTGCAGCTTGGTCGCTCCGACCACATGCGCGGGCATCATCGACCTCAACGTCACACCGGGCTACATCGACGCTGGCCAGCCGTCCGATGGGACGCAAAGAAAGCAGCCCCGGTCGATCCCTTCAGCTAACATGGCCGGTGCCTGCTGGCTGTTCGATGAAATGCCACTGCCAACGCCGATAGTCGACGACCCTGACTACGCAGCGTTCATGGAGAATGTCATCTTCGAGGGCCGTGGTGAGGCCTTCCACATCGACGGCCAAGGCCAAGCTTTCGATCCCGACGCGACCCAAAGCCAGGACGGCTGCGGCCACTACGGTGACACTCAATTCGCCGGCCATGATGAAGAAGAGGACGACCATGGCAACTCGTGGCATGAAGATGATGACTTGTATTATGAAGATGAAGAAGAAGACGTCGACATTTCCACAGAGCCATTGGTGTTTATCGATGAGCTCACCCAAAGGGCCGAAACACGAAAGAAGAGGCAAAGCATTCACACGGGATCATACAACCAAAGAGGAGGACATTTTGATTTGCGAGAGTTGGATGGAGATAAGCCAAGATCCCATGAAAGGTGCCGAGCAAAAAGGATCCGTCTTTTGGACAAGAGTTCACAAGAACTTTCATGAGCGAAGGAAGTTTGCCCCCTACTAATTTGCGAGCACGCGCGGCATCAACTCAATTCAAAAGAGATGGGGGTTCATTCAACAAGAATGCAACAATATTGTACCGTGCTTGAGAGCGTCGAAGCCCGTCCCGTGAATGGCCTAGGCCTTAGTGACTTGATATGAACCTCTCGTTTTTTCATCTTGTGTCCATTCTTCTTAGCATGCCATTTATATGTTTCATGCATCTTGTGTCCTTCCATGTTACAATTGCGGCCACATCTTTCATTGTGTAGGCCTTCCAATCTTTGGAAGCCTTCAAGGCTCGGCACAAGAACAAGCCGTTTACTCTCACGCATTGTTGGTCGCTCATCAAAGATTGCCCCAAGTTCAAAGACCAATATGCCGCCCGTAAGAAGAAAGGAGGGAAGGTGGCCGTGGCTGATGAGGGAGACTTGCTCAAGAGGCCGAGGGGCAAGACAAGCTCGAAGGCCAACGAGAAGCATGGTGCGTCTTCCATAGCCTTGCAAGGAACTTTGGAAAGCATGATGAGCCAAAAAAAAGTGAGGGAGGAGAGGAGGAGCAAATGAAGATATACCTAGAGCTCCAAACGAAGAAGCTTGACATGGAGGAGCCCGCGAAGAGGAGGAAGCTTGACATCGAGGAGGCCGCACAACTCAAGAAGCTCGAGATCGAGGCCACCAATGCCGACACCAAAGCAAAAGAGGTGGCACTCGCGATCATGAGCGTCGACAAGAACAACATGTCACCGGAGAGGAAGGATTGGTTCGCGAACCTGCATAAGGAGATGTTCGTCCCGTGACGGCAGGTGAGACCTGGGCCGTGGACTATGGCCATTCATTTTGAAGGCTGGCTTATGTGCCGACCGCTGGCTTGAACTATGGCCGCTGCCATTTAGCTACATCTTTTTGTTGTTTTCATATTTGCATGCAGAGCTGACGAGATGGGACCGCGCGTTGGAGGCACGGCCGACGCATTCACAAATCCGGGCGGACGCGGCCCTAACCTTTAAACGGACAAAAAGCGGACAAAACAGACGTCTGTTTGAGGTTGTGCGTTGGAGTTGTCTCTAAAAACCGTCGATGGGCATCTGATCGACGAGTGGACGGTTCAGGTGCAGGGACCAAACCGAGCAGACGAGGCTCCAAGAGCAGATGAACTTGGTATGTCTTCATGTCAGTAGCTTATTAGTGCACTGTTGCCGTCGAAGACCTAATTAACGTCATCCGCTCCTTGGACTGGATATGGGAAAAGTCACCAGTCAAAGAAAGCTCTACTACTTAATGGTGTAGGCCCTGTCGAATTAGGCAGCTGCTTGGTGGTTCAACTGTGTCTCTGTCACGGAATAATCATCGCAAACGATTGTCAATGCACTCATATCTTGCCATAGATCGACATCTTATCATAAATCGACCAGGAATGAAAGATCCGTCCCGATTCTTCCTTCTAGCTGCAGAGAATGATGATACGAACACATGTGCATCCTTTTGCTGTATTTCCAGATTATAGCCGCAAGGACTGAGCAAGAGATTGGAGTAGACATTGCATAGTAGATATTGCAAGGTCTAAATCATCAAAGTACGCTCATTGTTCTGCAATACAAATGAAAATTACATATCTCAAGATCAAATGTCTCGATAAATTTTCAGACATAAACTTGGTTGCTAGTTCCTTCTCAATGTAGACTGCCATGCAATGGTGAAGAAAATTGTCTCCCGTTTTAGTTCAAAGATGTGTCTTGACAAGTTCCATAATAGGGAAGGCCAGCTCCGTTGTTCCAGTTGGCATCGGAAGAGTTATCACTAATCGTAATAACCTATCAACCATTGGATAATCTGCAGATTTTCCAGCCTTACCTATCATTTTTGTCAAATCAGCAAGTGGTGTACATATTTTTATCTCTGGATGGTTGAGTGTATCAAGATGGAAATGTGGTAGCTTACACTCCAACTGATCTCCTTTTTGACTGGAAAAATCAGCAGGAGAATTGTTTCACTAGCCTGCATATCTTTGACTTTCTAAGGTGCCATGTCTCGGATCCAAGAATGAACAAATATTAGAAGTTCGGTTACTAGAGAACTAAATCGGTCATTCAACTCTATGACTGATTAATCCACTGCAACATTAAATACCTCTACTTTGTAATGATGGATAAATGTGGTATTGTCATGATTATTGCGAGCTTTTATCACACACCCAAACTTGCAATGTATATGTAAAAAAAGAATATGTTCCATTATTTCGAAAGTAATGAGTAAGTCTATAAGTGAGTAGGTGACTAAATCTCTACATTGTGATATTTAGTTGTATTATAACCGCGCACTGTTCCAGCCTCCTCAGCCATCAGCGTTTTCGTCCATTGGATTTGGAGCTTTATGCATTTCTGGCCGTTGAATCTCTTTCCAATCCCACCTGGGCTTTCGTTTCACAACAGAAAATGCTACATGGGCTGGCCGCTGCTCCGGTATGCTATTAAATTGGGCCTATTGGCCTTTGAGTATCTTGTATATGTCTCGATCGACTCCTTGCTATGCACCCGTTTAGCCCTGTAGCGATGTGGTTTGCAGGAGGTTTAGCGTCGGAAGAGGTATCGGCGGCGATTGGAGTTCATCGCCGTTCCTATGTGCCATTAATGAAATTTGGAAACGGCAGCTGAAAGTGGAGTTCAGTTACAGGTTGGTAGTTTACATATAAAATGCGTCGTCTCCCGGCTCTTTGCCCTTTCATCCTTCTGCAAAAGCTTCGCAGTGGCCATGGTTCTCCACTTGGTTGCGGCCACCTGCCGTCCCCTCTGCTCCTCAGCGGCTCCCCTCCATACTACTAGCATTATCACTCTATAGCAAAAATTTGCTACGGTTGTAGGTCCGTTTTAAGGTGCTAATGTCACTCCAAAATCTATTGGACGCGTCTGGCTAGCGGCCGTTGGCCTGTTAGCGCTCGCGAGCGGCCGGACGGAAAAGGTAACTTTTTGTCCCCACTGTTCCCATAAAGAAAACTTCGTTCCGACCCCTAAAATCCGTGAAGAATCAGAAAACAAAGGCCAATCGGTATCACATGATAGCCCACTAACTCCCGAAGCCTCCACGCACCCCTCGCCCACACTTCCTTCTCCACAGGGCTCCTTCTTCTTCTTCTCAACGAAAGAAAGGGTCCTAGCCTGGATCCAAAACAGAGCTATCATGGCAAAGCAATGAACGCAAGAACGGAAGTGGTAAAGAAGAGGGAGGAGAGAGGCGTACCAGGCAGTCTCCATCAGGTAGCCAGCTTGTGACTGTCGTTCAACATTATCTGCTTCATTACTCCCATTTCCTTGAACAATATCTTGGGGTTTGCAAAAAAAGGCAGAGGTGATTAGTTATCATTACATACAAATATTTGTTCTCTGGAAAACTAGATTAAAAAGTTGAGGATGGCAACTTGATATCCCGTTTGTTCTGCAACTAGAAATACTAGTGATGATAACTAATGAGATATTCTTGTGCGACTAGAAATGCTGATGATGCCAACTAATGAGATATTTTTGTGCAACTAGAGAGGTTGAGGATGTCAACTACTTGGATAATGTTGTCCAACTAGAATTGCAGAGGGTGCCAACTAAATAGATACTCTTCTGCAACTAGAAAGCCTGAGGGTGCCAGTCATTAGATACTATTGGGCAATCCTCAGATTTTTTAAGTGTTGGCGCCGCCTCTGGCAGCGCCGCTTTTCTTCTACCTCGAGCTGCCTCCCACAACTCTCTTTGGGTTCCTCTCTTCTTCTCTTCTATGGTTTCTCTCAAGAACACACACACACATGGTGAAACTGCACACACACACGCATGTATAACAAGGAAGAAAAACAACTAACTTTGCCGAGAGGTACTCTTTCTTGGCAACCACAAGTGCTACATCTTTTCTCTTGAGCCCTCACGGCCTCTATTTTCTCATTGCTCAGTGTGACATATATATACATAGACTGTTGGCCCTCACGCACAACCTGGCCGGGCCACTAAGTCACGCACGAACTAACAGGCCGCCACGCTCGGCCACTAACAAACTAATCCATGCATGCACTACCACACTCACTAACTGGCCTTATCCTACTCCAGGCATCTCTGCAGGATCCTAACGACTATGCATCTAACCCCCTCAACATGCAGAACTACATGCACAGCCAGTACTTAGGCAGCCTCATGAACGGCCATAGACCCAACCAAACTAGCATGTATACAGCTGATAATGACTTGCCGGATCGCCCGGTTCAACCTCTTCATGCAGCCCGTCACGCTCCAGCCTCTCACGCGCTTGCCGCATCACACGGCCATGCTGCCTCGCGTAGCACTGCAGCCTCACGCTGCCATCGGCATCTCGCCGTGCTCGCCGTATCGCACGGCAGCCCAACATCTCGCCTCCTCTGCATGCTGAGCTGAAGCTTCACGGGACAAACATCAACCTACACTAGACTACATGCTAAACGAAAATACAATGCAAATACATAATCAAGATTAATCCTAACATTAAGATGGGATTAATCTGAATTCTTGTGCAACTAGAGAGGCTGAAGATGTCAACTACTTGGATAATGTTGTCCAACTAGAATTGTAGAGGGTGCCAACTAAATAGATACTCTTCTGCAACTAGAAAACCTGAGGGTGCCAAGTTATTAGATACTGTTGGGCAATCCCTCAAAATTTTTAAGATGGGATTAATCTGAATTCTTGTGCAACTAGAGAGGCTGAGGATGTCAACTACTTGGATACTGTTGTCCAACTAGAATTGCTGAGGGTGCCAACTAAATAAATACTCTTCTGCAACTAGAAAACCCGAGGGTGCCAAGTCGTTAGATACTGTTGGGCAATCCTCAATTTTTTTAGATGGGACTAATCTGAGTTCTTGTGCAACTAGAGAAGATGAGGATGTCAACCAGTTGTATATTGTTGTGCAACTAGAATTACTGAGGTTGCCAACTAATTAGATACTATTCTGCAACTAGAAAGCCAGAGGATGCCAAATCATTACATACTCTTGGGACAATTCTAAAAAACTTGAAGATGGCAACGTTGAGCAACTGAGAAAGTTCAGCATGCCAATGCTTAATTAGTCCTTCTGCAACTATGTATGAAAATTAATACACTTGGTTGCCTGTATGTGGAGTAAAAAGTATCCCTGGTGGAATTTTATGTTACCTCAGCGGCTGCTGCAGAAGAATACCATCGACTGTGCAACTGGTTAGCCTTCACTGTGCAACTTCATAAGTTGGCTAGCCAACTGAGACATGTATATGTGTCATCCAATTACATTTGCGTTCATGTGCAACTATTACAACAAACTAGCCAACTGGTTACTTATATGCATGCGACTTATGAGAAAACAAAGAAACCACACGGTTGCATTTACGAGAAAAAGAGGTCAATAATGTAATGAAGCTCTACAGAGAGTATCATGTTTAACGAGACAATTGCAGTCTAGGCAAGAATAGATGGATCAAATAAGGATCATGAACCATACCAGTAGTGACAAAATCTGAACAGCTCACCGTGAAAATCCAACTCAAACCCACCACTATAATCCTAACCGCCGTACAAACCCACCACTCATCCTAGTCGACGTAGCTCCTTGAGAAAGATGCCGAAACTCCTGTATAGATCAACACTCCAATCATCAACGTTCCAAGCATCATACCGGAGATTGACTAGTAGGATCACAAAAGTGATGCATCTGTACATGAATTTGACTGCATTTCCTGAAAAAATACCTAGAAGAGGTTGAGTTAACAATATGTGAGAATGAAAATGTTGTTAATATTTCAGTACTAGTACTATTTGGGTAAGGTAGCAGACTAGACAAGCATAAGTGGAGGTGAATTAGATGTCTGAATAAAAATTGTCAATAACATGTAGATGAACTGCACAGACATCAAAAATCTGATTGCTCCCATCAATATCCGGCAGATTAGACTATAGTTGTTACACTACAAATTTGTATTTTCTACTCCAGCTGCCATAGAAAACCCAAGTTGAATCAACATTGCAATTAAATTTCCCGTGTCCAGACTACTAAATATATGAACTTTCCAAAGTAAATTTATGAAGTAGGAAAATGACAGAGTATTAACCAGATTTAGATCCAACAATATTCATTCCTGTAAATCCAAACAAGTTCACGGCTGAATCCTCTCGAAGAGAGAGAGAGAGAGAGAGAGAGAGAGAGAGAGAGAGAGAGAGAGAGAGAGAGAGAGATATCAGAGGTTGCTTGGAGGGGGGGGGGATAAATCAGTGGAGAGAAGGAAGGGGAATACTACCTGCATGTGATGGGCACTTGAGTAGGCGATGGAGCCCTCACGGCTAAGTGCGAGGATTCACAGCTGTGCGCAGCCGCGGAGCGGCGTGTGCCCATCGCAGAAGATGAGTCGCAGCGGCGCCGGAGGTTGGGGATTGCTTCCTGCGGCGGCTCATGGTGGCGCCCTGGAGGGAAAGACGCGAGGCCTGCTGGGGTGGCGATGGGCAATCGCGACGGCGAGTTGGCGTTGTCAGGAGGCGCGCGAGGGAGGACCGGAGGAGGCGGGGTGCACAGCGGCGGTGGTTAGTGGAGGAAGAAGGTCGTGCTGCTCGGGAGTGGATAAGATTTTCCTTTTTTCTTTTAGTGGAGAGATGGACCGAGCGTGTGAGGTCGCTGTCCGCTGTCGCGTAGCGCGGCCGCTCGGTGTCGCGAAACAGTGCGCGTGCACTTTTAAGATTTTAGGAAATCTATTTTCTACAGGTGGCGTTCATCATGGTTTGGTCATTTGATTCAAGATCATCTTTGAGACTGGTCATCATCAAGCAGATGGCCTTCGATACGATTCAATCGATCAGATCGGGAGAGGAAAAACATTCAACAAGATCGGTCCACGTGGGGCGAAGCGAGGCATGGCTGGTTAATCGAAGCGAGGCAGGGCTATGATGTATTCAGTCAGTAATGGCCTCGCTCCCGTCACAACCAGGCATCCAGCCAAAATCCACAGGTATTCAATCTCTGCTCCTCCGCCACGCTGTTCTCCTTCTAAGATTTGATTCCGAGGTCCGATCTGTGAGGATCCGATTTTGTTCCTTGATCTCTTTTTGAGGGTTTGTAATTATGTTCAGTTTAACAGGGCCATCACATGGATGATTGGCCGGGAGGAGAACTGCAAAAAGATATGTTGCTGCAAAATCAGTGTTCAGTGTCGGAGTTTGAGATAGGTCGATTTCCTGCAGTAGCCTCGGTTGATCTATCTTTGGCCTCTGAATGGCGGTGTGTTCTCTTTTGAGAAAAATCGGCCTAGAATGGCGTTGTGTTCTCTTTTGAGAAAAAAAGGGCGTTGTGTACTTGTATTTTGCAATTACGACGGCTATGTCCCTCGAAGCCTGCTGAAAAGAAGTCCTTCTATGCATGTGGATATTGCTTCGGGCGTTGTCTTGTTCAGTGAGAAGTCCTTCTATGCATGTGGATATTGCTTCAGAACCTATGTGAGAAGAGACTCAAGTACACTCTTTTAGTACAACCGCAGCTTCTTCTGGCTTGCTTATAAATATCTGGCTATGTCTTGCATTCAAGCTACCCATAAGTTCTATGCTGCTGTACCAATACACAATTTTTTAGGATTGACTTTTGGTAACATCAATGTATCAATTCTTCTAAACCCTTCTATCTGCTCATTTTTGAAGCTCCCGTAATGAAAACTTTTTTCTTCTAAAGACAAATCATAGGGACACGATTGAAATGCTTGCTGTGGTTCCCATTCCTGCCAATATTCACCATCTCAATTGCTAATAAAAATCTTGAAAACTGAACTTTCACCCCATATACCTCCATACATTTTATAGATTTCAACTATTTCATATATTTTTAGAACCTTACCGTTCTATCGCCAAAATTGACGGGCGCAACAACGCGCGGCATCATGGTCTAGTATATAAACGTACGGAGATAGGAAAAGATGCATATTATTGATCCATACCTTTGACATGAATCTCATGTCTAATACAAAAGAATTTGAGCTCTTCTATAAAACATTCCCACCCATCTTCCCTCGATTTACTAAGCAACACCTTTGTGTTAGAAACACAATCCAATGCACTTACAATACCCAAAGTTTTATGTTGGAGTTTGACACACATGACATCTATGGTCTTCACAATCTTTTCCATAAGGTGTAGAATGAAGACCAAATCAAATGTAATTAGTCCCAACCTTTCCTTATTGGACCAACCACACTCGCCATTGGTAGTGCTTACCGTCCATCAAGCACACCTTGTTGCAGATCGCCATGGAACCAACTGTGGACACCGCTACTTCATCCAAGAAGAAGCTTCAATCTCATCAAGTTGACATCCCACATGCTTATAACTAGGAAGATGAGCGGAAACAAATCTTGAGTGCTCTCAAAGGCTTATTTGGCATGTGCAAGGCCATCCATGTGAGCTAACACAAGGATCATGCTAAATAAATAAAAGGCAAAGATGAGCTTCGATGAGAACCACAAGAATGGGGAATACATCCCCTATCACTCCATGGAAGAAGTAAGTGAACTTGAAGACTTTCTAGATCTACTTGAGGAAGATGAAAATGAAGATTGTCGTCTTCGACTCATGATGAAGATGATGTACGACGAGGAGTATTAGGGGCTATGTGCTAGCATAACTTCGTTTCCCTTTTTTGACAGAAAAAATCCACTTTCTTAAGTTGATAGAATAATTACATCATTAATAAGCAAAGGCCTACCCAACCAAGCAAAACAAGTGAAGGTGTAGAAATGGATTGACCACAGAAATTGGAGACGTGGATGTATCCCGCAGTTCATGCTCTTGGTGGAGTGCTAATCTCTGTTGGAGATGTGTGAGAGCCAAATCTCCCAAACGCCACTAAGTGGCTTACCCTAGTCTCCTTTTAGTCACCCCAACAAATGAGCCTCAAATCACTCGAGGTTGGTCTTGAAGGCAGCCACATAACCTTTACAAACTATCCTGGAGCACACCACATGCAAGGAATATTCTAGGATATGCTCCTACCGCCTAGGAGTCCCAAGTCTCTCAGAGTAACAATTTTGGTGATGTACACATATGTGGATCACAAATTGGTTTGGTGGAAGCATAGACCGGGTGATTATGTTTCAATTCTCAAAATTTGGTGGAGTATGAGTGGAGGGATGAAGATCAATTGAGCTTTTAGGTTTTGGTAATGGTGGAGGAAGCTCAAATGGATGATTAGGGTTGGAGGTGGAAGAAGAGTGTGTATTTATACACCTACCCCAAATTGATCATTGCCCTCCCAGTGGACCCAGAGGACCCGGGCTAAAGAGCCTCAGGGACCCGGGGCCACCCAAGAGAAATTCCTCAACCTGGGATACCCGGGGTCAGAGACCTCGGGAGCTGACCTATCCAGAGGGATAACCACTCAAGGGAGGGGGACCCTGAGGGCCCGTGGGCTCGAAGGGCCAGGGATCTACGGTATCCAAAGAGATTTCCCTAGACCTCTAGGGGGCATCATCAATCTATTTTGGATATGGTTTTAACACATTGAGTTAGGCATGGGGATGGATAGTGTATATGTTTTTGCATGATCCCCGAACTTACCAAATCATCTCAATCCCTCTTAACAGTGCATTTTTCTTATGACTCAAATACAACAACAATAAGTTAGTCTTCGGATAACCGATGCCTTTTTCCTTTTAAAATGGGGGTCAAGCATCTCCATGATATATCACCAATAGACCAATGTCGTGAGATAAACTTGACAACCAACATCGGTCCCACTAATCATACCGCCATCAACACCAAAAAAACATTTAGGTTCTAGATGCACTTTCAACCCTAGATAGAATTTGCCGCCTATGGGTATGATAAATCTTCTATTAACGCAATTGGGAATCCAAGCATCATCCCAAATATTGATATTATGTCTGTCACAACCCTCAAATTATGACCATGTTAACAGAATTAACTCTCCTTGAGGGAGTCCTGGATTATGGGGTCCTTGGGCGTCCGGGCTGTGTAGCATGGGCCGGACTGATGGGCCGCGAAGATACAAGATAGAAGGCCTTCCCCCGTGTCCGGATGGGACTCTCCTTTGCGTGGATGACAAGCTTGACGTTCGGATGTGTAGTTTCCTTCCTCTGTAAACCGACTTTGTATAACCTTAGACCCCTCCGGTGTCTATATAAAGGTTTAGTCCATAGAGGCTATCATAAATCATATAGGCTGGACATCTAGGGTTTAGCCATTACGATCTCGAGGTAGATCAACTCTTGCAACCCCTATACTCATCAAAGTCAATCAAGTAGGAAGTAGGGTATTACCTCCATTAAGAGGGCCCGAACCTGGGTAAACATCGTGTCCCCTTGTCTCCTGTTACCATCGATCTTCAGACGCACAGTTCGGGACCCCCTACCCGAGATCGGGGGGGTTTGACACCGACATTGGTGCTTTCATTGAGAGTTTCACTGTGTCGTCGACGGCGGGATCGATGGCTCACCTCGTCATTAAATACAACATTACCTCTGGAGGGACCCTAGCTCCGGGACAGGTCCTCCAGCTCGGCGGTTTCACCATAGGCGCCCGCACGGCCATTAAGCCAAAGCCAGCCCTCGAGATCGCTAAACATCGTCTTCGCATCGGCTTTGAACACCCCGAAAGGATGGATCCGGCAGATGTCTCATCCTTAAACGAGCTGCTAGATCGCATCGCCGCCCTGGGAGTTGCAACAGACTACGATCGGATTGGGCTTAAACCCGATAAGAGGGAAATCAGGTCCCCGCCGATCACCCATCTGGTAGCGGTCGTGGAGGAATAAGCTGAGAATACTTCTCCCCCTAAGTTATGAACGAGCTATGTTTGGATTTCCGAGTCGTGCAGGCCGGATACCCGTCTTCGGGAAGAGACCTCATGTCCTCCGAACACAGAACCGGGCGTTGAGCCCAAAGGCCACCAGGACACTCCGGATCCTGGGTCAGTGACCTCGCAAATTCTTCAAACTCCGAATACAATAGTGGATCAGGGTTCGGATTTTCACCCTCCCACCCACCACAAGCAATATTCCCCAAGTAATTCAGGTCCTCCAGACCTATGCGACCTAATGTATATATGGCACCAACCTGAGGAAATGGTCCATCACTTTTGGGCCAGATTCCTCGTTAAAAACAAGATCAAAGATTGCTGCGATGACAACGCGGTTTCAGTATTCTGTCGCAACTGTATGGACGAGGGAATCCTTAACGCCCTCAACCGCCGCCGCATACTGCACTTTGCAGATCTGGCACACATCATACAGAAGTACTGCGCAATGGAAAGCGCCTAGAAGGCCCAGACAGCTTGGTGGGACCCGCCTGCCTTCAAGCAGCCCACCGGACGAACAAAAAGGTTGCACCCTTACGGGGCACCTGATCATCATCTCATGGACAAAAAAAATCAAGCTCTTCATGGGACGTAGAACTGTCCTTGACGACCTGCTCGACAAACCCCGTCAGATACATACGACACCGAATACCGAATCAACACATAGCCTTCGGGCATGTTGGGTACTCCGGCAGGTAGCTAAAAGCGGCGAGGCCATCCTCACCAACATTACCCCAGAGAGGCACTCTGTGGAGGTCTCCGATCTCAACGTTTTTACGATCTTCGAGACCTTTTTTTCCAACAACCGGCGCAAAAGGGCATTACACAACCTTGCCGAAGTTAACCAGGTAGCCGCGATAAATCCTTCGAACTACATGGCGATAACTTTCGCCGCCGATGACAAGCCAAGGGCCAGATCAGTCCGAGCACTAGCCGCCTTGGTCTTAAACCCAATAGTGGATGGCTTTCGGCTCACCAAAGTGCTCATGGACGGCGGCGGCGGATTGAACCTCATCTACAAAGATACGCTCCAAAAAATGCAGATGGACAAAAGCCGCATTGAGCAAAGCGGCACCACTTTCCGTGGCATCATCCCTAGACGAGAAGCACGATGCTCGGGAAAAATTAAACTTGATGTAGTATTCGGCACGCCAGAGGACTACATGTCCGAAGAGTTACTCTTCCACATGGCACCTTTCAACAGCGGATATCGCACCTTGTTGGGACGAGACGCTTTCACACACTTCCAAGCAATACCCCACTATGGGTACATGAAGCTCAAAATGCCAGGGCCCAACGGAATCATCACCATCACAAGTGATCCGGATATAGCACTCCGTGCCGAAAATAAAACCGCATCCCTGGCCCTCGAGGCCTATCCGAGGCCCTCGCGGCCGAGGAGTTAACCACTCTGCGGACAACGATGGACAAGGACGATGTAATCCTCGATAAGAGATCCAAGTCCACCTCTTTCAAACCAGCAGACGAAATAGTTAAAATTCAAGTGCACTCGACGGATCCTAACAAGACAGCCTCCATAGGAGCACAGCTGGATCCGGCGGTCGACGTTGCTTTGTGAGCATTCTTGCGCGAAAATTGGGACATCTTTGCTTGGCATCCTTCGGACATGCCAGGAATCCCGTGTAGACTGGCCGAACACAGCCTCAACATAATAAAGGGGTTCAAACCAGTCAAGCAAACGTTGCGATGATTCTTTGAACCCAAACGGCAAGCCGTGGGGGAGGAGCTTGCCAAGCTACTTGAAGCCGGGTTCGTTAGAGAAATCAAACACCCGGATTGGCTGGCAAACCTGGTCATGGTACCAAAGAAGGACAAATCCTGGTGCCTTTGTGTCGATTTCAAGGACCTCAATAAGGCTTGCCGTAAGGACCCCTTCCCACTACCTCGCATCGACCAAATCATTGACGCAACCGCATGACACGACTCATTGTGTTTCCTCGACGCATACTCCGGATATCATCAAATCAAGATGAAGGAGTCCGACCAAGATGCGACAACATTCATTACCCCCTGGGCCTTTCTGCTTCAACACTACGCCTTTTGGGATAAAAAACGCCGGTGCCACTTACCAACACATGATTCAAACATGCCTAGAAAAGTAAATTGGCAAGACGGTGGAGGCCTACGTAGATGATGTCGTCATCAAGACTAAACATGTCGAATCATTGGTGGACGATCTACGACTCACATTTGACAACCTCCGGACATACGATATCCGACTCAATCCGGAAAAATGTGTCTTCGGCGTCCCAGCCGGAAAACTACTCAGGTTCATCATGTCCAATAGAGGAATTGAAGCAAACCCAGCAAAAATCCGAGCCTTGTCACAATTGGCAACGCCGACAGACTTAAAGCAAGTCCAAAAACTAGCGGGGTGTGTGGCAGCATTGAGCTGCTTCATCTCCAGACTAGGAGAAAAGGCACTGCCACTTTATCGCCTGCTCCGACGTACCGACCACTTTGAGTGGACGGACGCGGCAACAACCGGATTGGAAGAAATAAAAACCTTGTTAGCAAGCAACCCAATCCTTGCCGCACCAAACGTCGGCGAGCCTATGTTGCTCTACATATCTGCAACTCACCAGGTGGTGAGCACGGTGCTCGTCGTCGAACGAGAGGAAGAGGGACACAAATTCCCACTCCAAAAACCAGTATACTATGTATCGGCGGACCTTACGCCGTGCAAATCCCGATACCCACACTATCAAAAGATAGCCTATGCGGTCTTCATGGCATCTCAGAAACTGCGACACTACTTTCAAGAGTGCTCAATTACGATGGCTTCCGAAGTTCCACTCAACGACATTATAAACAATCGAGACACCACCGGCCGCATCGCCAAATGGGCCATCGAACTCTTACCATTTGACATAACATACAAGCCACGCCGAGCTATTAAATCTCAGGTGTTGGCTGACTTCGTCGCTGAATGGACAGAAGCCAAACTCCCTAAAGAGTACATCACAGACTCCAACTGGGTGATGTACTTCAACGACTCTAAAATGTTGGCTGGATTGGGGGCTGGTGTCATCCTAACATCCCCTATAGGGGACACAGTCCATTATGTATTACAAATCATGTATACGGACTCCAATAACGCGGCCGAATATGAAGCGCTACTGCATGGACTTCGGATGGCCGTTTATATGGGCATACAATGCCTTGAGGTGCGCGGGGATTCGAGCCTCGCGATATCTCAAATCAATGGAGAATTCGATGCAAAAGATCCGAAGATGGCGGCCTAGGCTTGAATTTAACCATGTGGCCCGAGACAGTAATCAGACAGCGGACATCCTTGCTCGAATGGGCGCTAAACGCGGCCCCGTCCCGCCTAACACCTTTGTGGAAAGGCTTTTCAAGCCATCCGTGGTATGGCAGGACGAGAGCGGAAATACCAGTCCGGCGCCGATCACACCCCCGGTGGCCGAACACGATTCCGATATCATCGGGGGCTCGGGCACTGAACCAACGCCTTCTGCCCATGTAATCATGGCGGTTATTGCTCCATGGACCAAACCCTTCTTAGCCTACCTTAATAGGCAGGAACTCCCTGATGACCAGAACGAAGCCCATCGCACAGTTTGACGCTCCAAAGTCTACAAAGTTCACGAAGGAGAGCTCTACAAGAAGAGCACTATTGGAGTCCTTCAAAGATGTATCTCCAAAGAGGAGGGGCAGCAGCTCTTGGCCGAAATACATGCTAGCCTCAGCGGCCATCATGCCGCATCTCGGGCCCTCGTAAGCAAGACCTTCCGTACAAGTTTCTTCTGGCCCACGGCCCGAGCAGATGCACATGCCCTTGTACAATGCTGTGTCGGATGCCGGCTCTTTGCCAATCAAAGCCATATGCCGCCCACAGCCCTAAGAACAATCCCCATTACCTGGCCTTTCACGGTCTGGGGGCTAGACATGGTTGGACCCCTTAAAGGGGGAAGCCATAAGAAGAAATATTTACTGGTTATGGTGGATATATTCACTAAATGGATAGAGGCCAAACTAGTAAAAACGGCTGAAGCCGGACCGGTGATAGATTTTATCTCCGGTGTTGTACACCATTATGGTGTCCCACATAGCATTATTACTAACAACGGCTCTAACTTCACAGCCGATGAGGTGAAAAATTGGTGTGCCAATCTGGGTATCAAGCTCGATTACGCCTCCGTATATCACCCGCAAACAAACGGTCAAGTTGAACGGGCCAATGGCCTGATAATGAGTGGCATCAAACCCAGACTAGTGCGATTCCTAAAAGAGTCAGATAAACACTGGGTCGAAGAGCTCGACTCCGTACTCTGGGGGCTACGGACCACGCCCAACCGTACAACCGGATACACACCATTCTTAATGGTGTACGGTGCAGAGGCTGTCTTGCCCTGCGACATTATTCATGACTCACCTCGAGTGCGTATGTATGAAGAGAGAGAGGCCGAGATCGATCGACAGGACTACTTAAATGGCATGGAGGAGGAGCGCGATGTCGCAAAAGCTCGTTCCGCATTCTATCAACAACAAACTCGAAGATACCAAAGCAGAGAAGTGAGGGCAAAGACTTATAACGTCGGTGAGCTTGTTTTACGCCTCCCAGAGAAGAAAAAGGACAAACTCAAACCAAAATGGAAAGGTCCCTTCATTATAGATGAAGTTCTCACTGGAGGAGCCTATCGCCTTCGCAATGCATCGGATAATCGCTTAGAGCCGAACCCATGGAACGCTGCTCGGCTCCGAAGATTCTACGCCTAAGTTCGGACATATACCTTTGTTCGTTCCTTTTTCTCCTCTTTCATTTTTTCCTTTTTCTCATTTTCCTACAATTTCTAGCGTGTGTTCGGGTAAGCCGCACACTTGAGGGGTATACATCCTTAAATGTACACAACCCACCATAACTGGGGCTTCTCTCAATAGAAGCCTATTATTATTTTGAGCATAGAGCTCACCATATATATGTGTCGTTTGCTCATATACGTCCTTTCTTCGCCATTATATGCACCTCTATGACTTAATTTTTTGCCAAGCTGGATTGCCTGGCTCCTGTGCTTATGCCCTACGTTCCCGCTTGTTCGGCTAGGGCATAAAGGGAGCACCTCTGTGATTGTTACAACCGGGTTGTCCGGACATGTACCTCAGACGGGTGAAGCCGAAAGCTAGCGTTCTTAAGAGAATAATCGGTCGGCAGACAAACGATGAACTGCCTTCGTTGCAATATAAACTCCCAAAATGTAAAGCTTCATGTGATTTTTTAGCATCATAGCTTAGGCATGCATAAATAACGCATGCTGGCCCAGGGAGAGGAACCCTTAATGGAACTATTCTCCCTGGAAGATGTTTCTTACGTTAAAGAGTAATATAACATAGCTCCCCGAATACAGTTCGTCTGTTCAAGCACTATGACCGGATTGCCTGGTTTCCGAACATACTTGGTGTTTACCACAGGTATAGTATTCGGAAACACTCCAACCCTTGGGTTTCGGAGGTTGAAGCGGAAGGTCTGTCATGACAATCTTTTCAAGTTCGGCCGGAGATAAGTTTGGTGATAAAGTACATTGTTACATGGAATCAAGCGCCTACTCTTCATCTATGCCATCTATAAGGCTGTCTAGTTTACAGTCCTGTTGTGAAAATTTGGCGGCTGTCTTTACTTGGTCATACACCAAGCTAACCGGAATTTCTTGTCCGTCTGGTCCCCGAGGTCCGACCCGGGCCATATGATTCGGATCAAGTCCGGTATACCGTGTTTTCACCATGGCCCAGGCTTCTCGTGCATCTTCTCGACATGCTGATGCCTTCCATAGTTCAAAGCGGCATTGAGCTCCCTTGAATAAATTCACGAGCTCCTCCATAATTTCACAAGAATCGGATGGCCACAAAGCCTTAGCCATGTCCCTCATTGCTTTCCGAGCTCGCTCGTGCACTTGGGATAGCTCTTGCAGCAAGTCGCCTTGAAATCCGGACACTTCTCCCTCGGGCCGCCCACTTAACAAACCTACAGGAACAATTTCGTAAAACTTTCCATCAGGGGATCATATGAAAGTCAGGATAAAAGACATACTGAATATGCCGCCTTTCAGATTTCTATTCTCCTTCAAGGCATCCGAAAATTGGGCTTGGCTTGCTTGATGTTTGCATCATGTAGCTTGTTCTTCTCATCAATGGTCCGTGTTAATATACGTTGACTAGCGGCTTCTTGCCCTTCGGCATGTTGTTTGTCCACCTGAGCAGCCCTTAGCCTCTCCTCCAACTGATCTATCGATACGGCCGCTGTAAACAAAACAATGCATATTTAAAAATCATTACTGGCGCAGAATCGTATTTTTCGGATATTGTTGTGCTTAGCATCATGTGCCTTCTTGGATTTCTTCAAATTTTCCAGTTCGGCGGTGACAACATTTAGCTTGGTCCGACATTCTTCAAGTTCATTGGACAATGTGTTATTTTTTCCGTGAGTACCTGATGATATAACGACCCTTAAATCAGTTGGGCCAACTGCTTCAAGTATCGGGGGCTACTGGCACATGATTATTGAATCTACACAGAGTTCTTACCCGCATATCCTTTGAAAGCAGGTGAGTGGCTCCGGCAAGCCCATCCCGAGCAGCTCGGATATATGCATCCGCAGAGCTGAGGGCGTTGAACGCCTCTTCGGTGAAGCTCGGGTCGCGCATGGCCTCTTTCCGTTGCCGATGATTCATCGCGCTCTCCACTTCAGAATTGGTGACGGATACATTATCCGAATCCTCTTGGAGATGACAATTCGGTGGTGCGCCCGTATCAACCCTAGTACTTATGGCAGGGTCTGGGGCCAGATTGTTCGGTGCATGGCCAGCAAGGTCCCCGGATACAGTCCGGCCTATGCTCCTCCTAAAATATGGCACAACGAAAAATGTCATAATCTGGTCTATCCACCGAGTGCATGTTAAAAACTATACCTCTTTGATGAAGATGAGGGCCCGACAGTATCACCGTTTGCCTTTCTTTTCAAGGATTCACCCTGTGCGGGCGTCGCCCTCTTAGAGGACGCCTTTGTTGCAGTTCGGCGAGACGAGCGCCGCCCCTTCGGAGCATGAGACAATGTGGTGGGTGAGGCGCAAGGGGAAAACTCTTTTTGAGGAGATCTCTCCTGGGTATTTACATGGGAGGAGGGAAGAAGGCCGGGGTAGTCGGCTATAATGGCCACTTTTGTACCGTCACGGCTTGCCTGATAAAAGACCCCCTCCTTAAGCTCTACAAATATATCCGGATCTTCTTCAAATCCGGGATTTTTGTCTCGAACATGGTCTCTGGTTGCGGAGCAGGGCTGTGGACCCCCTTTACAACCTTCCTCCACTCCTGTTGAAAATAGCCGGATTAGATTCGGCTAGCATGACTCAGGAAAGAAATTGAGCGAGGCTAATGATCAAAGAAAAATTCACCCAGTCAATGGGGTTATACATGGAAAAACCTTCCTGACATTTCAAGCGAGTGAATCTTCCTTCTCCCCTTTGTAAAGGCCAGCTAAGATGGTGGCCAAAGCGGCAAAATTGTCCGGACCCTTGCGTAGACAGCATGATGCATCGTCCTCCCCGTTGTAATGCCACATAGGAAGCCCTCTAGATTGGAGCGGCTGAATGCATCGCGTTATTGAAATCGCCATTACCTCAATTATAGACAGCCCGGAGCGGGCAAGTACTCTGATCTTGCTTACTAGCCTCTTAACCTCCGCACTGTCTTCTTCCTCGAGGCTTCAGGGACGCCAGTTGATGCACTTCTTTAAAGGAGAACTGGAGAATTCGGGAAGACCACGCCGGATTGGGTCCGGAAGAATGGAGTCTTCAATATAAAACCATTCCGAGGGCCACTCTTCGGATGCCTTCTTTGGAGTGTCGGACAGGTAACCTGTCCCGGCTATGCGCCATACTTCGATGCCGCCTACCTCGAATATGGATCCCTTTTGGGAGCAGGGGACGAGGCAGAAAAATTTCTGCCATAGCTCAAAATGAGCCTCACAGCCTAGAAACAACTCGCAAAGAGCAACGAAGCCCGCGATATGCAGGATGGAGCCTGGCGTCAGATTGTGCAGTTGGAGGCCGTAAAACTCCAGGAGACCTATGAGGAAAGGATGGATAGCAAATCCTACGCCTCTCAAAAGGAAGGAAACGAAGCACACCCACTCCTCTTTAGTAGGATTGGGGAAATTCTCCGCCAGGGCTTCGCCGTTGAGGGAAGTTAATCCAGCCCGAACGGAGACTAGATCCGTAGGAGGAAGACATCCCTGCGTCTGAAGTCTATTCAGATGGGCGCGGGATACCGAGCAGCTTTCCCAATCGCCTTTTTGAGGGCCATGGGGGCGTGAAGAAGAGCCTAGGGCGCTGGTCATGGTGGAAGGCTTTGCTCGCGGCTGGACTTGGCGATTTTCTTCGTGCACGATGTGGGATGCCATTTGGTGATCTGTATCTCCTTATATAGATGCCATCTGAGCCTGGTAAAGGACTTATTTGCAAAAAAGCATGGATCGTTCATATTCACTCGGCGTGCGGAAATCGAAGCGTCAACAGGGGGAATCGTAAAAGGCGTCAAGATTATCACCAGATTGTCATCAGTCCGGATTATAATGAAGAACCCGCCTTGCAAAGCCGAAGACATGAACCGAATATTACGTCGTCATTGAAGGCAAGTTCGGGGGCTACTAAGGGAGTCCTGGATTATGGGGTCCTTGGGCGTCCGGGCTGTGTAACATGGGCCGGACTGATGGGCCGCGAAGATACAAGATAGAAGGCCTTCCCCCGTGTCCGGATGGGACTCTCCTTTGCGTGGATGACAAGCTTGACGTTCGGATGTGTAGTTTCCTTCCTCTGTAAACCGACTTTGTATAACCCTAGGCCCCTCCGGTGTCTATATAAACCGAAGGGTTTAGTCCATAGAGGCTATCATAAATCATATAGGCTAGACATCTAGGGTTTAGCCATTACGATCTCATGGTAGATCAACTCTTGTAACCCCTATACTCATCAAAGTCAATCAAGCAGGAAGTAGGGTATTACCTCCATTAAGAGGGCCCGAACCTGGGTAAACATCGTGTCCCCTTGTCTCCTGTTACCATCGATCTTCAGACGCACAGTTTAGGACCCCCTACCCGAGATCGACTGGTTTTGACACCGACACTCCCCATAATGCTTTGCCAAGTAAAAGAAGATTCCTTGTTTTTACTTTGCATTCAACAAATAGCCATCAGAAAAATATTTGGCTCTCAAAATTGTTGCGCGTAAAGAATCCAGATTATCTAGAAGATGCCACGCTTGTTTTGCCAACACCGCGAGGTTAAAGCACTAGATATCACGAAGTCCCATACATCTTGGCTCTTAAGAACACACATCTTCAACAAATCCATCCCGTGTATCCTCTTGTGATTGTCCTCATCTCACCACCAATAATGTGACATCGCGACAATTATTCCTTCACAAGTTTGTTTAGGAATTTTTTAGACTGACATGGCATAAGTGAGAATAGCTTGTACACCAGATCTGAGAACTTCCTTCCCTCCAATGGATATTATCTTTACTTCCGTCAATTAGTTCTCATATTAACTCAATCAACAAGATGTTGAAGAAAATTTGATTTGTCATACCCATAGTGGCAGACAAGCCCAAATCGCCTATAAATATCTATCACTAAGAGCCTCTGTCATGATATAAAAAATGCTCAATTTGATCTCGAGTCTCCACTCCTGAACTTGGGCTAAAGAAGGTGCTCGATTTTTCCACTCACCAATTGTCGTGAGGCCACACAATAAGAATCTAGAATCAATTTCAAAGACTAGAATTTTGTGAATTAGCTTTCATGAGGA
This sequence comes from Triticum aestivum, assembly GCF_018294505.1. Lineage (NCBI taxonomy): Eukaryota > Viridiplantae > Streptophyta > Magnoliopsida > Poales > Poaceae > Triticum > Triticum aestivum. The sequence goes on along the minus strand of NC_057808.1, from coordinate 297,417,812 downwards.
TCAAAGAGTCATGAGCAAATAGAAGGTTTGTATAGAAGGGCCTCTCCACAAACTTGTCTTCAGAGTTAAAAGAACCTGATACTCATCAGTGGACACACACCGCATTACCAAGTTGATCCAATTTTCATGAAATCCAAGTATCAACGTAATTTCCTTCAAAACAGTCCATTCAACTCCTTACCCTTTTTGGTGTCTTGATGCCAGAGGGGATAATTAAGTTCTATTAGGTTGCCCCAGGTTTTTATTTTGTTGGGGCTGGATGATCACAAGCTCTTGCTCCTTCATTTACTTCTCTGAGTTTATCGAAAAAGGCTTTCGCCCTGCTAACCACAACCCAACACACCAACACCCACACTCACCCAAGGCCAGATACAAAGGTGCCCAAGAGCTACAACAACAACACCCGCATGACTCGAAGTAGACTACAAAATGACGATAGGCATCGCTACGGAGCCGTTGGAGCCCTTCTGGTGATACCGCGAAGAGGTGAAGTTAATAGTTGATGAAACCCTGAGCTCCAAAACAGTGCTTCAGGAAGGGCATGGCACCGAGGAACCACCATTGCCCGATCCAAAGGTCTAGATTTTTCATCTACAACACGAAGAAGGGAAAGGGAGCAACCACAATGGAGACTTCAAGAAGATGACGACGTCCACGGGCACCGCCTCTGTCGGCCTAGCCTAGGCCAAGTAGGGTTTTCACCCGACAAGCATGCTCCACCTTTGCCCACAGTGCGCAGTTGCACACGCCACAGACCGTCAAACCGCTAGCCACCACATTGCCCACGTGGCCATGGCCACTAGCCATTCGTAGCTAAGCCGTAAACTCCACCCACGAGCACCGCCGCTCCCACCACCTAGGCCGTTGCCCAGGACACCTGATGTCCCATATGCCCTCCATGGCTGTGGTGATGAACAAACCGCCATGCTTCGGCCGCCGATAAAGCCGCCAGCGACCGAACCAACCAGATCGATCGGGGAGCCACTAGGTCGGAGAAGAGGCGCAGCAGGAGCGGACCCCATCAACGCCCGACACCCTGCCAATGATGGGTGGCCCGACCGCATCGCCCCCCACCCATCTCTCCCACCACCTCTCCACATGCCACCCCCTATGATGCTGAATTGTAGCTCCCGACCTGGATCCGCAATTGGCCTAACCCGCCCAGTAGCCCAATGACGTGAGGTGCCGAACCGGCCACCACCTACAACCGCGAGAGGACACCAGGGACATCCCCTAGAGCCGCGCGCCAATGGATAGACGTCAGAGCATGTCCAATCGCCGCCGTGAAATGACCCGCACTGCCACCACACCTTTGCAGCCCACATCCATGCAGCGGCCCGGGGCGCCCGTCGGCAACCAGGGCCAGATCCGGGCCAATTTGATCGGGCCTTAGTTGGCACCCACCAGTTGCGCCCCCTTGCCCCGCCCAGCCGACTGGAGAGGAGGGAGAGGGCGCCTACCATTGTCACGCCGGCACCCCCGCCAGCAGAGGGCCACGATAGGGGCAGCCACCCGTGACCCGCGCTGCCCACGACCCGCAGTCCCTGAAGCCAGATCTGGACGTCCACATCGTCCCTCTGCAGCCACCATCGCTGGCTCCAAGGCAGCACCTCCTAAGCGTTGCCCGTCACCACCACTATCCCGACCCCGACGCCATCCGCAGGCGAGGCAGCCTCGGCCTGCGCCAAGACCCCCGCGTGAGGAGACGCGGACTCCCCGCCGGCGGCCACGCTCTCTGGCGATGGCGAGGGGGGTTGGGAGGAGGGAGCCCCGACGGCGGCGGCGCTAGGGTTTGCCACCGGGACGCTCGTGGGAGCGACGCGGAGGGGCAGGCGAAGCTTATCCGAGTTTGTGAAACTCTTTAATAATCTTGCACCGTACTTTATTTGTGTGTGATGGCTTTCTACTCATTATTTATTGTATGTTTCAGACTATGTGTTGTTATGCTTAGTTCATAATCGTGGATCTAAGTTGAGTACTGTTACATTGTCGTATCTTGACCAATCTATCTCTCCATGATTATACTCCATCCTTTCATATAGATAGGGCCTAATACATTTTTCGAGGTTGCCCTTAACTATTGATAAGATTAATAATATATGAGATGTACAATGTGAACATTATATCATTAGAAACTCCTTCCACATATGAATTTGATGATATGCTTTGTGTAACTTGCATGTCATATATTATTGCTCTAACATGTGGTCAAATTAGCCTTGAAAAACACATTAGGCCCTATATACATGGAAGGAGGGAGTATATTACCATGTCCCATATCAAATCTTCTTACGCTATGTCACACACTAGTGCAAAACTTGTTTATATTTCATATCTTGTACACTTTGCACCAAGTTCTATATAGGCGATTAGACGAGATGCGGTGGACCAATCATAAACCATAAACCATAAAAGAGACACAGTTAACAATTTAACTAGACTAATATGTCAAAACTAAAAAGAGCATTCCAACGCTTCATGGCAAATCAACATACTTCCTTAAGCCAAAACTTTTCGGCAGAAGAACAGTAAATCAATTTGCAGCTTCGAAGAAAAGAAGCAGGGGTTGCATTTCCTTTTCCTCGCACATACTGAGCACTTGAATCCAATCACCAACAACCTGGACAGACCAAAAGTCAGGTCATAGTAAGCGAAAAATCAAGAAAAACCTTCACTTTTAGTAGGTGCAGGGCTTATATCTGGTTACCTCAGATATAGCGCTGGCCGTAGAAGCAAGCCTGGATGCAAAAATAGCAAACCAATCCATGTTAAGTGTCTAATGAGTATGATCGTATCAGTATAACAGGAAACAGATACCTGCATACATCGATCTATTTTACGAGCAAAACATATTTCACTAAGCAGTCTGTAATTTACCGAAAAAGGCTTTCGCCCCGCTTTATATATAAAGCATCAAACCACAAGCATTCAGTACAAACACACGCTACGCCACCGCAACACACGCACACACCCAGGATAGGATACATAGGCGCTGAGCGCAGCAACACCACTCCTAGCAGTACCGCCCCGAAGAGATGAAGCTACATATGACGAACCATACGCTCCAAGGCGGCGCCTTCAGGAAGGGTACGACGCCGGAGCGTCGCCACCGCCCGATCCAAGGATCAGAGTTTCCCCCGGAGCCGCATGACGGGCAATGAGAGCCGCGACCCGCGACGACGCTTTCAAGAAGGGAACGATCTCCGCCACCGCCGGTCCGTCCGAAGATAGAGCAGGTTTTCACCTCGGCCAATATTCACCGCCACCGAACGCCACACCCCGGCAACCACGCCGCCCACACGACCATGGTGACCGGGCAGCACCAAGGCACGGGCTCTGCCCAAGAGCACCGCGCAACCACCATCAGGGCCGCCGCCCCAGTATCCAAGACCTCGACACCACCTCACCCGAGACCCGCCGCACCCCAACGAAAGGGACGAGCGGAAAGGTCCCACCTTTCGCGCCCCTAGGCAATCCCCAACGTCGAGACCCAATAGGTCGGCCAGAACTGGCATCCACCGACCCATCCTGCTGCCCCAAGCGCGAGACGAGCTCGGTCCTGCAGCACCGAGAGGGGGACGAGGTCAGTCCTGCTGCACCGTGCGCGAGACGAGCTCGGTCCTGCTGTATCGTGCGCGAGACGAGCTTGGTCCAGCGGCATCGAGCGCGAGACGAGCGGTGGACCACAGCTGGGAGAGGACCAGCCCATTGATGGGGGTAGCGCCCGGGCGACGAGGAGATGGGGTGAAGGTCGAGACGGCCCGAACGCAGACAAACCGACGCCAGAGAAGCCGGCCGTTGCAGATCCATCGAGCCACCGTGAAGCCGCCACGACACCGGTAGGCCACCCGAGACCTACCCCTGCCGCCGCCCACGGCCGGAGCAGCGGCCACGCCCAGCCGCTGCCCTACCCGCGTCGCCCGGCGAGCTCCAAGCGCCGAAGCCGCCGGGCACGCACCACCGGAGCCAGGCGCCGCCGGCCGGCCCCAAAGCCAGATCCGGCAAGAGACTGGTCACGCGCCACCTCCCGAGACGGGAGCACCGCAGCCGCCCCGCGCGCAGAACGAGGGACGCCGGAGCGCCGCCACCAGCGGGCCACCCCGCCGCCCCGCGAAACCGCCACCGCGCCGCTGGATCCCGCAGACGTCCAGCGCCGCCGCTCGAAGGAGCCGCCCCGCGCCGGCGCCCACAAGCGGACGGGGAAGGAGGGCCCCGCCGCCGCCGCGCCCCCCGGGCTTTGCCCGACGGAGCTCGCCGGCGACGGCGGGGGGAAGGGAAGGGAGGCGGGGCCGAGGGCCGCGGCTGCAGGGAGCCCCCCGGGCGCGCGCGGGCGCGCCGCGGGAGGGGAGGGGAGGAGAGGGGGGGGGGAGGGGGGAGCGGGGCGGGCCGGGAGGCGCGCGCCCGGCGGCCGGCGGCGGCGGGGAGGCTAGGTCGGGGCGGCGGCGGCGAGGGAAGGAACCCTAGCAGAGCGGGTCACTCAACTTCGCGTGGGTTTCCTCCCCCGCAGCATGATTTGCTGGATTGAAGCCTTCACACTGGCTTCATTCGCAGTCTGTAATTTTGGAAGAGTAAAGAGGGGTCTTTTGAATAGGCCTACCATTGACACCAGGGAATGTTTGCTCGGTCGACTTGTACCGCGGTAGATAACGCTGATGTCTATCTCAGTCCCAAGGGCAGCCAAAATATGAGGTAGCATGTCCCTCACACTCCCATTTCCAGTCTGCCATCCCAAAGCTAAAAACAAAAGTTAAATGGGTAAGAAGAGATTTCATGTTGATTAATAATCTCATTCACAAAACAGCATAGGAGCAGATTTCATAGTAGTTGCTTGAATGATCAACTCTGTGCGCAGCAGCGAATGTTTTTTAGTCATCAACAGCATAGTCCACTAGCCTGCGCTGCGATGGTGGTTTGCTGCTGGTACTTGACTAATAATCCCCCTCCCTCTGTTTTTGTGAAGCCCACCTAACTAGACACTCGACTAGGTTCGATCAGTCCAAGCTAGCCGCCGACTAATCAGACACTAAGATGTCATGACACGGCTTGGTGACTCAAGAACCTTTTCAGCAGGCAAAATCCTAAAAAACATTAAGCAAAACACTATGCAAAAAGTTTAAGAGTACTACATGACCAAATATCTGTTAGAATCTCCACACCAAATGTGGATATATATATATATATATATAAAAGAAAGACATTTACCAACTGTGAAAACATAAGGGGAACTAGAGAGAGTGTGGCTCATATGATTTGATTTTCCACAGCCACCCACATCAGGATCACAAGTTCTGTGGACATCCATCATCACAGCCTTCAAAATATCATCAAATGAATTGCCTGGACAGATCCTCTGTATCATGGAACAAACAATAAACCCAGGCGCAACATATTAGCAACCATAAAGTACAGAATACAATAAACCAGTAGAAGAACACAACTAACCATTGCATAATTAAGTGAACAAGCATTGATATAATGGAGAAATGATGTATATTTTTGTTGTCTAGACTCCAACCCGCAATTGTAGCAGATCATCCTTTCATGGACGTCTGCACCGAACATATCGTGTGCGATGCATTCATCGTTTGCACAGTCCCATGAGCCACTACAATTGCGCTCGTGAGATTCAGCAAGGTAGTCAGCACGATATGTGAATGAATCATGCATGCGTCTTAAGATTGCCTCCAATACCTCAGATGCATCATTCATTTGTCCCTGATCATGGTCAAAGAGTATCAGATAGACAAAGGAGTCATTTGTAGATAGAGTTTTCAATCTGATAACAAAATGATGTATAAATATGTGTACGCACGAAACTATGAATAAAAAGACAGAAATATACCATCCGAATTAACTTCTCAGCGGGGAATGAGATGCTCAAAGCCATCCTCAAAGAAGTAGGTGCAACAGCCTCTCCTTCCCCCTTAGATACTTTGCTCAACTCGGTAAAAATATGACATAACACACATACAACACAAGAAACAGCACCAGGATCTCCAACATGTTTATGGTGTGACGATGTTTTGAGCAGATCATCTCGGAATCCCCTTAAATGCCATAATGACTGAATGTAGAGAAGAATAATTGTCATTATGTGAAACAAATCGCAGATGCATGTGTCATAAATCAGATAGTTACCTGGATAATCACATTCAAGAGACAACTCTTGTCGTCATCATCACTTTTAAGACCAGACCCATGAACTACTTCCCCATTTGTAATAAATGCTACAACTGCAATACAGGGATCATATAATCTCAAAAGATTATTGTAGACAACTAAGATGACAAAGAGACTAGGCGGTGTTATTATCGTAGCATACTGTTGGTATGAAGGATACAATTATACATACTGTTGATATCGTAGCTACTGTTGGTATGAGGATACAATTATCGTAGCATACTGTTGATATGAAGGATGCAATTATAAATGTACAACAACAGTAGAGCAATATGGAAGAAGATATAGTATCATAGGTCCTGATCAAACATATATCCGTATAAGTTTTGTTTTTGTTTTTTGCAGGGATATATCCGCATAAGTTGTTGCTTCTATAGATCATTTTGATAGCTTGTAATTGCAGCTCTTACCAGCTTCATTACATATTGTTGTATTGATTACATTAGAGTCAGTTTGTACAGACTATTTTTTCCCTGAACTAATCTTCTCTATTTCCTAAGGCATCAAAGTTTTGTTTGTGATAATCAAACTCTTATTTATCAGGGTAATATAATATCACGATACAATTAAGCCTTTACATACAATTGCTCAGCATAAACTACTTAAATTACACGGTGAGAACGAGGAAAGCATGTTCTGTGATATATGAATAACAACTAAGCATCTGTAGTGAACTAGCAATAAGAGAACACATTAACACAACTAGATGACCCGTTGCGCCAATGGCGCAAAGGCCGAGTGTAAGCCAAGTAGTGAAAGAGTGAGCATATATCTCTTTTATCATGGCTGTCTCAAAAGAATACTACACATCAGTCTAAGCAGCAAATTACCGATAGTTAAATGCACAAGATGGTCTTAGGGGATTACATAAGATCCAAAAGTATGATAAACATAGAAGTCTTGGTAGGCATTTATACTAATATTAAGTTATATAACAAGGAGCTCTTGCAACTTGCTTATATTGAGTAGACGATCAGGCGCAGTCCCTTGGAAGTGCATTTGAAGCCGAAAGCATATGCTTGCCCTTTTTTCATCTGTGCCTGACGGAAGAAGTCGCTCCAGCCTTTAGTGATGGTGGCCCTTTTGTCAACACCCTTCATAAAGCGTGTTGTGACAGCGGTAGTTCTATCTCCAGTAGTGATTGGCAGTTCACCATGGTCAACATACATGTGTGGGAAAAGGGAACCAGTAGAAAAGGGAATGCTAAAGTACTGAAAATAACAGTAAAGGTTAGTTATTGTATGAATAGGACAGAGCAACTACAAAGGATTACCATTCTTTTGCCGTGTGTTGCAAATGTCTCTGTCATGTGGCACACATAGTAGCGATCAGGCGTGGTGGTGCTGCAGATGATCTTTCGCAGTCTACGAACATTATGGTTGTAGAGCGTAACTGTGTTGCCCCACACAATGTGGTGACTAAACTCATCTAAGTAGTGGATGCAAGGCTCACCTATGTTAAATTATATAAAGTTATATCGTTTAGTAGTTGTTGCGAGAGTTGTTCGAATGAGAAGAGTAATGTAGCCCTTACCATGGAGAATGTACTTTCCAGACTTTAGATGGATTTTCTTGCCTTTGAACTTTCGGATTGAGCTTGCTTTGCGTGGGCGATGAATATACTCAAAAGCTGGCATGACTCATTGCGCCAATGGCGCAAAAAGCATCGGTCAGACGAGTCTTCAAACCATGTGTATGTGCTAGTTTAAGAGATATACTTTTATCTCATTATATGGTATCATGACAGATGAAAAGGAAGTAATGACATTACTGATAATAGCATACATTGGTTTGACAAAGCAAGTTGTAGTAGGATCAGTCTAAAGACATAAAAAATTGAACACTGATTAGATCATAAGCAAATAGAAACTTAGTGCTGATAAATAGTGTTTTAAGAGAACCTAGTGCTGATCTGTAACAGAGGGAAAAACATCCAACAGATACAGGAAGATATTTCTTTCTGCACTGCTGCCCCAAAAGCACACTTCATGATGGTCTTACCAGCAAACAACCAATAGTCATACGATACAGGATGATCTTAGGTGGCTTACATACGATCCAAAAGGATGCTAAATATAGAAGTCTTGGTAGGTACTTATACTAATATTGAGTTATAAAGCAAAGGGCTTTTGCGATCTGCTTATATAGGATAGGATAGACAATCATGTGCAACCCCTTTGATGTGCACTTGAAGGCGAAGGCATAGGCATGGCCTTTCTTCATCTTTGCCTTACGAAAAAGCTGCTCCAGTTTTTAGTGATAGTAGCCCTGTTGTCAACACCCTTTATAAAACGGGACGTGACACTGGTAGTTCCGTCTCCAGTGCTTATTGGCAGCTCACCATGATCAGCATCCATGTGTGGGAAGAGGCTGTTCTTAGAAAAGTGTGTCCTAAAGTACTACAGATGAGGATAAAGGTTATTCAGCATGTGATTTGTCAGCATATTATTGTATAAGACATAACAAAGTATCTGTGAGAGATTACCATCCTTTTGACCAAGAAAGAGCATCGCCTTTCTCCCAACAAAAATGAAAAGGTGAAAAAAAGACATCTTGCGACACCATTAGCTTTCAAGGCCCTCGATATAACATGTTGATACTGGGTTTTTCTTTAGAAAAATTCTTATCCCCACATTCCAATTCCCACGAATCATTCAAGTAATCTCGGACTCATAAAATTAGAAATGTTGAGATAATAAAAATAGCAGAGTAACACAACACTTGCAGGGTGAAGAGGAGCTCATCTAGAGCTTAGGCCCTCTGCCCGCCATGTAGGCGCCGGAGATGAGTCCTGACACCGCTCTGAATAAAATGTAGGGCGACAAGCAAAGGGTAGGTCTAGCATGAGGACAAGCAGAGAGCACGAGCAAGGGATCACACCTGCTGCAAATTCCATCATAAAAGGCGACCCTCTACTCAGTTTCTTTAGATACAGGTTCTGATCAAAGTTAATACGCAGACCATCTGAAACCATTAGTTTCAGCCTACTCAAATTACAAAATTGACATATGAATAATACCTCTCACAAATATATATGCATTAGTCAGATCCACCGACTAAGAAATTTACAAAACTCTGAAATATAAGATCGCATCTGGTCTTGTAACTTGCTCTCACTATGGAAGCTAAAACATCAAAATGTATATAGAATGTGTCTATATCTCTAGCATTACTCAATCTGGAATACTCTGCTTATATGATTGGTCCCTTTTGCGCTACGTTTTCGGGAAAGGATTGGTCGTGGCTCTTCAAGCCGCTCTCTCGCCCTTGCCAATCGGGAACAGCCCACCCTCATCCATTCATTCACGTAGCCCTCAAATAAACCCACCCTTAGTTTGCTGACCCTACAGGCTCACGACCCCACCCTTCATACTCCATTGAAGCGGCAGTGAATGTGAAAATTAGCGGACGGTTGACCAGCCGCCACCAGACAAAATTTCACTGTTGTAACTTTATCGGGCGGTCAAAAATGTCTGGCGCGCGCAACGCCCTCAGAACGGCGGGTAGTCTACGACGATTTATATGTTCGATGTACCAAAGTTGCAAACGAGCATGAGTTGACGAGTCATTGGGGGCAGACACCACACATGAAAACATAATCTAATCAACATACGTGGATTTCGACAAACCAAAACCTAACCTCCTTTTATTTTTTCCACACAAACCTACCAGGACTCCTAGATCGACATTGAACCCGCCGCAGCACACTGGCGCAAACTTGTACGCCACTAATCTTAACACAAACACCTTTTTTAGTCTAGGATTTCACCGCTGAGTTCAGCGGTTACTAAGGGTAACAGCTTTAAGCATCTTCGGAACACATCAGTCCTCAACTCTTGCTCGCTTTGCTGCGCGTCTCTCACCATCGACGCCGCTGATGGATCCATCAGCAACCTTGGTCCTTAACTCGGAGTAGCTTCCTGTCTCGGACCAGTTATCACCAGTGGCGGACCTAGAAAGTATTTTGAGTGGGGGCAAACTAATTGACTGGGGGCATATTCTATAGAAATTTGAAGAATTTAAGAATATTTTTCCAAAAACACAAGCAAATCATACCGAAATTTCATATTTTCAGTGGGTGCCTAGGCCCCCACTCACCATAACGTGGGTTCGCCCCTGGTTATCACCGCCGGCGTAGCTCTGATTTTCTGGATCATAGGTACCCACCTCTTCCACGGTTGAAGAACGGGACTGGACTTGTGACTCATCTTCGCAACCTTCATCTTCCATCGATACACCATCAGCCCTCCCGTACACGGTATCCTGCATTCAGGAGTGGATAGTTTATAGATCTGTACCCTTTGGGTTGCAAATGAGCAAGGGGAAGGGCAGTCAAAACAAGAGCGGCACGTACCTCAATCACCGACCTGCACGAAAGCCGCATGCCCTGGAGCACTGCCGCCAGCGACATGATCATCAGATGGCAAGAACTGAAGATGCCGGTCATGCTCATCGCTGACTGCAAGGGCACTCGAGCTAGAGCTGGAAGACACATGGCTAACAGAGCCCCCGCCTGAATCAGGTGTAGACATCTCTTGTTTGGCTGAATTTTGTCTTCCAATGCAATCACATTCCATCTCGCATGGCGGCTATTGGTGTCAGTTTATCCATTGCTATCTTCAAGATGTCCATTGCACACTCATAGTCATAGGCCTCTGTATTTGCATCTCCAGCCTCACCACTTCGAGTGCATGTGTGTGAAGATTTGAGTGCCTAAAGGTTATTGAATTCACTGAAATGCTATCCTTCTGAAGGTGTGATAAGTGGGTTGACAATACATCTCTTGCATCCTTTGTCCAACGTTTCAGAATATGTTTTGCTGGTATCTGGTATATGCCGACGAAATCAAGGACCTACAAAACCCATAGCCGGTATTCTTAATTGTCTCATTTAACAAAAAAGAAATAGTTCTTGCAAGGAATGTGTTATCATCAGAATGAAATCTTTGTTACCTTAACTGCATGGCAGCAGAGCAAGAATGTGTGCTCGAAATTAGCACACTCACATATCAGTTCCCTCCCTTCCTCAACAACTTCCACTTTGTACACATCCCGCACCACTTTTCATGTTTCTCTGGATGGTATCATCGCACGAAATAGATTTTCCCTTTACAGACCTCCTCTACTTTGTACTGCCCTGCTTCATACATAATTTCGCCAAACTAATAAGCTTCTTATATAGTTACAGCGGCCGACACCGGAAATAAAAAGGGGTTGCAGCAAAACATACCTGTGAACCGGATCTGCTAGGAACTCGAATCCGTCGCCTCCCGCCTCCCGCCTCCCGCCGCCGCCATCACCATAGCTCCTAGCTTCTCGCCTCGTGCGGTGCCCGAATGGATAGATTTGCCTTTTTTTCTCAGCGTCGCCGGCAAGGTTGGATCCACAATGTTGTGCACCCTTATCTGTTTATTAGGAAGACGACGTTTGCGCGCCGGGCCGCAACTGATGGTAGTCGTTGTGTACCGCGAGAAGAGATTTGTACCAACGGAACACGTGCATGATGGACCGCTAACCCACTGTCATCTCACACGAAGCCGGCTCCATACGCCACTGTAGGATTGGGCATATCCATCGTGTCTCTATACGATCACATTCAGTGCAAGCTAGAACGTGTCGCTGTCCCATTGGTACCCGAACTGGGAGCAGGCAAGCTCGTCCATGCCATCGCCACTCTCGCACAATATGCCTTCTTTGTCTTCTGTGCTGCTTCACCTAATAAAAATATGTAATTTCAGTCCAGATTAATTTCATGGGGCACTGAATCATTTAAGGAAACTTTCAGGAAGAGAAGACACATATTCCAGTTCAGCTTCTTCTTCCTATAATGTTATTATTTCGAAAGTGTGTTCCTGATCAACAAAACAGTAATCATATGTTATAGTACATGGCAGTGCCAGAGTTCCAAAAGAAAAACACATACATCCCATTATCGTGCAAATCCTACAATGGAAAAAATGTATTCAGTAGAATGTTTCTGACAGCATAAGCATTTCTGACATGTTTTTATTTGGAAGCAGATGTAGCAGAAGGTAATTAACTGAAGAAGTATGAAAAAAAAAGGTGTGATTACGCATTCCAAGACTAAAAGGTAATTAACTGAAGAAGTACGAAAAAAGGAAACTACCACAACAAAAAAGAGAACTAATATCAGAATGATCCCTACCCCTCCAACACTGAAGGCTTCGTTGTATTATGCAGAGCAAACTGGACACTCACCCTTCTGATAATAGAGACTATCCTCTAGGAGGCACTCCGCTTTGGAAGTGGCACTGATGTATGGAAGAGAAGTGCAATGATCTGCAGCAGAAAATGCACAGGATAAATAAAATTTTATGAGCTCAATTTCATTGTATAGAGAATACTTTTAACTGTTCAGTTATATATAACTATAAACCAGTCACACTAATTATAATTGTTCATATTAGCAATCTACACCTAGAAAAAAATTAAACCCCATCATTATTGTCCAAACCCATTGGTTCCTCATTTGATTTTTAAGATCAAAGCATGGAATGATTATTCTTCATATTAGTATATGATAACACCAAGCCAATAAACAATTTAAGAAATCATCATCTTCTCCAGGCCCATAGCTTCCTTCTCTTACTTTGAAAATTAAATCATGGATTACAACCATCATTGTCTGAACCCAACAATCACAGTACAAAAAAATTAAGGAGATGATAAGAGGCAGGGAAGAGATATCACCATTGCAAGGCACCATCTTGAGCTCAGTGATGGCGTCAATGTCACGTGCTCCTTGCTGAGGTTATAAACTGTCAACCAAATAAACTAAATGCTACATGTTACTGCACTTAATCACATTTGAGTGCCAAAAGACAGTTGAAACCAATTTAAAAACTGAATACAAAAGGGAACTAAAATCAATTGAAAAATGACATTTTGGAGGAGGTAGTTAGATTAATGATACTTGCTACTGAACCATGAGACCTGCTATGAAATCAAGGGTGTGAATTGTCTCATTTCGTACATTCAGGCCATTGAACATTGCAAAAAAAAAACTTGATTTATCGAGCAAAACATAGGGGGGGGGGGGGGGGGGGGGGGGGGGGCAGTTTTGGAATCCAGCCGCTTGCATCCCTGATCCTCATGTTGTTATTTACAGATGTAATTCACACTATTCAGTACCCGTCCAAACTTTCAGCTCCAACAGAACAACCAGATCACCCTGCATCATTGGCCAAACTGCATGCTTGCTACTGAAAATTTGAGTTCCTCAAACAAAAGGAATCATCCAAGAGTGATCAAACGAAGAATGGTGTACTCTTATAGACAGAAGAAATGCATGGCTGAAAAAAGAAAGAACTAAGAACGCAATAGAACAGCTAAATAGTAATTAAGTATGCACATGTATACTTGCAATCTAGGCAGATTAGGGGGAGAGAGAGCTCACCTTGTTCTTAGTCTTCCTCTTGTATTCTTCATCCGATCTGCACACATAAATCAAAAAATTAAAATCGCATTATCAATGAACCAGGGAAATCAAAAGGCAAAAAATAGGGGAGAGGGAGATGCCGAAGCTGTAGATGTGCAGTCTAGGTTGGGGATGGGGCACGACGACTCGTGAGCAGTGGTAGGCAGTGATGGCCGACTCCCTCCCCAGCCCCCTGCTCCTCAACACCCACCATGAAACCACACCAGACCTGCTCTCCTATTGGGGCGACTTGTGCCCGATCCAGAATCATGGTACATCCAGAACGTGGGGAGGTGACGTCCACAGGGAAGAGAAAGAGGCAAATGAACGTCGTGTGGCTGGAGGAGAGGCATCGAACGGGGCTGAAATGTACGGAGACACCGAACGCAACAGGTGACGGGAATACGCACCTTTGGTGCTGGTCATGACGATGGAGAGGAGCCAACACTTTATGGACCTGAGGCGCCGTCATCAACCGGCCGTGATCGCCGTCCCCTGCACCGGCCAGTCCATGGCGCTAGGGTCTGCCGCCGCCGCCGCCGCAGCGCTAGGGTTTGCCGCCGCCAGCCCCGGATTTGGTTGGAACGGGAGAGACGAGAGAGACATGGGCATGGTGGGGTTAACTCCCTCTCTCTCTCATCCATCAAACCCCATGTTCGATGCCCTGACACCCACGACTGCTCAGCCCACCCCTTTTCCACCCAGCACACACGCGACGCACACACTGCACGGCTGGGTCCGCGCGCAAGGGTGGCCCAGACGTCATCCACTCAGTCCCGAAGCCACGCCGTGCAAATAAACTAACGGTCAGATGTTTGACAACGAGGTAAAAAAGAGGTGAATTTTGACAGCAAGGCAGAATGAGGGAGCCGGATTCATCTCACGACGCAAATGCCTCAGCTATGCGGGTAGCATAGAGAGGTTTATATGTTCAATATCTGGTTATTTGTTTTGAGAGAAACACAGCATATGGGCTATTATGATGCTAATTGGTTGTTGAATGGATATATACACTATCCATGGCTGTTCAAGGACCAAGATATTAGCTTGTTGAGAAGCAACAAGGAAATCAGCAGCAAAAAGACAGCACTGGTGTACCAATGCTTTGGCGCAGGTCTTCTAGGAAACGTCTGTCACAATCGTTATCATCCTGGTCCTGGATGCGTACAATTTCTGATTGGATTGCGCCAGCAACTGAATATAAAGGTAACAGCTTTAAATATATTCAGATGAAAATAACAGCAAGAAAATATCTAGCATACAATCCATTTATAACAAGCCTGTGTTTGCCATCCACAGGATAATGTGTGGGTAGAGAAAAAGAAAACGGAAATATGTGGACATGGCTATAGTGAACAAGAAAAGGTAAACGATTATTATACATACTTCAATAACTATTGCAACCCCTCTTCACCAAAAAAGTAGGCTGTTTACATTAACTGAATTTTGGGGCCATGTCAATGTCCAAAACACATAAATCTCGTGAGCTGGGAGGTTGCAGATGAAAGCGGGCAAGGTTGTCATGCATGACCATCCTCAGTAATGATTTGGTAACACAATTCAAATATGATCAATTTGCACATAAATCTGTTTTAGTATTTCACAATCTTTAAGTTGTGCTCAGGTACTCAATCAATTTTCTGCACTATGAATGACTGTTCATAGAGGTGTTTATATACCATAGTGAGAAAAGAATGCTACCAATTTACTCAACTTAAATGACAAGTACTCTATCACTGCTTGACACTTGTGTATAGGAAAGGACACCGTTAAACTACTAGGATTATTGTGATGCTGGTGCAATTTGACATAGCACGCTTCAAAGAAACAAGTGTCCAGTGTATAGAAGACACTCACATTCAGAAGGTTCTGAAGTACTTCTGGATTGTTTTGAAAAATGCTTGGTATTTAGCTTCTCCACGGTTCCCTCTGCTTGAGTTTCTTCCTCTTGCTTAGCTGGGTGAGCGTCAGTTGTTGAAAAACTGCAGCCAAAGTCATCAGAATTAAGGTGAGTCTGACTGCAAAAGTTGACATGAACAGATAGACTAAAGCCATTCAAACATGAATGTTTAGGGACAAAAGGAAACCAGTGATGTTGACAACAAAGATAGTTTTATTGCTGCCTGTATTTGTTCATGTTGCTTATACTAAAGAAGAAGCAAAGCAATCACTAACATAATTCGAAGTATTTTCTAATCAAAGTTCTTCTTTAAAGGAAAGAGTGAAAAGCTAGTGAATAGCATACATTTCCACTGATGCCTCCCTATCTGCACATTTCCCAGAATCATTTATAACCTCGTAGGATTGTTCGAGGCCATCTTTCCTCTGATCAGCACAGTGTCCAGTTATCCGCGGCGAGTCAGAGGCAGCCACATGCTGCTGCTTCTGAAAGTCAACAATTTTCAACTTGGTTTCTTTGTATCTCGTCATTCCCTGCAGATCTTCCGATACAACCTGTTTCAACTCGCGCAGGGCAGCAAGAACATCTGCGGTCAGGTGCTCGGAGTCCCTCTGACCAAGATCATACAGCGCGGGGTCTGACGGTTCCTTAATTTGGATCCCACGCTCGCACTCGGCGATGATACTCGGGAAGGCGACGATGGCGTCGTCATCGTCCATGTCCCTGGAGGCTCCTAGAAGAAGGGTGGCATAGGAGTGGGCGAGCGCGACCGAGGCCGGCGCAATCTCGGTAGCCCGCCTAGAGGCCTCGATGGCCGACTTGAAATGGCCTGCCCGGATCTTTCTGTCGGCGGTGATTGCGGCGGTCAGTTGTTGCGCGGTGCTGTATGCGTGGAGGAGGATCGGCGGCGATGACTCCAGGCCTCCGAGCTTGTCCACGGCCTTTTGAAGGATCCGAAGAGCCTTTGCGTGCGTTCCCCGTCTCATGTGCTCAGATGCATTCTTCCACAGGGCAAGCACAGCCTCTCTGTCGGTGCCGCCACCGGCCGCCGACGCATTCGGCTGCTGGCGAGAGGCGGAGGAGGGCAGAGGACGTGGAGCAGGGTTTGAGCGGCGTTCTCGATTCCCCCGGGCCATCCGAGCAAGAGAGATTTAGGCACGTCGGGGTGGCGACGGTGGGGAGTGTGCGACGACGGGGAGGACGGCGACGGGTGGAGGTGATCGTCTGGCTACTGGCCGTGGAAGACGGGGTGGCGGTGGCGGGAAGTCGGCTATGATGGCACAGTCGGAGGCGGCGGTGGCTTAAACCCTAGGATTGCCCCTAAACTTTCGGCGGGACGGTGTCGAGCAAAGGTCCGGGACGTCCTTCATGTAAGTTTTGCACTTTGTGGAAAAGAAAGAAAGGATTTTGCTAATTTTTCGCCATCTCAACTTTTTTTAACATAGACGCAGACGCTTATGCATACGCACATATACTAACCCATATAAATACATGCACACAATCCTACTCCCATGAGCACCTCGGAAAGACTGGGTCAGCACATCATCTTGAGATTGACGAAGTTGCTACAGAAGCCCTGGTAGTCAATGGGTCGTTGATGGGTCTGTGCGAGCTGTGCGCCCGCATAGGGCCCCCAACATTTAGGCCCCCCTAATTTTGGTCCAAATACTAGTATTGGTCCAAAGTGTTCATGTTTCATTTTGGGCCTTTGTTGCCTCGTCGCGTGAAGCTCTCCATCTAGGCGTCGTCTGGAGCCGACCGCAGGCAATCTCCGTCCCATATTGATAGAGAGAGACGCGAAAATTGGCTACCTCGTGAGTAGAGTTGGTACAGGTGAGAAGACATGGGTCTAGGAGGAGACACGGGTATGGGAGGAAAACTGGCTACCTTGTGATTATAATTTGCACCTGATTGTGGCAAAGTCAGTGAACCGTCCGAATTGGTAAGTGGGCCAATCATGTACGTATCTGGGACTTGGAACTATCAAGCTGCGCATGATCACTTTCTGGAGATGGACAAAGAGGTGATTTTGAAGATCCCGATCAACTCGCGGAAGTAGATGGATTTCTAGGCATGACATTATGAAAAGAATAGTGTTTTCTCAGTCAAGCCTGCATATAGAATGTTAGGTGAGAATCAAAAAACAACAAGAGGATTGGTTGGAGCACCGACCTAGTAATTCTAAGTTTGCTGAAACTCGAAAGTCGTGGGTCAAGCTATGGCATGTTCAAGTTACAGGTAAGGTAAGAATTTTCACATGGAGACTTGCAAAGATGTCCCTTCCAACTTAAGAGATTCGACCAAACAGAAGCATGGTTGATTCAGACATCTGCCCTATTTGTAAAGGAGCTTTCGACAGCTGGCGTCACGCTCTTATTAAATGCAATATAGCGAGGGGTGTGTGGGCACTGTCAGACGAGGAGCTGATTGAACATATGATTGTGAACCGAACTGAAAATCCTCGCGTTTGGCTGTTCTGATTATTTGATACACTTGGGCAGGAGGAACCAGCAAGGGTCCTTGTTACCCTATGGGCCATTTGGTGGGCTAGGAGAAGAGCATGTTGGAGATAGGCTTAAGCCCATATAAAACAATAATCCTGGTTAATCCCTAAGTGCATCTTCAATAGATGGTCCAAATGTAAAAGTAACTAACTTTTGGACCGTCTGAGGCCAAAAACGCAACTCCAACAGACGGTCCATATGTAAAAAAAATTGGACCGCGGCCTCCTCGTCATGTAAAATACAACATCTCGCGGTGCAAATTTACATCACGAGGTGCATCTGGTCCAAAACCAGCCGCAGCCCGCGAACGCCCAACCGCTAGTTCCTTTCCTTTGACGCCCGCCCGCCTGCGACCTCCCGCCCGTCCGCCGCCGCCCCGCCGCCTCCACACCCCGCCGCCGCACGCCGCCCGCATCAGATCCGGCCCCGCCCCCCGCCATTGTTTCCACGCCGCCCCGTGCGTCGCCGCCCCGTCCGCCGCAGCTCCGACCCGCCGCAGCTCCGCCCGGCCCCGGCCCGCCCGCCGTAGCTCCGACCCGCCCCGGCTCCGTCCGCCACTGCCCCGAACGCCGCCGCCGCCCCGCAGCTCCGCCCCGCCCGTCTCCGTCTGCCACCGCCCCGGCCGCACGCCGCCGCCGCTCCACCGCTCTAACCGCTCCGATGATGAGGAGTAGTTTATCTAGTAGTTTGAATAAGTAGTAGTTGAAGTTCATGTATGAAACTATGTTGAATTTGATGTTTGAACTATGTTGGATGGACTAGTAGTTTGTCGTTTTAAGAAATTTACATCTTCATTTTGGACCATCAATTTGGACCATCTGTTGGAGTTGAGCTTTTTTCGGAGCTCCAAAACACACTTTTTGGCGGTCCAAATTTTACATCTCCGGTTTTGGACCGCCAAATTTTGGACCATCTATTGGAGATGCTCTAAGGCCCGTTTAGGTGCATGGCAAGTGGTGAGAAGTTTAGTACCATATTGCTAGTGGAGTGAGAGTGAGACCCCTTTATAAGGGTTGCTCTACCACATGCCATTGGGAGCTTGGGAAGAGGAGTTGTACACGCGCGCTCATCCTCCTTCGTCGCCCGCCTCGCCTCGCCACATCACGCGCGCGCCGTGGGGGTGCGGGAATGAGCCGAGCCAAACCTTATTTTTGCCTGACAACCTATATAAGGAGGCATGGGCCAGTGGAGTGAACCCTAACCAGTTCACTCACTCCCTCTTGCACAATCCTAGCCGTTATCTACTGTTGCTCTGTCTGTGCTACTTTCGGAGATCCCATCCCGACGACCGCGTGCACGGTTGGTCGGGAGAGCAGGTGCCTCCGGAACCCTATCGTTCGAGATCCTGCCTGGGAGAATGGCAATAAGGTTTTTGGGAGTGCTACTTGTGAGCTCCATTGGGATTTCTCGAAGAGGAGGGGATGAAGCAGTACAGTAGAGATACATATTTCCCTCAGTTAAGAACCAAGGTTATTAATCCAGTAGGAGAACCACACAGAATCTCGCCAGCAGCACCTGCACGCACAAAAGCAAATACTTGCACCCAAAGCAAACAAGGGGGTTGTCAATCCCCTCGGCGGTTATTTGCAAGCATCAGATCTCGTAGTGGTAGGAAAATAGATAAATTGCAAAATAAGATAAATAAAAGTGCAGTAAGGTATTTTTGGATTTTATATATGATAAAAGTAGACCTGGGGGTCATAGTTTTCACTAGAGGCTTCTATCTCGAACACAAAGCATACGGTGGGTAAACAAATTACTGTTAGGCAATTAATAGAAAAGCGCATAGTTATGACGATATTCAAGGCAATGATCATGTATATAGGCATCACGTCCGAGACAAGTAGACCGGCTCCCGCCTGCATCTACTACTATTACTCCACCCATCGACCACTATCCAGCTTGCATCTAGGGTATTAAGCTAATAAAAACAGAGTAACGCCTTAACCAAGATGACATGATGTAGACAAAGTAAACCCCAGCAATATGAATAAACCCCATCTTTTTATCCTTAACTAGGTAATTGCCCATGCGTTGCAACGGGACATATACCTTTTAACAACCATGTCGCTCTTTCTTCGTCGGGTATTCCATGTAACAACTCGTGCTCCTTCCAACACTCACATAACTGTTCACCAATCAATGCAAATAATTAAGGAGCACCAAGTAAAAAAAAAGTCAACCAAATTTTTACAAAATGGTCTAAAAACATAAGCTTAAAATTATATATATTCAATGGTTTCTTGAGCCAATTGTAGGCTTTGCCAAGACACCCCATACATAGTGTTATTGTAATTGGCTTTTTTACAGACTTTCAGTAACATGCGAAAAAACTCTATCTCATTTTTAACAAAGGGATCAAATTATAACATGCAAATGTGCCGGCAATGGTTCTTATCTGTGCTTCCATCATCTTGGAAACTCACTACAGTAAGAAATGCAATTCCTTCCACCGATCTTACAAAAGTAATCATCCGGAATATACATATTTCTGAACAAATGATGAGAAGACAGGTTCCACTAACTTAGGTCATCTTCCACTCTTCATTTATTCCTTGATTCGAAAAGCTCTTCCTAAAGAGAGAGTAAGCAAATGTATGAATTTTCATATGCGGCTTAACTTCTTAATGTGACGCCCCAAGACCGACGCTTTAGATGCCTTCCATGTTTTCGTTGTCGCCATGTCTTTTATTTGTTTGTTGCATTTCATCATGTCATCTTTTGCATTGCATCGGCACTCGTTGTCGTCATTGTTTTTAAACTTGCATCCGCTCGTAGTTGCTGCGTCCCCCCTTGCTTTCGTTGACCGTTCCGAGGCCAACCTTGTTCTTCGTTTGCCCTCTGGCCTAGACCGGAGTCTCTCTGTACAGTGCACAGACCCCTCGTGTGCGCGTCCGAAGCTGTCCTGAACCCGAATCTCTCAGTCGTGACCATTGGATCCGGATCATCCCCAAACATCTATATAACATCACCGTTTTCTTTGTTGGACTCTCCTAGCCTATTTTTCTCGATCGTCCGATTTAAATCGGAGGGCCCAAATAGCCTCTAATCTAATCCCTATGAGATATATATTGACCAACCCTAAAATTGAGGAGAGCTGTCCCATCCTCCGAACCCCTCCGCCGCCGCCAGCCCCGGTCTCGATCCACCTCGGGATCCCTTCTCCTCGTTTTCCTCCACCCACCAACCAGCGCTCCCCACTACTCCTCCCCAATTCGCTCGCCCGGCCAACCAGAGCAGCTCCTCGATCCACTCCACGCCGACCCCCATCGCCCTCCTCCCGTGCTTCCCGCGCGCCACCGCAAGCAGCAGCACCACCGGAGCTCCCTTCGCCGTCGGTCACCACCACCAGGTCGTCCCGCTCCCTGCCATCTCCCTCCTCTCGCTTTCTCTGCTTCCTCTAGATGCCTCTCACCTCTCGGCCTCTCTCTCTGTTCAAGCAGGAGCAGTCTCGCCATCGCCGGGAACGGGTCCCTTCGTCCCGGATCCGTCCTGATCCGGCCGCCTCCAGCCGTCCCCGCCGCCAAGTGCCGCCGACGACCTCCATCTTCCTGCATCGCGCCAAGTCCCGCGCCCCTGCTTCCCTGCGCCCCCTGCTTCAGGTCAAGATGCTCGCTCGATCCCCTGCGCTGCCTCGAGCCACCGCAGCTCGCTCGTGAGCACCTCTAGCCGCCTGCGCCTGTTCTTCCCTCCTTTTTCCCGTTTCTTCTCTGTTTCTCTCCTCCTTGAAACTCTCTCGCAACCTGTATATGTTCGCAGGAGTACATCCCCGCTGCCGGTCCTCTTCCACAGCGCGTCGGCGCCGCCATGCCTCGTTTTGACCCGAATTGCCACCAGATCCGGCCATCTCCGGCGCCTACTCGCTGGTTCCCACCGACCCCGTCGCTAGAACCTCCCCGGCGTCGTCTTCTACATCGCCGTGAACCTGCCGCTGCTTCTGTTGCTCGTTCTTCAGTAACGAGCAGAGCATCTCACCCGCCCCTCGCCCGTTGACCGATCCGGCTGCTCGTGGGTCGCGCCAGGCCCAGCGGCCTCCACCCAACTCCTGGGCCGAGCCCATGGGTGAGCTTCCCCAGCCCCTCCAGTTTCGGCCTGTTTGTTTTTTTTTGTTCTGCGAATTTGCCAATTATCCAGAAAACTGCATATTTACAGTTTACCCCTCCATGTTCATGCATATAATAACTCCACAACCGTGCATTGGATTAAAATGATTTAAACATGTAAAATGCTTAGAATTTCATCTAGTTTCATAATATCCAACTTTCATCCATGCTTAAAATGTTTAAATGTGCTATTTGAATTAATTAGCTTAAATGCCAGGCTAAAATGCTTTATTTCATAACTAAATAACCGTAGCTCCGAATTTAATAAACTTTATATGTAAATGGGGTAGAAAAATGCCTAGTTTAACATGGTGTACTTTATTTTGCTGTTTAACAACATTAAAATTGTGTTTAGGGCAGAACAGTAGTAAATTCAAAATATGCATGTGGGGATTTTCCGGAATTGTTGTTTGTTGTTTCCGGCCCCATTTAAATTGCTTAGATAGTGTAGTTTAATTATGCCTCACCTCTTGCCATGTTGACCAACATTTAATATTGTCGAGTACATAAACGGGATAGAACTAAATAAGTCATGTGGTGTTTCACCAATATGCAACTCATTTAATATTGAGCTCCACTTAACTTGTAGAGTTGTTTGTTGCACTTTGCCATGCCATGCCTCTTTAAACCGAACATGCATCATATTTGATTGCGCATCATGCCATGTTTCTGTGATGGTTGTTTACCATGTTGTTTGCTTCTTTCCGGTTTGCTTCTCTCGTTAGCTTCGGTTTCGTTCCGGAGTTGTGAGGATTCGTTCGACTACGTCCGTTTGTCTTCTTCATGGACTCGTTCTTCTTCCTTGCGGGATCTCAGGCAAGATGACCATACCCTCGAAATCACTTCTATCTTTGCTTGGTAGTTGTTCGCTCTATTGCTTTGCCGCGCTACCTACCACTTGTTATATCATGCCTCCCATATTGCCATGTCAAACCTCTAACCATCCTTTCCTAGCAAACCGTTGTTTAGCTAAGTTACCGCTTTTGCTCAGCCCTTCTTATAGTGTTGCTAGTTGCAGGTGAAGATGAAGTTGGTTCCATGTTGGAACATGGATATTTTGGGATATCACAATATCTCTTATTTAATTAATGCATCTATATACTTGGTAAAGGGTGGAAGGCTCGGCCTTATGCCTGGTGTTTTGTTCCACTCTTGCCCTAGTTTCCGTCATACCGGTGTTATGTTCCTTGATTTTGCGTTCCTTACGCGGTTGGGTGATTTATGGGACCCCCTTGACAGTTCGCCTTGAATAAAACTCCTCCAGCAAGGCCCAACCTTGGTTTTAACATTTGCCACCTAAGCCTTTTTCCCTTGGGTTCTGCAGACTCAAGGGTCATCTTTATTTTAACCCCCCGGGCCAGTGCTCCTTTGAGTGTTGGTCCAAACTAGAGCACCGTGCGGGACCATCCCTTGGCAACTTGGGTTACGTCGGTACCTGTACGCTTAGCTTATCCGGTGTGCCCTGAGACGAGATATGTGCAGCTCCTATCGGGATTTGTCGGCACAGCGGGTGGTCTTGCTGGTCTTGTTTTACCATTGTCGAAATGTCTTGTAAACCGGGATTCCGAGACTGATCGGGTCTTCCCGGGAGAAGGAATATCCTTCGTTGACCGTGAGAGCTTATAATGGGCTAAGTTGGGACACCCCTGCAGGGTATTATCTTTCGAAAGCCGTGCCCGCGGTTATGTGGCAGATGGGAATTTGTTAATGTCCGATTGTAGAGAACATGACACTTGACTTAATTAAAATACATCATCCGCGTGTGTAGCCGTGATGGTCTCTTTTCGGCGGAGTCCGGGAAGTGAAGACGGTTTGGGTTATGTATGAACATAAGCAGTTTTAGGATCACTTCTTGATCACTTCTAGCTTCGCGACCGTTGCGTTGCTCCTCTTCTCGCTCTTATTTGCGTATGTTAGCCACCATATATGCTTAGTGCTTGCTGCAGCTCCACCTCATTACCTCATCCTTCCTATAAGCTTAAATAGTCTTGATCTCGCGGGTGTGAGATTGCTGAGTCCTCGTGACTCACAGATTCTACCAAAACAGTTGCAGGCGCCGACGATACCAGTGCAGGTGACGCAACCGAGCTCAAGTGGGAGTTCGACGAGGAACTTGGTCGTTACTATGTTTCGTTTCCTGATGATCAGTAGTGGAGCCCAGTTGGGACGATCGGGGATCTAGCATTTGGGGTTATCTTCTTTTCATTTGGATTTGACCATAGTCGGTCTATGTGTGTATTTTGGATGATGTATGAATTTATTTATGTTTTGTGTGAAGTGGCGATTGTAAGCCAACTCTCTTTATCCCATTCTTGTTCATTACATGGGATTGTGTGAAGATGACCCTTCTTGCGACAATACCTACAATGCGGTTATGCCTCTAAGTCGTGCCTCGACACGTGGGAGATATAGCCGCATCATGGGCGTTACAAGTTGGTAATCAGAGCCATCCCCGACTTAGGAGCCCCCTGCTTGATCGAATCGCTGGCGTTGTTGAGTCTAGAACAAAAATGTTTTGAGTCTTAGGATTATATATATCGAAGAGTAGGATTCTTTTTACTCCTCAGTCCCTTCGTCGCTCTGGTGAGGCCCCCTGACGTAGAAGTTTTGACTCTCCTCTCCTCAAATTTCACGAATTTTTTTTAGGATCACGCGGGTATCTTGGAATCGTTCTGATGGTTTTGTGACGAGAACATTGTTCTTGGTGCCTCCTGACATTTAGGGGTTGTGGCAGTGTCCCGGGGAGTTGAGCTCCGAGGTGTTGTCGTCACAATTTTATCGTTGCAGTTCTGGAATACCTGAGTTTCGCCGACATCGAAAATCTCTTTTATGCAGTTGTTGGTGAGATCACCTCGACGCCACCCAGTACTGGGGCGGGAGTTCGGGAGTATTGCCATAACTCGTATAACGGATGCTTTTCGAAGGTTGAGGTAAATGATTTCCGAAGGTTTCTTGGTTATGTGTTGAAGGATGGCTACAACTGGATCTAGGTATTGTTAGTTTGGGTGAGATATATTGTGTCCCCTGTATCCCCAACACCTGATTGCATAAACAGAAAGTTTCGGGAGTTTATAAGTGGGAATTCAAGTAGCTCATAGGATTTCTTTCCGACAGATGCATGATATGAGATTGGGGTTCGACGTCTAGTGGTCTGCCTATCCACGGTTGGTTTTACAGTGGTCTCGTAGTGTCTTAAAGAGTCCTTGGCTATGCTGACTCGGGGACGCTTCGTATGGCATGTGCACTGCCTTGTACATGATGGTGCTGTACGATCGAGCCCGTGTGGGCCCCACCACGAAAACTTCGGACGAAATCTCTATCATATGTTTGTTCCGGCTTATTTTGCAAGCCAAATCCTTTGTTTTTGTTTTGTTTTGTGGTATTCGAGTTGCTTCAATGCCAAGTGTTGATTCCATACCTTCCCTAAGCGGTGTTCTCATATTTCTATGTGGATACTAAGCCTTCTTGATCATCGAGATTGTCATGCCAATTCTTTTCCAACCGACGTGATCTTTTTCAAGTGGATCCGATCATTTCAACATTCGCGAGATCAATTCTCAGTTCTTTGCAACGGTGTTTGCTTCATCCGCCCCAAGTTGTCTTTGTTTTCCCCGCCCTCCCACCCTTTTTCTTCAAGGACTCAGATTTCTTCATCAAGTATCCATCTTATAGATGGGAAGTCTCTCCATTCTTTTCCGTCAATGTTCTTATCCGGTGATTCTCAGGAAGATACTAACGGAGCCTTAACTTCATCATTATTCGTTCTCTTTCTTCTCCAGTGGATTAAATTCAAGCTTTGTCGATCATATCTTTTCCTCATTTCAAATGTTTTTCTCGTACCGGTGCACCTCTTAATCATCCATTTCTCGCTATTCAATTGTTCTGGAGTGATGAAGATATCTCAGAAGATTCAAGTTTCCATTCTCAATTCACTCAAGTTCTTTTGAGGATGCTATCTCATTCAAGCCATTTAATTCAACCGGTGCAATCTCTCTTCAAAATCATTCCAACGGTGTTTCTCTTGAGTGGGCCATAACCCACAGGTCTTTTCCCATGATCTTACCTACTCTTCTAATTCTTTCCGGAGTTATTCTCAAATTCATTGCAAAGTTTGACGTAAGAATGAATTATCATCAGTCAAATGTCTTTCTCCAAGATCTTCTAAATTCTTTTCATCGCTGGTTCAACCTTCTATTCTTCATTCCGGAGTGCCTCAACAATTCATGGTGTTTCTCATCGTCATTCTCGGATTTTGAAGACCGAAGAAGAGTTCCTCTTAAACCCTTACCCGTTCTTCCAAAGATTCATGGTTCTAGCGTCATGCCATCCTCTCATAATTGTTTTCAATTGTGAGAATTCTTTTCACCCATCCGGAGCAATTCATGAGTCTTTTCAGTTTGATTCTCCAAAGGCCATCATTTCAGAAGATTTATTCATTCTCAACATTCGGCTCTCGTTCTCCAAATCTTACCGGTGCAGCATTCAAGTATTCTCTAATCAGTTCATGATCTCTTCGTTTCACTTGTATCTAAATTCTCTCAAGTATCTTCGTTCATTTTCTAATTCTTCCCGGTGTTTCTTTATCTTTTCTTCGTTCATTTTCAATTCTAACGGTGGTTCGTTCAAGAGTTCTCTTCCTTCGTTATCATATAGATTCATTCGTTCTTTCCAATCCTACCGGTGGTTCGTTGAAGACCTTCCCAAGTTTGCGCCATATATATCTTAATCCTTTCTACGAGAATAAGTAGTATGCCAAATCCATTGCTTGTCATCAATTTAATTGGTGAAGGATGAGCATAATGTAATTCTTATTTTTGTTTCATCGAGTAAATTCAATTCCTTATTCCGGAGGTTCATCAAAATTCTTGTTTTCATTTGTTCATCTTTCTTTCCGGAGTTCCAAGTTTTCTCGGTTATATCATTTCAAAGCTTCATCTTATCACTGCAAGGCTTCACCTTGTGTTTTCAACTTCTCTTTCTTTCTATCATCCTTTTATTACTGGAGTTCTTTTCAGCTTTCCTTTCGTTTGATCATTCTTGACCGGAGTTCTCACGAAGGCTCAACATGGTGCTTCGTTAAGGATTCCTTTCATTCTTAAATTATTATTTTCAAGATTTCTCTCGAACTTAAGATCCGCCAAGCTATACTCTAAAATAAACATGGTGTTCAACACATGTTTTGTCCTGAGGAGTTCAAGCATTCGTCATCTTGCATTCTAAAGTGCAATTCGTTCTACCTTATCATTTGAGGTGGTGTTATGTCATTCTTGACAATTTGAGTTCGCGTTTCATGATTCACATGTTGTCAAGAATGAGATATTTTAAATCCACCAATCTCTTCGTTGGATTTATCTTGTGTCATGTTTCACCTAAAGCCTTCCCTAAGGAATGTTGCTATTATGGTGCTTATCAATGATCCAAGTTTTCTCCTATCCTCTTGGTGAAAGAAGTTTTTCATCGCCTTGGTGCTCTCACTCAAATCAATGGCTTCCTTTAGTGGCCGTTTGTCACCTCAAAATGTTGAGATGTTTCCATAAGTCCACTGCAAGCTTATTCTTTTCGTTGTTGATTCTTCAACAACTCCGTTCTATCCTTCTTTTTAAGGATGCTATATCAAATTCATTTGAGGTAGAAGATGTTATTGTCTTCTCCCTTCTTTTCATTCTATTCGTTCTTTTGTTCCGGAGGCATTGTGTTGTTGCTCTCGTCAAGTATTTTCCCATCTTGTCAAGTTATTGTTCTATTCATTCCATGTTCAACCGGAGTGCTGTCAAAATTATGTCATTCTTGTTCCTTGGCTATCTCGTTATACCGGTGTGGCTCCATATTCCTTTGTTCCATGAAGCTCTTATGTCATGTCTTTCAACCTACAAGGCTCTCGCAAATGTTCTTTGTTCCTCTTTGCTAACGGAGTGTTTTGCAATCTCATTCATCTCCATTGCATTCTTTCTTGCAAATTGTTAAACCTCTCGAGGTTCGTGGTTTCACTCGTTTGTCAAAGAAGCAACTTAGTTTTACCTCTTCCTTCTTCCGTTTCTCTCCGGTGCCATCCTAGATCTCGGGACGAGATCTCTTGTAAGTGGAGGAGTGTTGTGACGCCCCGAGACCGACACTTCAGATGCCTTCCATGTTTTCGTTGTCACCGTGTGTTTTATTTGTTTGTTGCATTTCATCATGTCATCTTTTGCATTGCATCGGCACTCGTTGTCGTCATTGTTTTTAAACTTGCATCCGCTCGTAGTTGCCGCGTCCCCCCTTGCTTTCGTTGACCGTTCCGAGACCAACCTTGTTCTTCGTTTGCCCTCTGGCCTAGACCAGAGTCTCTCTGTACAGTGCACAGACCCCTCGTGTGCGCGTCCGAAGCTGTCCCGAACCCGAATCTCTCAGTCGTGACCATTGGATCCGGATCATCCCCAAACATCTATATAACATCACCGTTTTCTTTGTTGGACTCTCCTAGCCTATTTTTCTCGATCATCCGATTTAAATCGGAGGGCCCAAATAGCCTCTAATCTAATCCCTATGAGATATATATTGACCAACCCTAAAATTGAGGAGAGCTGTCCCATCCTCCGAACCCCTCCGCCGCCGCCAGCCCCGGTCTCGATCCACCTCGGGATCCCTTCTCCTCGTTTTCCTCCACCCACCAACCAGCGCTCCCCACTGCTCCTCCCCAATTCTCTCGCCCGGCCAACCAGAGCAGCTCCTCGATCCACTCCACGCCGACCCCCATCGCCCTCCTCCCGTGCTTCCCGCGCGCCACCGCAAGCAGCAGCACCACCGGAGCTCCCTTCGCCGTCGGTCACCACCACCAGGTCGTCCCGCTCCCTGCCATCTCCCTCCTCTCGCTTTCTCTGCTTCCTCTGGATGCCTCTCACCTCTCGGCCTCTCTCTCTGTTCAAGCAGGAGCAGTCTCGCCATCGCCGGGAACGGGTCCCTTCGTCCCGGATCCGTCCTGATCCGGCAGCCTCCAGCCGTCCCCGCCGCCAAGTGCCGCCGACGACCTCCATCTTCCCGCATCGCGCCAAGTCCCGTGCCCCTGCTTCCCTGCGCCCCCTGCTTCAGGTCAAGATGCTCGCTCGATCCCCTGCGCTGCCTCGAGCCACCGCAGCTCGCTCGTGAGCACCTCTAGCCGCCTGTGCCCGTTCTTCCCTCCTTTTTCCCGTTTCTTCTCTGTTTCTCTCCTCTCTGAAACTCTCTCACAACCTGTATATGTTCGCAGGAGTACATCCCTGCTGCCGGTCCTCTTCCACAGCGCGCCGGCGCCGCCATGCCTCGTTTTGACCCGAATTGCCACCAGATCCGGCCATCTCCGGCGCCTACTCACTGGTTCGCACCGACCCCGTCGCCAGAACCTCCCCGGCGCCATCTTCTGCATTGACGTGAACCTGCCGCTGCTTCTGTTGCTCGTTCTTCAGTAACGAGCAGAGCGTCTCGCCCGCCCCTCGCCCGTTGACCGATCCGGCTGCTCGTGGGTCGCGCCAGGCCCAGCGGCCTCCCCCCAACTCCTGGGCCGAGCCCATGGGTGAGCTTCCCCAGCCCCTCTAGTTTCGGCCTGTTTTTTTTGGTTCTGCGAATTTGCCAATTATCCAGAAAACTGCATATTTACAGTTTACCCCTCAATGTTCATGCATATAATAACTCCAAAACCGTGCATTGGATTAAAATGATTTAAACATGTAAAATGCTTAGAATTTCATCTAGTTTCAAAATATCCAACTTTCATCCATGCTTAAAATGTTTAAATGTGCTGTTTGAATTAATTAGCTTAAATGCCATGCTAAAATGCTTTATTTCATAACTAAATAACCGTAGCTCCGAATTTAATAAACTTTATATGTAAATGGGGTAGAAAAATGCCTAGTTTAACATGGTGTACTTTATTTTTCTGTTTACCAACATTAAAATTGTGTTTAGGGCAGAACAGTAGTAAATTCAAAATATGCATGTGGGGATTTTCCGGAATTGTTGTTTGTTGTTTCCGGCCCCATTTAAATTGCTTAGATAGTGTAGTTTAATTATGCCTCACCTCTTGCCATGTTGACCAACATTTAATATTGTCGAGTACATAAACGGGAGAGAACTAAATAAGTCATGTGGTGTTTCACCAATATGCAACTCGTTGCATATTGAGCTCCACTTAACTTGTAGAGTTGTTTGTTGCACTTTGCCATGCCATGCCTCTTTAAACCGGACATGCATCATATTTGATTGGGCATCATGCCATGTTTCTGTGATGGTTGTTTACCATGTTGTTTGCTTCTTTCCGGTTTGCTTCTCTCGTTAGCTTCGGTTTCGTTCCGGAGTTGTGAGGATTCGTTCGACTACGTAAGTTTGTCTTCTTCATGGACTCGTTCTTCTTCCTTGCGGGATCTCAGGCAAGATGACCATTCCCTCGAAATCACTTCTATCTTTGCTTGCTAGTTGTTTGCTCTATTGCTTTGCCGCGCTACCTACCACTTGTTATATCATGCCTCCCATATTGCCATGTCAAGCCTCTAACCATCCTTTCCTAGCAAACCGTTGTTTGGCTAAGTTACCGCTTTTGCTCAGCCCTTCTTATAGTGTTGCTAGTTGCAGGTGAAGATGAAGTTGGTTCCATGTTGGAACATGGATATTTTGGGATATCACAATATCTCTTATTTAATTAATGCATCTATATACTTGGTAAAGGGTGGAAGGCTCGACCTTATGCCTGGTGTTTTGTTCCACTCTTGCCGCCCTAGTTTCCGTCATACCGGTGTTATGTTCCTTGATTTTGCGTTCCTTACGCGGTTGGGTGATTTATGGGACCCCCTTGACAGTTCGCCTTGAATAAAACTCCTCCAGCAAGGCCCAACCTTGGTTTTAACATTTGCCACCTAAGCCTTTTTCCCTTGGGTTCTGCAGACTCAAGGGTCATCTTTATTTTAACCCCCCGGGTCAGTGCTCCTTTGAGTGTTGGTCCAAACTAGAGCACCGTGCGGGACCATCCCTTGGCAACTTGGGTTACGTCGGTACCTGTACGCTTAGCTTATCCGGTGTGCCCT
Source organism: Triticum aestivum (assembly GCF_018294505.1). Lineage (NCBI taxonomy): Eukaryota > Viridiplantae > Streptophyta > Magnoliopsida > Poales > Poaceae > Triticum > Triticum aestivum. Next base: position 297,386,660 of record NC_057808.1, on the reverse strand, counting down.
GAGACGAGATATGTGCAGCTGCTATCGGGATTTGTCGGCACAACGGGTGGTCTTGCTGGTCTTGTTTTACCATTGTCGAAATGCCTTGTAAACCGGGATTCCGAGACTGATCGGGTCTTCCCAGGAGAAGGAATATCCTTCGTTGACCGTGAGAGCTTATAATGGGCTAAGTCGGGACACCCCTGCAGGGTATTATCTTTCGAAAGCCGTGCCCGCGGTTATGTGGCAGATGGGAATTTGTTAATGTCCGGTTGTAGAGAACTTGACACTTCACTTAATTAAAATACATCAACCGCGTGTGTAGCCGTGATGGTCTCTTCTCGGCGAAGTCCGGGAAGTGAACACGGTTTGGGTTATGTATGAACGTAAGCAGTTTCAGGATCACTTCTAGCTTCGCGACCGTTGCGTTGCTCCTCTTCTCGCTCTTATTTGCGTATGTTGGCCACCATATATGCTTAGTGCTTGCTGCAGCTCCACCTCATTACCTCATCCTTCCTATAAGCTTAAATAGTCTTGATCTCGCAGGTGTGAGATTGCTGAGTCCTCGTGACTCACAGATTCTACCAAAACAGTTGCAGGCGCCGACGATACCAGTGTAGGTGACGCAACCGAGCTCAAGTAGGAGTTCGACGAGGAACTTGGTCGTTACTATGTTTCGTTTCCTGATGATCAGTAGTGGAGCCCAGTTGGGACAATCGGGGATCTAGCATTTTGGGTTATCTTCTTTTCATTTGGATTTGACCGTAGTCGGTCTATGTGTGTATTTTGGATGATGTATGAATTTATTTATGTTTTGTGTGAAGTGGCGATTGTAAGCCAACTCTCTTTATCCCATTCTTGTTCATTACATGGGATTGTGTGAAGATGACCCTTCTTGCGACAATACCTACAATGCGGTTATGCCTCTAAGTCGTGCCTCGACACGTGGGAGATATAGCCGCATCGTGGGCGTTACACTTAACACAAGCAAACAGGAAAAACAATATAATTCCTTTCTAAAGGAAAGGTGTTGGTGTAATTAGTTAACATAAACCTTGTATTACTAAAACTTCATAGGCCGCTAACAACCATACTAACCACTGCATATTTTGAGATCTTGGTCTATTAGAAAGGGAAATTAATAATATTCCAGTAACAAGCATACCTTCCGAAAAAATCAAATTTTGCATGTACTATTATAAATTACCAAAAGAAATTAGGGAAATGCATTTGTACATGGACACATGGGTATATGGCTATCAACACCACACACTACCATAAAGTTGCTTTATGACTGAAGATTTGACTTAGCTAAATTAGTGTAAACCATTTTTTGCATATAAAGTTCAGATTACCAATCCCCATACAAGCTTCAATATACAAATCATGCAACACTAAATACCTAACATATCACAATAAACATTAATATTCACTACATCTACAGTTGTTAGATCTCCGATCCCAACAGTTTTCAGGAGGCCAACCATCAATCTTACCTGCATTGGAAAATAATCAGTACACATAGCAAATCACAAAAGTAATGGACATAACACATGCTTCTTCCAATCCTTGTGTTGCAGCATCTATTAATGAATTGCTAATGGAAACTATGACAAATACTCAAAGAGCACCCAATAGTACTATTATATTTTGTATCGAGATGAAAGGAAGTGCTACTCAAGTTCATAGTAATAGAGTAAAGTAGGTAAGCCTGTGTTCACTCACCTCGATGTCAATTCCATTTGAAGCATCAGCCTCCCAGCACCTCCCAGTTCAGTACTACACGCACAACTTGCTTCAAAGTGATCCAAGTGCACTGAACTGAAAGGGAGATTCCAATTTTTAGATAATGAGTTCATGGCGTGAATTAACGATGACTGGTAACTAAACCAGACCTGGCCATCACCGGCGGCGGCTGCTGAGGAAGTCGAGGAAGCCGCTACGTGCCGGATCCATCGCCCACCATCCAGATTGACCCATGCACAGGAGACAATACCGGGCGCACGTCGATGCCGACGAGCTGCTTCATGGTTACGTCCCGAATCCACCGCCCTCCATCCAAGTTGGCCAATGCACGAGAGAGAGGAGACAACACCAGACGTATCGGCTCGTCGTTGATGCCGAAGAGCTGCTTCATTATGAAGTCGAGGGGGAGCGACGTGTCTACAAACCGGTGTGTGTGCGCTATGCGCTGCTTGCTAGCGTCGGCGGCGGGGAAGGGCGGCTAGGGTTAGGACTGGGAGGAGGGAGAGAACGCTTGCACAAATTTTTTGTGCGTACTACTACAAGGAGGTTTCCTAAAAAAAAGGAGGTTTCCTATTTTACCGGTTCTTTCGTTGACTGGACATAACCAATCGTGCGTGGGGTGGAAGGCACACGGAAAAGAGGCTGCGGGAGGCTCGACAAAACGGAAGACGTAAGAGGGGAGACGGAACCTTACGTTTCTTTTAGGTAGTAAGAGGGAAGACGTAAGAGGGAAGACGTAAGAGGGGACACGGAACCCCTCCGTGATGGTGTTAGATTGGATATCGTGGTTCCGGAACTTGCAGCGGCTGGAATTGTGTTTCGTCGACTCCCCTAGGGTTTCTGGAATATTTGGGAATTTATAGGGCGAAGAGGCGGTGCAGGGGGCTCTATGGGGGCCACAACCCCCCTGGGCGCGCCCTGGTGGGTTGTGCTCCCCACGAGCCTTCCCTCTGGTACTTCTTTGGCCCACTGGGTGTCTTCTGGTCCAAAAAAAATCTCCAAATATTTTTGTTGCGTTTGGACTCCGTTTGGTACTGGTATTCTGCAAAAAAAAGCAAAAAAACAACAACTGGCACTGGGCACTATGTCAATAGGTTAGTCCCAAAAATGATATAAAGTTGCTATAAAATGATTGTAAAACATCAAAGAATTCATGTGATCCCAACAAACACACCGCAAAAGAAGAGTACATCGAATAGAACTCCAGGAACATCGAGGAGAACATTGTATTGAAGATCAAAGAGAGAGATGAAGCCATCTAGCTACTAGGTATGGACCCGTAGGTCTGTGGTAAACTACTCATGCATCATCGGAAGGGCAGCAAGGATGATGTAGAAGCCCTCCGTGATCGATTCCCCCTCTGGCAGGGTGCCAAAAAGGCCTCCAGATGGGATCGCGGAAGAACAGAAACTTGCGGTGGCGGAAAAGTGTTTCGGGTGGCTCTCTGATGTATTGGGAATATTTAAGAATTTATAGAGGTGTAGTTAGGTCAAGAGGTGCCAAGAGGGGCCCACAAGTCTGGGGGCACGCCTGGCCCCCCTGGTCGCGCCCCTCAAGCTTGCGCTCCCTCATGGCTCTTCTAGTCTTCTCCCGAACCTTGGGCCCATTCTGGTCTAGAAAAAATTAATCCAAACATTTTTCTCCGTTTGGACTCCATTTGATATTGATTTTCTAAAAAACCCAAAACAAGCAAATAAAAACCAGCAACTGGCACTGGGCACTAAGTTAATAGGTTAGTCCCAAAAAATGATATAAATAGCATACAAATGCATATAAAACATTCAAGATTGATACTATAATAGCATGGAACAATAAAAAAATTATACATACGTTGGAGATGTATCAGGGAGCGTCTCGACGCGACTGCTCCTGATCCGTTCACCTCTGCTTCCACTACTTCCCCTGCATCGACTCCATGGCTAACGATGAAGTCGCCAAGAAGAAGGCATCGGCCCTTACCAAGGCTGCCCCTGCCGCCGCCGCCGCGTTGGCCTGGCCAACCGGAGGGTATAACTCGTTCATCCCCTATTTGCTCGTTCATGTGCTGGCCGTATATATGTTGTTCATAGATGTTTTGATTCTATGTACTGTACGTGCTCACATGCTTAGGTATCGGTATGAGATGCATATTATATTTGACATGTTTACTACATACTCGTGGATTAGATTAGTCGAAAAAGTGCTAATATTTCCATCAATCCAAAAACATTATTTTAAGCTCTTTTTGACTCATCGCTTTGCCGCTACTCTGAAACTGGAAAAAATTACCGAGACACATTTTAAGCGTTGGCAGACAAGGACCACCTTGTGGTTCACATCGATGAACGTGTTCTGGTGTTAGTGGTGTGTCTCCCACGATAATGATTGCTCCTGAACATGAGAATGCGTTTAGGGAGGCAACCACCATCTTTGTGGGAGCCGTTCTTACTATGATCGGAGACAAGTTGGTTGATGCATATCTCCATATGCGCATTGCCAAAAGCTTGTGGGATGCGCTTGAAACTAAGTTCGGCGCAATCGATGCTGGAAGCGAACGATATGCCATGGAGCAGTTCCATGATTACAGGATGGTTGATAACCGTTCTTTATTGGACCAAGCTTATGAAAGGGTGCATCACTAAGGAGCTGGAGGTCTTGAAGTGTGAGTTACCGGACAAGTTTGTCGTGGGTTGCATTATTGCAAAACTCCCTCCTGGATGGAGGAACTTTGCTACTTCTCTCAAGCACTTGAAACATGAATTCTCTGTTGAGGATGTCATCAGTCATGTAAGTGTTGAGCAGAACTCGAGAGCAAAGGACTCACATGTGAAAGGGGCAGAGGGTTCTTCTAGTGCCAATGTGTTGCAGAAGATTTTTCCACAAGTTCAACGGAAAGAACACTATCCAGTAGAATACACCTTCAAGAAGAAGGGTAAGAAGAAAGGCAAAAAGAGAGATGGCTGCTTTACTTGTGGTTCAGAGGAACACTGGGCAAGCAAGTGCCCAAACAAGTACAAGAAGCTAGGGCAGGACTCCAAGTTTGTCAATGTCACTCCGAGCAACAATGATGGGGCATCTAGGTATCATAATCTATTTACCGTACTTTCAGTTTTTCAGTCCACTGATTGGTGGGTTGACACCGGGTTCAATATTCAGGTGTGCATTGATGTGTCTTTGTTTTTTTCTTACCAGGTCAGACGAGATTGCTCCGGGCTCGTATGCTTCTGTTCATGGTGTTGACACGGTAAATCTGAAGTTTACTTCGGGAAAGATCATGCAACTGAAGAAGGTGCAGCATGTGCTTGCCATCAAGAATAATTTCGTTAGTGGATCCCTTCTATGTAAAGAAGGGTTTAAGTTAGTATTGAGTCCAATAAAGTAGTCGTATCTCGATATGGACTGTTTGTTGGAAAAGGATATGATTGTGGTGGTTTGTTCCGCCTTTCTTTGGAGGATTTCTGTAATAAAGTCATGAACCAAATTCATTCTAATGTGATCGAATATGAGGTTTGGCATTCACGTCTTTGTCACATTAATTTGGTTGTATGACACGACTAGCCAAGATGGATTTAATCCCGAGTTTCACTTTAGCCAAAGGCTCGAAGTGTCATGCGTGTGTGCAAGCTAAGAAACCTCGTAAGCCTCACAAGCCTGCGAATGAGAGACACTTGGCAACACTAGAGCTTATACATTAAGATCCGTGCAGGATGAATGATCTGTGTTGACTAAAGGTGGAAAGAAATATTTCATGACGTTGATTGATGATTCCACTAGATTCTGCTATGTGTATTTGTTAAATACTCCCTTCGTGCAAAAAATCTTGTCCCTCAAGTAGATGTATCTAGCACGCTAAATACATCTACTTGAGGGACAAGGTTGGGACAAGTTTTTTCGGATGGAGGGAGTACTAAGGATGAGACTCTACACTACTTTTAAATCTATAAGGCAGAAGTTGAGAACCAACTTGAAAAGAAAATAAAATGAGTCCGGCCTGATCATGGTGGAGAGTAATTTTCTAATGAGTTCAATTTATTCTGTGCGGAACATGGTATTATTCATGAGAGGACGCCTCCCTATTCACCCCAGTCAAACGGGGTTGCCAAACGGAAAAAACGTACTCTAACAGATTTGGTTAACACCATGTTAGATACATCGGGTTTAGCCAAGGCATGGTGGGGGAGGCTGTATTGACACCATGTCATGTCCTGAGTAAAGTTTCCATGAAGGATAATGAGACTACTGAAGGAATTTTTCCCTAGAGGCAATAATAAATTTTTTATTTTTTATTTCCTTATTCATGATAAAGGTTTATTATTCATGATAGAATTGTATTGATCGGAAACCTAAATACATATTTGAATACATAGACAAATACCGTGTCCTTAGTAAGCCTCTACTATACTAGCTCATTGATCAAAGACGGTTAAGGTTTCCTAACCATAGACATGTGTTGTCATTTGATAACGGGATCACATCATTAGGAGAATGATGTGATGGACAAGACCCATCCATTAGCTTAGCATAATGATCATTCAGTTTTATTGCTATCGCTTTCTTCGTGTCAAATACATATATATTCCTTTGACTATGAGATTATGCAACTCCCGGATACCGGAGGAATGCCTTGTGTGCTATCAAACGTCACAACGTAACTGGGTGATTATAAAGATGCTCTACAGGTATCTCCGAAGGTGTTTGTTGAGTTGTCATAGATCGAGATCATGATTTGTCACTCCGAGTATCGGAGAGGTATCTCTGGGCCCTCTCGGCAATACACATCATAAGCTTGCAAGCAAACGACTAAGGAGTTAGTCATGAGGTGATGTATTGCAGAACATGTAAAGAGACTTGCCGGTAACGAGATTGAACTAGGTATGAAGATACCAACGATCGAATCTCGGGCAAGTAACATACTGATGGACAAAGGGAATTACGTATGTGGTCATAACGGTTCGACCGATAAAGATCTTCGTAGAATATGTAGGAGCCAATATGGGCATCCAGGTTCCGCTATTAGTTATTGACCGGAGAGGTGTCTCTGTCATGTATACATAGTTCTCGAACCCATACGGTCTGCACGCTTAACGTTCGTTGACGATATAGTATTATATGAATTATGTGATTTGGTGACCGAATGTTGTTCGGAGTCCCGGATGAGACCACGGAGATGACGAGGAGTCTCGAAATGGTCGAGAGGTAAAGATTGATATATAGGACGATGGTATTCGGACACCGGAAGTGTTCCGGAGGTTACCGGGTACTTATCGGGTCACCGGAAAGGAGTTTCGGGCACCCCCGGCATTGATATGGGCCTTATGGGCCAAGTGAGGGAACACACCAGCCTTGGTGCGCCCCTATAGAGGCCATCCCAATGAGGAGGATAAGGAAAGAGGGGAGGGCAAGGAAAGTGTGGATTAGGATTCCTACTTCCTTCCTCTCCCCTCCTCTTTCCTCCCTCCTCGGTTACATATGGCAGGGGGGCACTGATACGTCTCCAACATATCTATAATTTTTGATTGTTCCATGCTATTATATTATCTGTTTTGGATGTTTATGGGCTTTATTGAACACTTTTATATTATTTTTGGGACTAACTTATTAACCCAGAGCCCAGTGCCAGTTTATGTTTTTCTCCTTGTTTCAGTGTTTCGCAGAAAAGGAATATCAAACGGAGTCCAAATGGAATGAAACCTTCGGGAGAGTTATTTTTGGAATGGAAGCAATCCAGAAGACTTGGAGTGTACGTAAGGGAAGCAACAAGGAAGGCACGAGGCAGGGGGGCGCGCCCTCCACCCTCGTGGGCCCCTCGTGGCTCCCCTTACCGACTTCTTTCGCCTATATATATCCATATACCCTAAAAACATCGAGGAACAGAATAGATCGGGAGTTCCGCCGGCGCAAGCCTCTGTAGCCACCAAAAACCAATCGGGACCCTGTTCTGGCACCCTGCCGGAGGGGGGATCCCTCACCGGTGGCCATCTTCATCATCCCGGCGCTCTCCATGACGAGGAGGGAGTAGTTCACCCTCGGGGCTGAGGGTATGTACCAGTAGCGATGTGTTTGATCTCTCTCTCTCTCTCTCTCTCTCTCGTGTTCTTGAGGTGATACGATCTTGATGTATCGCGAGCTTTGCTATTGTAGTTGGATCTTATGATGTTTCTCCCCCTCTACTCTCTTGTAATGGATTGAGTTTTCCCTTTGAAGTTATCTTATGGGATTGAGTCTTTAAGGATTTGAGAACAGTTGATGTATGTCTTGCGTGGGATACCCGTGGTGACAATGGGGTATTCTATTGATCCACTTGATGTATGTTTTGGTGATCAACTTGCGGGTTCCGCCCATGAACCTATGCATAGGGGTTGGCACACGTTTTCGTCTTGACTCTCCGGTAGAAACTTTGGGGCACTCTTTGAAGTACTTTGTGTTGGTTGAATAGATGAATATGAGATTGTGTGATGCATATCGTATAATCATGCCCACGGATACTTGAGGTGACATTGGAGTATCTAGGTGACATTAGGGTTTTGGTTGATATGTGTCTTAAGGTGTTATTCTAGTACGAACTCTTGAATAGATCAATCCAAAAGAATAACTTTGAGGTGGTTTCGTACCCTACCATAATCTCTTCGTTTGTTCTCCGCTATTAATGGCTTTGGAGTGACTCTTTGTTGCATGTTGAGGAATAGTTATGTGATCCAATTATGTTATTATTGTTGAGATAACTTGCACTAGTGAAAGTATGAACCCTAGGCCTTGTTTCAACGCATTGCAATACCATTTGTGCTCACTTTTATCATTAGTTACCTTGCTGTTTTTATATTTTCAGATTACAAAAACCTATATCTACCATCCATATTGCAATTGAATCACCATCTCTTTGCCGAACTAGTGCACCTATACAATTTACCATTGTATTGGGTGTGTTGGGGACACAAGAGACTCTTTGTTATTTGGTTGCAGGGTTGCTTGAGAGAGACCATCTTCATCCTACGCCTCCCACGGATTGATAAACCTTAGGTCATCCACTTGAGGGAAATTTGCTACTGTCCTACAAACCTCTGCACTTGGAGGCCCAACAACATCTACAAGAAGAAGGTTGCATAGTAGACATCAAGCTCTTTTCTGGCGCCGTTGCCGGGGAGGCTAGGTAAGCGGCACTCACACCCCGTCAACTAAGCTCTTTTCTGGCGCCGTTGTCGGGGAGGTGAGTGCTTGAAGGTATATCTTAGATCTTGCAATCGAATTTTTTTGTTTCTTGTTTTATCACTAGTTAGTCAATAAAAGAAAACTAAAAAAAATGGAATTGAGTTTGTCTCATACGCTTCATCTTTTTAATATCTTTCGTGAGAATGATGGAAAGGAAAATTGTGCCAAAGTGTTAGAAGAAGAATGCTATAAAATGTTTGGCACTAGATCTTTGAATGATGAGCATGATTGCAATGTTGTAGTGTGAATTCCTTGAATATCCATGGTACTAATGATGATTGCACTAGTCATGATGAAAATATATCTTATAAGCATGTCGATTTTTGTGGAGTGCATAGAGTTTGCAAATACATACCAAAAAGGGAAGATAGATTTTGTAAGAGGCACAAGTACTTAGAAACTAAATGGTTGCAAGAGAGGCTAAATGTTAGTGCTGAAAATTTAAAATATCTTAGCCATACTTGTGAACTTTGCAATGAACATGGTCATTTAAATATGAAATGCAAATTGTTTCATGATCGAGTCATGTCCAAAAATTGTGATGACTTGATTTCCCTTGCACATCATAATGAACTTAGTCTGCTTTTGGGTTATGAAGAATTGAAACGTCAAACTAAGTTTATTCCAGAATATAACCTCGAGAAATTCCTCGATATTGATCTAGAAGAAATTTATATGTATTGTGCGGTGAATTGCATTGAAAATCCTTATATTGCCAATTACATAAAGAAAAGAAAACAAATAGAAGATGAAGATAATACTAATGGAAGGGAAGAGACTTCCCAATATCCTCCTATTATTTCTTATGATGAATCAGGTAACAAGGAGCACTACTGGAATCAGCTACTTTGCCAGCTGCCAGTTCTTTGCCGTCTGCTAGCAGACGGCAAAGAAGCTCTTTGCCATCAGCTACCCAAAAGCTGACGGCAAAGAACTGGCTGATGGCAAAGACTTTCTTTGCCATCAGCCAGTTCTTTGCCGTCCGCTAGCTGACGGCAAAGATTCTTTGCCGTCTGCTAGCAGACGACAAAGAGGGAGGGGGCCCCACTGACGAGCTACTTAAAAAAACTTAACGGTCCCCCATCTTTGCCGTCTGCTAGCAGACGACAAAGAGCAAAAAAGCGGACGACAAAGGGGGCGGACGGCAAAGATTTAACATATCTAACGGCCGCGCCCCGCCCCGCCCTGTTTCTCTCCCTGCTCTTCACACGCGCGCCGCCGCCCCCACCACTCGCCGCCGCCCGGTCGCCCCACCACCCCGCCGCCCCACCGGCCCCCCGCCCCATCGCCACTGCCGCCCGACGCCGTCGCCCCACCACCCGGCGCCCACCGGCCCCCCGCCCCGTCGCCCCCGGCGCCCGCCGCCCCGGCGCCCCGGCCCCCCGCGCCCCACCGCCCCGGCCCCCCGCCGCCCCGGGCCCGCCGCCCCACCGCCCCGTCGCCCCCCGCCCCGGCCCCCGCGCCCCACCGCCCCGGGCCCGGCGCCGCCGCCCGAGGCCGCCCCGCCCCCCTCCTCCACCGGCCACCTCCTCCACCGCCCCGCCCCCTCCTCCACCGGCCACCTCCTCCACCGGCCCTGCCCCAGGTGAGCTCTACCTCCTCTTTTTTTTCCATTTTTTCTGTTTTTTTAGTTTTAGGTTTATGTTTAGTTTAGATTTAGTTTTAGTTTTAGGTTTAGTTTTAGTTTAGTTTTAGGTTTAGGTTTAGATTTAGTTTTTTCCTTCTTTTTCTTTTTTTAGTTTTAGGTTTATGTTTAGTTTAGATTTAGTTTTAGTTTTAGTTTTAGCTTTAGATTTAGGTTTAGTTTTAGGTTTAGTTTAGTTTGAGGAAAGAAGAAGAAGAAGAAAAAAAGAGGAGAGGAGGAGAAGAAGAAGAGGAAAAAGGAAAGGAAGAAGAAGAAGAGGAGGAGGAGAAGAAAAAAGAAGAAGAGGAAGAAGAAGAAGAAAAAAGAGGAGAGGAGGAGAAGAAGAAGAGGAAAAAGGAAAGGAGGAAGAAGAAGAAGAAGAAGAAGAAGAAGGAAAAAAGGAAGAAAAGGAAGAAGAGGAAGAAGAAGAAAAGGAAAAAAGAGGAAAAAACCCCGACCCGACACGGCACCCCGACACGACACCCCGACCCCTAGACCCCGACCCCGACACCCCGACCCCGACCCCGACCTCGACACCCCGACCCCGAGCCTGACCCGACACCCCGACCCCGACACCGACACGGCACCCCGACCCCGACCCGGCACCCCGACCCGACACCCCGACCCCGAGACCCCGACCCCGACCCCGACACGGCACCCCGACACCGACACGACACCCCGACCCCCGACACCTCCCGAAAAGGTGTTCTTTGGCCTTCCAGAGGCCGACGGGGTCATATATTTGTGAATTATTAGTTAGGTCATATATTTTTCGATTTTGTTATGAAAAACATCATATATAATTGTGTTGATCGGGTAGTTTTAAATGTGCAGTTGTTTCATCGCTGCGAGGTTTGGTGTTCGACGACCTCGCCGTGCGTTTGACGAGCTCTGCCCCTTCGTTCGTGGGTGAGCACAAATGACATGTCCTCCTCCCCCATTAATTATTTGATCTATTCCGATGAAACTTGATAGCTAGCTATATATGTGTCTTGAATCATCAGTATGCGTAACCAATATGTGTCTCCCGTTCGAAAGCGTCATAGTTATAAATATGCATGCATTTGCATATTTATAACCTTGATTCTTTCGAATTGTCCAACGCTATCCATGGACAGCCCGAGTATGTTTAGATTGGGTTCGTTTTCCCATATGCTTTGCTCCGGATCCGACGCATAAATTTCGTCAGTGCCTCCCCTGTTGTTCTCCGGGTACACATCCTCTCTGTTTATTGCAGAGACGTGTATCAGGAGAACAGCGGGGAGGTGCTGCCGAAATTACCCAATCTAAACATACTCGGGTGGGATTAGGACCTATCATTACCTATTAGAGTGTAGGTTGCATGGACGTAATAAAATTGACAAAGTAGATCAACTGATGAATATATACATGGTGAATTATATATATATATATTTGTTGTGTGTCTAGTAGCTCTGAAAGTCAAGATGAGTGATCGTGCGTGGATGTACACCGGTCACACTGGTCAGAACAAATGGAGCACTGAATGGTTCACAAAAACCAAGGGGTTTGTGCGAGCCGCATTTGCAAATGGCCAGAGGAAAACCTGGTGCCCCTGTTTACGGTGCGGCAATTGGGAAAAGAGGACAGAGGCTGAAATGGGCAAACACCTGCAGAAGAGTGGTTTTACGCCCGATTATACGGTGTGGACATTTCATGGTGAGTCTGCCCAACGTGACCGAGCTGAGGTGGATCGTCGTCGCACCGACGAGCATGGTACCGGGATGGAAAACATGGTGCAAGACTTCGATGATGCTCGGGATTCGGACGAGGAGATGGAGGAATCTGCAAAGGCCTTCAATGAAATGTTGGAGTCTTCAAAACGTCCGCTCCATGAGCACACTGAGCTTTGTCAGTTGGATGCCATCTCGCAAGTAATGGCTCTGAAGGCTCAGTTCAACTTGGGCAGAGAATGCTACGATGCAATGATGACAGTATTTGGACGCTTTCTACCCAAAGGCCATGTAATGCCTGCAAACCTGTACCAGTCGGACAAAATCCTCCGTGCACTGAAGATGCCCTATGATAAGATACATGCCTGTGAGAAAGGATGTGTCTTGTTTAGGCTTGACTATGCGGACTTGAACTATTGTCCCATTTGCAAGTCTTCCAGGTATGTTGTGGTAGACAACGGTATGGGTGAGAAGACACAGACCAAAATCCCCGTTAGTGTTCTTCGGTATATGCCAATCGTACCAAGACTTCAACGTCTTTTCATGGTCGAAGAGACGGCCAGACAGATGACATGGCACAAAACGGGCAAAAGAACCGAACTAGATGCAGATGGGAATCTGATGATTGTACACACATCGGATGGTGTTGCGTGGAAAAAGTTTGATGAATTACATGGTGACAAAGCGGCAGATCCGAGGCATCCTCGAGTCGGCATCAGCACGGATGGGTTCAGTGTGTTTGGTATGACGGCAGCCCAATACAGTTGTTGGCCCGTATTTGTCTTTCCACTCAATCTCCCCCCCGGACAGATTATGCAAAGAAAGAACATTTTCCTGACGTTGATAATTCCAGGGCCCAACTATCCGGGGAAAAATATGAATGTGTACATGCAGCCGCTTAAGGACGAATTGCAAGAAGCCTGGGATAATGGGTTCAAGACATACGACGCCTATAGCAAACGGAACTTCATAATGCGTGTCTGGTACATGTACTCGACGCATGACTTGCCGGCGTATGCGCTATTCGTTGGCTGGTGTGTGCATGGAAGGTTCCCGTGCCCCACATGCAAGGGAGCTCTTGAGTTTCGTTGGCTTCAGGCCGGTCGCAAGTTTTCTTGCTTCGACATGCATAGACAGTTCCTGAATCCTCGCCATAAGTTCAGGAAAGACAAGAAGAACTTCATCAGAGGTAGAGTTGTCAAAAACTCTGCACCACCTGCATTGACAGGCCAACAGACCCTGGATCAGTTAAACGCTCTCGAGCCAGATCCAGAGCGTCCAGGGTACTTCAAGGGGTATAATTCTAAGCACGCCTGGACTCACAAAACATGCTTATGGGATCTGCCTTACTTCAAAGACCTCCTTTGCCCACACAACATCGACGTGATGCACACTGAGAAGAATATCGCCGAGGCACTTTTTGGTACATTGTTCGGCATAGATGGGAAGTCAAAGGATAATACTAAGGCTAGAGTCGATCTGGAGGCGCTATGTGATAGGCCGTTACAAAACATGAAAGAACCGAAAGGAAAGCAGAACTGGACGAAGCCAAAGGCATGGTTCAATCTTGGAAGGCCAGCTATGAGGGAAATTATCTTGTGGGTGAAAATGCAGTTGATGTTCCCCGATGGGTATGCAGCGAATCTACAGAGGGGAGCCAGTCTTGATAAATTGAAGATATTTGGTCTCAAGAGTCATGATTGGCACATATGGATTGAGCGGGTAATGCCGGTGATGTTGCGTGGCTTCATCCCTGAGGATGAATGGCTAGTACTGGCAGAACTCAGCTATTTCTTCCGTGTTCTTTGTGCGAAAGAACTATCGCCTGGCGTGCTAGAAGAAATGGAAGAGTTGGCGCCGGAGTTGATCTGCAAGTTAGAGAAGATCTTTCCACCGGGCTTCTTTAATCCAATGCAACATTTGATTTTGCATCTCCCGACCGAGGCAAGATTGGGGGGGGGGCCGTGCAAAATCGTTGGTGCTACCCAACTGAGAGGATGCAGAAGACGCTTCGACAAAAATGTAAAAATAAACGTAGAATTGAAGCATCGATGGCTGAGGCATTCATCACTGAGGAGGCGGCAAACTTCGTGACAGCACACTACGAAGCCAAAAATCGTCATTTGCATAATCCGAAGCCTCGGTACAATGCTGACGACCCTAAAAAGGGTGGATCCAACCTCAGCCTATTCAAAGGGAATCTCGCACCAGCCAGTGTTTCAAATCCAGTATCTTTGGATAACGAACAATGGCGGACCATTTCGTTGTATATCTTCAACAACCTGATAGAAGTGCGGCCGTACATCGAGTAAGTTCTCGGTACATAGTTTCGCAACTTCTATTTCCTTTGAACTGCTCTTATTCCTGGATATTTCATACAGTCGATACGTCGCCTTATTCTCGTATGGAGCGGTGATCCAAAAGGATTCTGTCGAAGAGTATGAGCTTCTCGCAAAGCAAGGAGGCGGCTATCCCGGTTTCATCTCTTGGTTCAAACAAACGGTAATTTCTATTAGACAATTTCATTTCATTCGCTAATTTGTGCGTAATGCAACAATCCTTTCATATTAAACTTGTAGGCTAATTCAGAGTCTATGGACGCCGAATTGAGACAAGTCGCTAATGGTTTTGACTATAAGGTCCGTTCATTTGACAAATACGACATCAACGGGTATCGCTTTCGTACCTATGGCAAAGAGCTATCTATGGCCGACCGAAAGTCTACAAATTGTTGTGTATCTGCTATCGGCGAAGGAGGTACCGAGTATTATGGGAGAGTTGAAGCAATTTATGAACTTCTATTCTATGGTGAAAACCCACCGAATGTCGTAGTCTTCAAATGTTATTGGTTTCAGCCGAAGGAGACTAGAAGGACTCATGAACATATAGGGCTAGTTGAAATCAACCAAAGCACCCATTTAGATGTTCCTGATGTCTATATTACGGCTCAACAGGCGACCCAAGTATTCTATCTACCGTGGGCCTGCCAAACTAATCCAAATCTGAAAGGTTGGGATGTCGTTTATGAAGTGCCGCCACGTGCTAGACTATCTCCCCCAAAGGAAGAGGATTATGAACCTCACATTAACCCAGACACATATGAAGGAGAATTCTTCCAAGAGACACGTCTTTCCAAAAAGCGTTTCAAGAACCGCTATACTTCACCCCAAAACATTGAAGTAGACAGCGACAGTGAATCCGACATCACCCCAGAGGAGGAACAAGAAGAGCCGGAACAAGAAGAGGTTACTGCTGCGGATGACCTGTCATTGCTTGACCGATTACGTCAAGGTGGCCTTCCACATGTTGATGCCACTGAACCCTATGAGCCCATCATTGATTATAGTGATGATGATGATGATTATGCATTTTTTGATGATACTGATCGAGATTATTAGTAGTGTCAGGTATTAAATTTTTTTATGTTGTACTTGATGATGATACACTTAAGTGATACACATATTATTATTCATGTCGGTCTTTTTTTATGTTGTACTAATTTCGTTTACTGTTTGTCATGGCAGGTGTTGAAAGATGGTGGGCGCTGGTCGGGAGCGCGCCAAGGCCCCTTCTTCGTCGGCGCGTGGTCTGAGGTCTTCCATTCCAGACGCACCTCTCCGCCGAGCGTTGCTGGACAGTATGGCCACACCGCCGGGCCCTTCTTCGTCGACCGCGGTGCCCAGCAGGGGACGAGGTAGGAAGAGAGGAGGTGGGGCACGTGGTCGCGGGAGAGGAGGTAGGGTGACTGCTACGGCGCCTTCCTCGCCGCCACCCCCAGCTGTTTCACCCGAGCACGTGACTGCTAGGGTGGACTCGTCCGAGGAGGAGGCTACACGGACTCCGGTCCACGAGCCTCCGGTCCACGGGTCTTGGGCCCACGAGCCTCGGGTCGACTGGCCTTCGGCCCACGAGAGTTCGGCCCACGAGACCCCGGAGGAGCACACGTCCGGATGGGGTACCTGGCCGGATCAGCCCGAGGAGCCGAGTGGCCATGCTGATGATGGCGGGGAGCCGACTGATATTGAGGAGGAGGGGGGCACCGTCTACCAGCGTGGTGCTACACGGCTCCCGTCCGTGCCGGCGACCCGCGAGCAGAGGTGGTTGATTTTCCCTGATGGGGAGAGGTACGTAAGTGCATTTAATATTTTTGTACCTTCTGCATTCACGTTTCTTCAAATAACTAATGCGTTGGCCTTGTCATGCTGCAGGGGTTGGGACCACCATCATAGTGTCCGCCGGCCCAACTCCGTCCTTGGAGTTCTTTGCCGGCAAAACTTCCCGGGGTTTGTCACGTTGCCTGGTGAGGGTCGGCTTCCAGAGCTTGGATTGAGCTGGGAGCACTACGTGGCTGCCCCGGCCCCGCCGGATGAGATTATCGACGGTGTCGTGTGCGACACGAGGGCAGACATGGTGATCAGAAAGTTCTGGGTAATTTCTCCTTTACACATTTAAAAATCTTCAACTAGCTAGTTATTAATTGTACTAATCAATATTGTCTCATTTGATTGCAGACATTCTACAGGTGTGAGGAGGGATACGAGGAGGACGCGGCACATGTTATCGAGAACGTCTGCAAGCGCCTACTACAGAACTTACGGCACGAGGCTCGGGTGCAGGCTGTTCGAGACTACTACGCCTTGCGTGGTATCAAGAAGACCAAGCCGGCGTGCCGCGATAAGTTCCTGAGTAAGGAGCAGTACATGAAGGTAATTCTTAAGGCCTTCTACTTAAGTTCCTTCATTTAGTAATTCTTAGCCGTAGCGCTCAAGTTTCTATTTGCTAACTTAGGCGCCTCCGAGATGGTGTGCGGATCGGATGGATTGTTGGGAGGTGTTGGTCAATGAGTGGTGCTCAAAGGAATGGCTAGCCCTCCACAACGAGGCCAAGGACAAACGTGCCCAAATGGAAGGTGTGCCACACCATCAAGGCAGCTCCAACTTATATCAGTTCGGGCGGAACTGGGTATGTGGTTTGCTTCATGATTCATGCAATTCATTCATCATGCTAGCTTGAGCCCTTTAATTACTAATTTACATTGTTTCTCTCTTTCAGGCACGCCACAATAAGGTGGATAAGGTGCCAGAGGTGTACGACCTGTATGCCATGGCCCACACTGCCTCTTTCAAGAAAGTCAAGGCTTTCTCTCAGTCTGACCTCGATGATGCAAACAACTTCACCAACATCTCCTCCCACAACAAGCTCGTGAGATATAGAGATGAGGGGAAGGCGAGGAAAGGGGAGGACTTTAACCCGAGCCAGGGTCCCATTGATCCAGAGCTGGTGATGATATCTGGTGGCGGGAGGTCCCATGGCTCCATAGCCATTGGAGATGGACTTATCCGTTGTCCTAGCACTCTCCCGGAGATCAAGGCGCGCCAGTCGAGCTCCGCTCCTGAGATAAGGCCTCGTGAACGGCCAGTGCAACTCGCCATCAAGGTTAGTGATACGTACTCAGCTATCTTTCTCCATTACATTGTGTGCGCTTCCATCAATGATTACAAAGGGTCATGTGAGTGGTGTTGCAGGCTGCTATACAGAGTGAGAGAGATAGAACGGAGAAACTTCTGGCGGAGGCGGCGGAGAGGCAGCGGGAGTTGGAGGAGAGGACGACAAAGATGATGGAGGAGGAGAGGGCACGGAATGACATGCAGGCAAGGGCCATGTACGAGCTCCTTGTGGTAAGTTTCTTCTGCAGATTAGCCAAAACATTCATGTAGTGTTTGTCTCATTACTAACTAGTATGACTGAGTCGTCAAAACCAAATGTGCAGTCTGTGTGCGAGAAGACCGGTCAGACCGCTCCGCCGATGCCAGTGATTGCTCCTGGGACCACGGTGAGTTTAATTTGAATGGACATTACTTGCTAGTCTTAACATTTGAGTGTCATCATGCTAACAAGACATTGGAAATGATCTTTGGTGCAGCGTAACTCCAGACAAGCATCGCACGATCCTTCTCCAGCTACCGACACGAGCCAGCCCGCTCCTACACCTCCTGGATCATGGTAAGTTTATCTAGTGTTTTGCTTAACACATGCATAAAGACCTAGACTTAGCTTTATTTCCTCCAATGCTTACCATAATGACCTAGACTTAGCTTCTTCTCCTCCAAAATGACTTAATAAGCTTACTGACCTCCAAAACCATCCATTTTACCTAAGTTAGCTCTAAAACGATCTGTACTTAGCTTACTTATGTCAAAAATTGCATAATTAGCTTAGTTAGCTCATAAACGATCCATTTTACCTAAGTTAGCTCTAAAATGACCCATTTTACCTTGGTTAGCTTATAAATGATCCAGTTCATCCAAGTTAGCTCAAAAATGACCCATTTTACCTAGATTAGCTCCTAAATGATCCATTTTACCTACGTTAGCTTTAAAATGACCCATTTCACCTAGGTTAACTCCAAAATGACCCATCTTACCTAGGTTATCTCATAAACGATCCATTTCAACTAATTTAGCTCATAAACGATCCATTTCACCAAGTTAGCTAAAAAACAATCCATTTCACCTAAATTAGCTCTTAAATGATCCATTTCACCTAAGTTAGCTCAAAAAGATCCATTTCAACTAAATTAGCTCATAAATGATCCATTTCACCTAAGTTAGCTAAAAAACGATCCATTTCAACTAAGTTAGCTCATAAATGATCCATTTCACCTAAGTTAGCTAAAAAACGATCCATTTCACCTTAGTTACCTCAAAAACGATCCATTTGACCTTAGTTAGCTCATAAACGACCCATTTCAACTAAGTTAGCTCATAAATGATCCATTTCACCTTAGCTAGCTCATAAACGACCCATTTCAACTTAGTTAGCTCATATATGATCCATTTCACGTAAGTTAGCTCATAAATGACATACTCTTCTTGTTCTAGTCTTCTTCTTGTTCTACTCTTCTTGTTCTAGTCTTCTTCTTGTTCTACTCTTCTGTTCTAGTCTTCTTATTCTAGTCACCTATTTCTAACTTTCTTATTTTTCATTTGCAGATTTCATTCACTTGACGAAAGCTTGCATAGATGGAGTGCTCCTTATCCCTTTCTCTGTTTCTTTTGTATCGTTGAACTATGCATGTATCGTTGGATGAAACTATTGTAATATATATGGTTGGATGCCTCTATGTTGAACTTGCTATGTATGATGGAACTATGCATGGAACTTGGTATGGTTGGATGGAACTATGCATGTATGATGAAGTTATGTGTTGGATATCTTATATGTTTGCTCTGTAATTGCCTTGTGAAATATATCTATATATGTCATATATATTTGCTGTGAAAATTGTTGGATTTAATAAAAAACAAAAAAAGAGCCAATATGCAGGCTCTTTGCCGTCTGCCACCGACGGCAACGGGCTCTTTGCCGTCTGCCGCGGACGGCAAAGAAGACACGTGGCATCCAGCTGTGCTTCCTGGGAGCTGACCCATTTGGTCAGTTTGCCTACAGTGGCAGACGGCAAAGAGTAAACGATTTTGCCGTCAGCGGCGGACGGCAAAGGCCTGCCATGTAGTGACGTGTAGATGACATCATACGGCGGACGGCAAAGACACTAGAAAGTTTGCCGTCTGCCGCGGACGGCAAAGGCCTGCCGTTAGCCACTTAACGGACTGACAACGCAATTATTGCCGTCTGCTCTCTTTGCCGTCCGCGGCAGACGACAAAGGGCCTTTGCCGTCAGCCGCCAAGAAGCAGACGGCAAAGTAGCTCTTTACCGTAGCCTACTTTGCCGGAGCCTTTTGCCGTCCACGGCTGACGGCAAAGGTCTTTGCCGTCCGCCGTTCATGCCTTTGCCGTCCACCGTGGCAGACGGCAAAATAGCTGATTCCTGTAGTGGAGGAGCTTTCTATTCAACCAATCTCATTAATAAGGAGCTCCGAAAAGAGGATTGAACCCACACATGATGTGAAGAAGAAAAAGAAAAGACGGAGAAGCAAAGGTAGAAAGGTATCTCCCCCAAATGATGTTGCTCCTATTACTCATCGTGATGATGATAATTGCTATACTATTGGTGCTATCCATACTATTAATGATGAGAGTGATTATGCTTATGATATGAAAAGGCCCAAGCTTGGGGATGCTATGTTTGATGAAGATGATGTTTTTGAGAATATATTTGCTGCAATTAATGTTTGTCCCAAGCTTGGGGATGCTACGTTTAATGAAGATGATATTTTTAGTCTCCCAAGTTTTGATATGCAAATTTATAATGATGATAGCATGCCTCCTACTTATGATGATTATATTGATGAAAGTGGGCTTGGAAGAGTGTCAACTTTAGGAAGTAGTGATCCCACTATTTTGGAGGATGTTGAATCTTATTGTGATAATTATGAAAGTGGATTTGGAGAGGTCATGACTTTATTTAGTGATGAATCCACTATTTCAGAAGAGGTTTCAATTGATTATGATGAGAACAAAGTTGCTACTTATGATGATTATTGTGATGAAACTTATGCTATAAAGAGTAGTAATGATTATATTTATAAAACTTGTCATGATTATGATTACCCTTTTTCTGAACATTACTCATTTAATGTGGAAACAATTTATAGTATTCGAGTCCCTTATGATACTCTCACTATTCCGAATGAGAAGAATTTTGCTTATGTGGAGAGTAGTAAATTTTCTATACAAGTAGATCATGAAAAGAATGCTTTAGGTGCTGATTATATTGTTGAATTCATTCATGATGCTACTGAAAATTATTATGAGGGAGGAATATATGCTTGTAGGAATTGCAATAATATCAAGTTTCCTCTCTTTGTGCTTAAAGTTTTAGAGTTATGCTTGTTTTGCCTTCCTATGCTAGTTGATTATTGTTCCCATAAGTTGTTTGATCACAAAATCCCTATGCATAGGAAGTGGGTTAGACTTAAACATGCTAGTCATATTCTTCATGATGCTCTCTTTATGTTTCAATTCCTATCTTTTATGTGAGCATCATTGAAATCATCATGCCTAGCTAGGGGCGTTAAACGTAAGCGCTTGTTGGGAGGAAACCCAATTTTATTTTAGTTTCTTGCTTTTTGGTTATTTTTAGTAATAAATAATTCATCTAGATTCTGTTTAGATGTGGTTTTGTGTTTTAATTAGTGTTTGTGCCAAGTAGAACCTTTGGGAAGACTTGGGTGAAGTCTTTATGATCATGCTGTAAAAAACAGAAACTTTAGCACTCACGAGATTAGCTAAAAGTTTTTACTGGAGAGTGCTATTTAGTTGATTCTTTTTGCAGATGATTACTAGACAAACTCCTCAGGTGCACCAATTTATTTAAGAATTTTTGTAGTTCCAGAAGTATACGTTTGATACAGATTACTACAGACTGTTCTGTTTTTGACAGATTCTGTTTTCATTGTGTTGTTTGCTTATTTTGATAAATCTATGAGTAGTATCGGAGGGTATGAACCATAGAGAAGTTGGAATACAGTAGATATTACACCAATATTAATTTATAATGAGTTCATTACAGTACCTTAAGTGGTGATTTATTTTCTTATACTAACGGAGCTTACGAGTTTTCTGTTAAGTTTTGTGTTGTGAAGTTTTCAAGTTTTGGGTAAAGATTTGATGGACTATGGAATAAGGAGTGGCAAGAGCCTAAGCTTTGGGGATGCCCAAGGCACCCCAAGGTAATATTCAAGGATAACCAAGTGTCTAAGCTTGGGGATGCCCCGGAAGGCATCCCCTCTTCCGTCTTCATTCATCGGTAACCTTACTTGGAGCTATATTTTTATTCACCACATGATATGTGTTTTGCTTGGAGAGTCATGTCATTTTATTTTGTTTTGATTGCTGTTTGAATAAAATACCAAGATCTGAAATTCTTTAATGTTAGAGAGTCTTCACATAGTTGCATAATTATTAAACTACTCATTGATCTTCACTTATATCTTTCGAAGTAGTTTGTTGTTTGCTCTAGTGCTCACTTATATCTTTTAGAGCACGGTGGTGGATTTATTTTGAAGGAATATATGAACTCTCATGCTTCACTTATATTATTTTGAGAGTCCTAAACAGCATGGTAATTTGCTTTGGTTATGAAACTAGTCCTAATATGATAGGAATCCAAGAGGGATATAATAAAAACTTTCATATAAAGTGCATTGAATACTATGAGAAGTTTGATTCCTTATGATTGTTTTGAGATATGAAGATGGTGTTAGAGTCATGCTAGTGGAGTATTTGTCAATTTGAGAAATACTTCTGTTAAAGTTTGTGATTCCCGTAGCATGCACGTATGGTGAACCGTTATGTGATGAAGTCGGAGCATGATTTATTTATTGATTGTCTTCCTTATGAGTGGCGGTCGTGGACGAGCGATGGTCTTTTCCTACCAATCTATCCCCCTAGGAGCATGCGCGTAGTACTTCGTTTCGATAACTAATAGATTTTTGCAATAAGTATGTGAGTTCTTTATGACTAATGTTGAGTCCATGGATTATACGCACTCTCATCCTTCCACCATTGCTAGCCTCTCTAATACCGCGCACCTTTCGCCGGTATCATACACCCACCAGATACCTTCCTCAAAACAGCCACCATACCTACCTATTATGGCATTTCCATAGCCATTCCGAGATATATTGCCATGCGACTTTCCACGTTCCGTTTATTATGACACGCTCCATCATTGTCATATTGCTTTGCAAGATCATGTAGTTGGCATTGTATTTGTGGCAAAGCCATCGTTCATAATTCTTTCATACATGTCACTCATGAGTCATTGCACATCCCGGTACACCGCCGGAGGCATTCATATAGAGTCATATTTTTTTCTAAGTATCGAGTTGTAATTCATGAGTTGTAAGTAAATAAAAGTGTGATGATCTTTTTTTAGAGCATTGTCCCAAGTGAGGAAAGGATGATGGAGACTATGATTCCCACACAAGTCGGGATGAGACTCCGGACTAAATAAAAAAAAGGGAGGCCATAAAAAAAGAGAAAAGGACCAAATAAAAAATGAGAGAAAAAGAGAGAAGGGACAATGTTACTATCCTTTTACCACACTTGTGCTTCAAAGTAGCACCATGATCTTCATGATAGAGAGTCTCCTATGTTGTCACTTTCATATACTAGTGGGAATTTTACATTATAGAACTCGGCTTGTATATTCCAATGATGGGCTTCCTCAAATTGCCCTAGGTCTTCGTGAGCAAGCAAGTTGGATGCACGCCCACTTAGTTTCTTTTTGAGCTTTCATACACTTATAGCTCTAGTGCATCCGTTGCATGGCAATCCCTACTCACTCACATTGATATCTATTGATGGGAATCTCCATAGCCCGTTGATACGCCTAGTTGATGTGAGACTATCTTCTCCTTTTTGTCTTCTCCACAACCACCATTCTATTCCACCTATAGTGCTATGCTATGGCTCACGCTCATGTATTGCGTGAAGATTGAAAAAGTTTGAGAACATCAAAAGTATGAAACAATTGCTTGGCTTGTCATCGGGGTTGTGCATGATTTAAATATTTTGTGTGGTGAAGATAGAGCATAGCCAGACTATATTATTTTGAAAGGATAACTTTTTTGGCCATGTTATTTTGAGAAGACATGATTGCTTTGTTAGTATGCTTGAAGTATTATTGTTTTCATGTCAGTTTTAAACTTTTATCTTGAATCGTTCGGATCTGAATATTCTTTCCACAATAAAGAAAATTACATTGAGAATTATGCTAGGTAGCATTCCACATCAAAAATTCTGTTTTTATCATTTACCTACTCGAGGACGAGCAGGAATTAAGCTTGGGGATGCTGATACGTCTCCAACGTATCTATAATTTTTTATTGTTCCATGCTATTATATTATATGTTTTGGATGTTTATGGGCTTTATTGAACACTTTTATATTATTTTTGGGTCTAACTTATTAACCCAGAGCCCAGTGCCAGTTTCTGTTTTTCTCCTTGTTTCAGTGTTTTGTAGAAAAGGAATATCAAACGGAGTCCAAACGGAATGAAACCTTTGGAAGAGTTATTTTTGGAACGGAAGCAATCCAGAAGACTTGGAGTGTACGTAAGGGAAGCAACGAGGAAGGCACGAGGCAGGGGGCGCGCCCACCCCCTGGGCGCGCCCTCCACCCTCGTGGGCCCCTTGTGGCTCCCCTTACCGACTTCTTTCGCCTATATATATCGATATGCCCTAAAACCATCGGGGAACATAATAGATCGGGAGTTCTGCCGCCGCAAGCCTCTGTAGCCACCAAAAACCAATCGGGACCCTGTTCTGGCACCCTGCCGGAGGGGGGATCCCTCACCGGTGGCCATCTTCATCATCCCGGCGCTCTCCATGACGAGGAGGGAGTAGTTCACCCTCGGGGCTGAGGGTATGTACCAGTAGCGATGTGTTTATCTCTCTCTCTCTCTCTCTCTCTCGTGTTCTTGAGGTGATACGATCTTGATGTATCGCGAGCTTTGCTATTGTAGTTGGATCTTATGATGTTTCTCCCCCTCTACTCTCTTGTAATGGACTGAGTTTTCCCTTTGAAGTTATCTTATCGGATTGAGTCTTTAAGGATTTGAGAACAGTTGATGTATGTCTTGCGTGGGATACCCGTGGTGACAATGGGGTATTCTATTGATCCACTTGATGTATGTTTTGGTGATCAACTTGCGGGTTCCGCCCATGAACCTATGCATAGGGGTTGGCACACGTTTTCGTTTTGACTCTGCGGTAGAAACTTTGGGGCACTCTTTGAAGTACTTTGTGTTGGTTGAATAGATGAATATGAGATTGTGTGATGCATATCATATAATCATGCCCACGGATACTTGAGGTGACATTGGAGTATCTAGGTGACATTAGGGTTTTGGTTGATATGTGTTAAGGTGTTATTCTAGTACAAACTCTTGAATAGATCGATCCGAAAGAATAACTTTGAGGTGGTTTCGTACCCTACCATAATCTCTTCGTTTGTTCTCCGCTATTAGTGGCTTTGGAGTGACTCTTTGTTGCATGTTGAGGGATAGTTATGTGATCCAATTATGTTATTATTGTTGAGAGAACTTGCACTAGTGAAAGTATGAACCCTAGGCCTTGTTTCAACGCATTGGAATACCGTTTGTGCTCACTTTTATCATTAGTTACCTTGCTGTTTTTATATTTTCAGATTACAAAAACCTATATCTACCATCCATATTGCAATTGTATCACCATCTCTTCGCCGAACTAGTGCACCTATACAATTTACCATTGTATTGGGTGTGTTGGGGACACAAGAGACTCTTTGTTATTTTGTTGCAGGGTTGCTTGAGAGAGACCATCTTTTTCCTACGCCTCCCACGGATTGATAAACCTTAGGTCATCCATTTGAGGGAAATTTGCTACTGTCCTACAAACCTCTGCACTTGGAGGCCCAACAACGTCTACAAGAAGAAGGTTGTGTAGTAGACATCAGGCACACAGCTTGGGAGGGACTCCAAGTAGGATTCCTCCTACTTGGGCAGCTCCTATGGCTCCTCCTCCCTCCTATATATATGAGGAGGGGGGCGCCTAGCACACAACAGACAATTGCGTAGCCGTGTGCGGCGCCCCCTCCACAGTTTACACCCTCGTTCATATCTTCGTGGTGCTTAGGGGAAGCCCTGCGAGGATCACTTCACCATCACCGTCACCACGCCGTCGTGCTGATGGAACTCATCTACTACCTCAACGTGTTGCTGGATCAAGAAGGCGAGGGACGTCACCGAGTTGAACGTGTGCAGAACTAGGAGGTGACATGCGTTTGATACTTGATCGGTCGGAGCTAGAAGAAGTTTGACTACATCAACCGCGTTGTCAAACACTTCCACTTACGATCTACAAGGGTATGTAGACACACTCTCCCCCTCGTTGCTATGCATCTCCATGGATAGATCACTGCGTGTGCGTAGAATTTTTTTGTTTTCCATGCAACGTTTCCCAACAACTACTCCCTATGACCAATGGGAAAAATAAAATAACTACACTCTTTCACTTCTGCACTTGGGGCTATTTGGCGAAATCAATGTGCCGATAACCAAAAAGCGTAAGTTGGGACCAAAGACTGTGGATTGTGATTTTCTGGGCTATGCCAATTGATGTCGCTTGAAGCTACGTCGGTATTTCCCCAAAGAGGAAGGGATGCTGCAGCACAACGGTGGTAGGTATTTCCCTCAGATATGAAACCAAGGTTATCGAACCAGTAGGAGAACCACGCAACACAACGTAAACAACCCCTACACACAAATAACAACACCTCGCAACCCGACGTGTTAAAGGGGTTGTCAATCCCTTTCGGGTAACAGCGCCAGAAACGGCGTGTGGACGGGAGAAAGTTGTAATAGATTGAATAAATAGATCACAAATAAAATAAAACACACCAAGGTATTTTTGTATTTTTGGTTTAATAGATCTTGAAATAAATGCAAAGGAAAAGTATATCGCAAAGGCAAATATATATGAGAAAGAGACCCGGGGCCGTAGGTTTCACTAGTGGCTTCTCTCGAGAAAAATAGCAAACGATGGGTAAATAAATTACTGTTGGGCAATTGATAGAACTTCAAATAATCATGATGATATCCAGGCAATGATCATTATATAGGCATCACATCCAAGATTAGTAGACCGACTCCTGCCTGCATCTACTACTATTACTCCACACATCGACCGCTATCCAACATGCATCTAGTGTATTAAGTTCATGGAAAAAGGGAGTAATGCAATAAGAACGATGACATGATGTAGACAAGATCTATCTATGTAGATATTGACCCCATTGTTTTATCCTTAGTAGCAATGATACATACATGTCGGTTCCCCTTCTGTCACTGGGATCAAGCACCGTAAGATCGAACCCACTACAAAGCACCTCTTCCCATTGCAAGATAAATAGATCAAGTTGGACAAACAAAACCCAAATATCGGAGAAGAAATACGAGGCTATAAGCAATCATGCATATAAGAGATCAAAGAAACTCAAATAACTTTCATGGATATAAAAAGATATAACTGATCATAAACTCAAAGTTCATCAGATCCCAACAAACACACCGCAAAAGAGTTACATCATATGGATCTCCAAGAGACCATTGTATTCAGAATTCAGCGAGAGAGAGGAAGCCATCTAGCTACTAACTACGGACCCGAAGGTCTACAAAGAACTACTCACGCATCTGCAGAGAGGCACCAATGGAGGTGGTGAACCCCATCCGAGATGGTGTCTAGATTGGATCTGGTGGTTCTAGACTCTGCGGCGGCTGGATGAATATTTCGTCGACTCCCCTAGGGTTTTGGGAATATTTGGGATATTTATAGAGCAAAGAGGCGTGAAAACCCACCAGTATAGGGGATCGCAATAGTTTTCGAGGGTAGAGTATTCAACCCAAATTTATAGATTCGACACAAGGGGAGCCAAAGAATATTTGAAGGTATTCAACCCAAAGGTTCTAATTGGCACAAACACTAATTAAAACATAAAACCACATCTAAACAGAGGCTAGATGAATTATTTATTACTAAACAGGAGCAAAAAGCAAAGAACAAAAATAAAATTGGGTTGCCTCCCAACAAGCGCTTTTCTTTAATGCCTTTTAGCTAGGCATGATGATTTCAATGATGCTCGCATAAAAGATAAGAATTGAAACATAAAGAGAGCATCATGAAGAATATAACTAGCACATTTAAGTCTAACCCACTTCCTATGCATCGGGATTTTGTGAGAAAACAACTTATGGGAACAATAATCAACTATCACAGGAAGGCAAAACAAGCATAACTTCAAGATTTTCAACACATAGAGAGGAAACTTGATATTATTGCAATTCCTACAAGCATATATTCCTCCCTCATAATAATTTTCAGTAGCATCATGAATGAATTCAACAATATAACTATCACATAAAGCATTCTTTTCATGATCTACAAGCATAGAAATTTTGCTACTCTCCATGTAAGCAAACTTATTCTCATCAATAGTAGTGGGAGCAAACTCAACAAAATAACTATCATGTGAGGCATAATCCAATTGAAAATTAAAATCATGATGACAAGTTTTATGGTTATCATTGTTCTTTATAGCATACATATCATCACAATAATCATCATAAATAGGAGGCATGCTATCATCAAAATAAATATTCTCATCAAAACTTGGGGCACTAAAAATATCATCTTCATCAAACATAGCATCCCCAAGCTTGTGGCTTTAGATATCATCAGCATCATGGATATTCAAGGAATTCATACTAACAACATTGCAATCATGCTCATCATACAAAGATTTAGTGCCAAACATTCTAATGCATTCTTCTTCTAGCACTTGGGCACAATTTTCCTTTCCATCATTTTCACGAAAGATATTAAAAAGATGAAGTATATGAGGCACCCTCAATTCCATTTTTTCTAGTTTTCTTTTATAAACTAAACTAGTGATAAAACAAGAAACTAAAAGATTTGATTGCAAGATCTGAAGATATACCTTCAAGCACTAACCTCCCCGGCAACGACGCTAGAAAAGAGCTTCGTTGACAGGGTGTTAGTGCCGCTTTCCTCGCCTCCCCGGCAACGGCGCCCGAAAAGAGATTGCTTCTTGTAGACGTTGTTGGGCCGCCAAGTGCAGATGTTTGTAGGATAGTAGCAAATTTCCCTCTAGTGGAGGACCTAAGGTTTATCAATCCGTGGGAGGTGTAGGATGAAGATGGTCTCTCTCAAACAACCCTGCAACCTAATAACAAAGAGTCTCTTGTGTCCCCAACACACCCAATACAATGATAAATTGTATAGGTGCACTAGTTCGGCGAAGATATGGTGGTACAAGTGCAATATGGATGGTAGATATGGGTTTTTGTAATCTGAAAATATAAAAACAGCAAGGTAGCAAGTGGTAAAAGTGAGCGTAAACGGTATTGAAATGCTAGGAAACAAGGCCTAGGGTTCATACTTTCACTAGTGCAAGTTCTCTCAACACAAATAACATAATTGGATCATATAACTATCCCTCAACATGCAACAATGAGTCACTCCAAAGTCACTAATAGCGGAGAACAAACGAAGAGATTATTGTAGGGTGCGAAACCACCTCAAAGTTATCCTTTCTGATCGATCTATTCAAGAGTCCATAGTAAAATAACACGAAGCTATTCTTTCTGTTCGATCTATCCTAGAGTTTGTACTAGAATAACACCTTAAGACACAAATCAACCAAAACCCTAATGTCACCTAGATACTCCAATGTCACCTCAATTATCCATGGGTATGATTATACGATATGCATCACACAATCTCACATTTATCTATTCAAACCAACACAAAGTACTTCAAAGAGTGCCCCGAAGTTTCTACCGGAGAGTCAAGACGAAAATGTGTGCCAACCCCTATGCATAAGTTCACAAGGTCACTGAACCCGCAAGTTGATCACCAAAACATACATCAAGTAGATCACGTGAATATCCCATTGTCACCACAGATAAGCACATGCAAGACATACATCAAGTGTTCTCAAATCCTTAAAGACTCAATCCGATAAGATAACTTCAGAGGGAAAACTAAATCCATTACAAGAGAGTAGAGGGGGATAAACATCATAAGATTCAACTATAATAGCAAAGCTCGCGATACATCAAGATCATGCCGAATCAAGAACACGAGAGAGAGAGAAAGATCAAACACATAGCTACTGGTACATACCCTCAGCCCCGAGGGTGAACTACTACCTCCTCGTCATGGAGAGCGTCGGGATGATGAAGATGGCCACCGGTGATGGATCCCTCCTCCGGCAGGGTGCCGGAATAGGGCCCCGATTGGTTTTGTGTGGCTACAAAGGCTTGCGGTGGCGGAACTCCCGATCTAGGTTTCTTTCTGGGGGTTTCTGTATTTATAGGAATTTTTGGCGTCGGTCTCACGTCAGGGGGGCTCTCCGAGTCGTCCATGAGATAGGGGGCGCACCCAGGGGGGTAGGGCGCGCCCTCCACCCTCTTGGACGGCTCGGGACTCTTCTGGCCCAACTCTTTTACTCCGGTGGCTTATTTTGATCCATAAAAAATCATCAAAAATTGGCACGTCAATTGGACACCGTTTGATATTCCTTTTATGTAAAACTCAAAAACAAGGAAAAAACAGAAACTGGCACTGGGCTCTAGGTTAATAGGTTAGTCCCAAAATTCATATAAAACAGCATATAAATGTATATAAAACATCCAAGATGGATAATATAATAGCATGGAACAATAAAAAATTATAGATACGTTGGAGACGTGTCAAGCATCCCCAAGCTTAATTCCTGCTCGTCCACGAGTAGGTAAATGATAAAAACAGAATTTTTGATGTGGAATGCTACCTAACATATTTATCAATGTAATCTTATTTATTGTGGCAAGAATATTCAGATCCATAAGATTCAAAACAAAAGTTTAATATTGACATAAAAACAATAATACTTCAAGCATACTAACAAGGCAATTATGTCTTCTCAAAATAACATGGCCAAAGAAAGTTATCCCTACAAATTCATATAGTCTGGCTATGCTCCATCTTCATCACACAAAATATTCAAATCATGCACAACCCCGATGACAAGCCATGCAACGGATGCACTAGAGCTATAAATGTATGAAAGCTCAACAAAAGAAACTAAGTGGGTGTGCATCCAACTTGCTTGCTCATGAAGACCTAGGGCATTTGAGGAAGCCCATCGTTGGAATATGCAAGCCAAGTTCTATAACGAAAATTCCCACTAGTATATGAAAGTGACAAAATAAGAGACTCTCTATCATTAAGATCATGGTGCTACTTTGAAGCACAAGTGTGGAAAAAGGATAGTAGCATTGTCCCTTCTCTCTTTCTCTCTCTTTTTTTTGTTTTTTTGTTTGGCTTCTTTGGCCTCTCTCCCCTTTTTTCATTGGCTTCTTTGGCCTTTCTCTTTTTTTTTCTCACACGGGACAATGCTCTAATAATGATGATCATCACACTTCTATTTATTTACAACTCAAGAATTACAACTCGATACTTAGAACAAAATATGACTCTGTATGAATGCCTCCGGCGGTGTACGGGGATGTGCAATGAATCAATAGTGACATGTATGAAAGAATTATGAAAGGTGGCTTTGCCACAAATACGATGTCAACTACATGATCATGCAAAGCAATATGACAATGATGAAGCGTGTCATAATAAACGGAACGGTGGAAAGTTGCATGGCAATATATCTCGGAATGGCTATGGAAATGCCATAATAGGTAGGTATGGTGGCTGTTTTGAGGAAGGTATATGGTGGGTTTATGGTACCAGCGAAAATTGCGCGGCACAAGAGAGGCTAGCAATGGTGGAAGGGTGAGAGTGCGTATAATCCATGGACTCAACATTAGTCATAAAGAACTCACATACTTATTGCAAAAATCTATTAGTCATCAAAACAAAGTACTACGCGCATGCTCCTAGGGGGATAGATTGGTAGGAAAAGTCCATCGCTCGTCCCCGACCGCCACTCATAAGGAAGACAATCAAAAAATATCTCATGCTCCAACTTCGTTACATAACGGTTCACCATACGTGCATGCTACGGGAGTCACAAACCTCAACACAAGTATTTATCAAATTCACAATCACTCCACTAGCATGACTCTAATATCATCATTTTCATATCTCAAAACAATCATAAGGAATCAAACTTTTCATAGTATTCAATGCACTTTATATGAAAGTTTTTATTATATCCCTCTTGGATGCCTATCATATTAGGACTAAATTCATAACCAAAGAAAATTACCATGTTGTTCTAAAAATAATCTTGAAATAATATAAGTGAAGCATGAGAGTTCATCTATTTCTTCAAAATAAAACCACCGTCGTGCTCTAAAAGATATAAGTGAAGCACTAGAGTAAACGACAAACTACTCCAAAAGATATAAGTGAAGATCAATGAGTTGTCGAATAATTATGCAACTATGTGAAGACTCTATAATAGTTAAGAATTTCATATCTTGGTATTTTATTCAAACAGCAAGCAAAACAAAATAAAATAAAATGACGCTCCAAGGAAAACACATATCATGTGGTGAATAAAAATATAGCTCCAAGTAAGGTTACCGATAGATGAAGACGAAAGAGGGGATGCCATCCGGGGCATCCCCAAGCTTAGGCTCTTGGTTGTCCTTAAATATTACCTTGGGGTGCCTTGGGCATCCCCAAGCTTAGGCTCTTGCCACTCCTTATTCCATAGTCCATCGAATCTTTACCCAAAACTTGAAAACTTCACAACACAAAACTTAACAGAAAACTCGTAAGCTCCGTTAGTATAAGAAAATAAATCATCACTTAGGTACTGTTGTTAACTCATTCTAAATTCATATTGGTGTAATATCGACTGTATTCCAACTTCCGTATGGTTCATACCCTCCGATACTACTCATAGATTCATCAAAATAAGCAAACAACACATAGAAAACAGAATCTGTCAAAAACAGAACAGTCTGTAGTAATCTGTATCATTCGAATACTTCTATAACTCCAAAAATTCTGAAATAAATTGGTGGACGTAAGGAATTTTTCTATTAATCATCTCAAAAAATAATCAACCTAAAATCACTCTCCAGTAAAAAAATGGCAGCTAATCTCGTGAGCGCAAAAGTTTCTGTTTTTTACAGCAAGATCGCAAAGACTTCACCCAAGTCTTCCCAAAGGTTCTACTTGGCACAAATACTAATTAAAACATAAAACCACATCTAAACAGAGTCTAGATGAATTATTTAGTACTAAACAGGAGTAAAAAGCAAAGAACAAAAATAAAATTGGGTTGCCTCCCAACAAGCGCTTTTCTTTAATGCCTTTTAGCTAGGCATGATGATTTCAATGATGCTCGCATAAAAGATAAGAATTGAAACATAAAGAGAGCATCATGAAGAATATAACTAGCAAATTAAGTCTAACCCACTTCCTATGCATTGGGATTTTTTGAGCAAACAACTTATGGGAACAATAATCAACTAGCATAGGAAGACAAAACAAGCATAACTTCAAGATTTTCAACAAATAGAGGGGAAACTTGATATTATTGTAATTCCTACAAGCATATATTCCTCCCTCGTAATAATTTTCAGTAGCATCATGAATGAATTCAACAATATAACTATCACATAAAGCATTATTTTCATGATCTACAAGCATAGAAATTTTGCTACTCTCCACGTAAGCAAACTTATTCTCATCAATAGTAGTGGGAGCAAACTCAACAAAATAACTATCATGTGAGGCATAATCCAATTGAAAATTAAAATCATGATGACAAGTTTTATGGTTATCATTGTTCTTTATAGCATACATGTCATCACAATAATCATCATAAATAGGAGGCATGCTATCATCAAAATAAATATTCTCATCAAAACTTGGGGGACTAAAAACATCATCTTCATCAAACATAGCATCCCCAAACTTGTGGCTTTGCATATCATTAGCATCATGGATATTCAAGGAATTCATACTAACAACATTGCAATCATGCTCATCATACAAAGATTTAGTGCCAAACATTCTAATGCATTATTCTTCTAGCACTTGGGCACAATTTTCCTTTCCATCATTTTCACGAAAGATATTAAAAAGATGAAGCATATGAGGCACCATCAATTCCATTTTTTTGTAGTTCTCTTTTATAAACTAAACTAGTGATAAAACAAGAAACTAAAAGATTCAATTGGAAGATCTAAAGATATACCTTCAAGCACTAACCTCCCCGGCAACGGCGCCAGAAAAGAGCTTCGTTGACAGGGTGTTAGTGCCGCTTTCCTCGCCTCCCCGGCAACGGCGCCAGAAAAGAGCTTGATGTCTACTACGCAGCCTTCTTCTTGTAGATGTTGTTGGGCCTCCAAGTGCAGAGGTTTGTAGGACAGTAGCAAATTTCCCTCAAGTGGATGACCTAAGGTTTATCAATCCGTGGAACATGTAGGATGAAGATGGTCTCTCTCAAACAACCCTGCAACCAAATAACAAAGAGTCTCTTGTGTCCCCAACACACCCAATACAATGATAAATTGTATAGGTGCACTAGTTCGGCGAAGAGATGGTGATACAAGTGCAATATGGATTGTAGATATGGGTTTTTGTAATATGAAAATATAAAAACAGCAAGGTAGAAAGTGGTAAAAGTGAGCGTAAACGGTATTGCAATGCAAGGAAATAAGGCTTAGGGTTCATACTTTCACTAGTGCAAGTTCTCTCAACAATAATAACATAACTGGATCATATAACTATCCCTCAACATGCAAAAAAGAGTCACTCCAAAGTCACTAATAGCGGAGAACAAACGAAGAGATTATTGTAGGGTACGAAACCACCTCAAAGTTATCCTTTCTGAATGATCTATTCAAGAGTCCATAGTAAAATAACACAAAGCTATTCTTTCCGTTCGATCTATCCTAGAGTTCGTACTAGAATAACACCTTAAGACACAAATCAACCAAAACCCTAATGTCACCTAGATACTCCAATGTCACCTCAAGTATCCATGGGTATGATTGTACGATATTTATCACACAATCTCAGATTCATCTATTCAAACCAACACAAAGTACTTCAAAGAGTGCCCCAAAGTTCCTACTGGAGAGTCAAGACGAAAATATGGGCCAACCCCTATGCATAAGTTCACAAGGTCACTGAACCCGCAAGTTGATCACCAAAACATACAACAAGTAGATCACGTGAATATCCCATAGTCACCACAGATAAGCACATGCAAGACATACATCAAGTGTTCTCAAATCCTTGAAGACTCAATCCGATAAGATAACTTCAGAGGGAAAACTCAATCCATTACAAGAGAGTAGAGGTGGAGAAACATCATAAGATCCAACTATAATAGCAAAGCTCGCGATACATCAAGATTGTGCCGAATCAAGAACACGAGAGAGAGAGAGGGAGAGAGAGAGAGATCAAACACATAGCTACTAGTACATACCCTCAGCCCCGAGGGTGAACTACTCCCTCCTCATCATGAAGAGCGCCGGGATGATGGAGATGGCCACCGGTGATGGATCCCCCCTCCGGCAGGGTGCCGGAATAGGGTCCCGATTGGTTTTTGGTGGCTACAGAGGCTTGCGGCGGTGGAACTCCCGATCTAGGTTTCTTTCTAGGGGGTTTCTGTATTTATAGGAATTTTTGGCGTTGGTCTCATGTCAAGGGGGTCTCCGAGTCGTCCATGAGATAGGGGGCGCGCCCAGGGGGTAGGGCGCGCCCTCCACCCTCGTGAACGGCTCGGGACTCTTGTGGCCCAACTCTTTTACTCTAGAGGCTTCTTTTGGTCCATAAAAAATCAAGAAAAATTGGCACATCAATTGGACTCCGTTTGGTATTCCTTTTCTGTAAAACTCAAAAACAAGGAAAAAACAGAAACTGGCACTGGGCCCTAGGTTAATAGGTTAGTCCCAAAAATCATATAAAACAACATATAAATGTATATAAAACATCCAAGATGGATAATATAATAGCATGGAACAATCAAAAATTATAGATACGTTGGAGACGTATCATAGGCATGTATTCCGTAAATAGTCATACATGCTTTATTAAAAGAACTTGCATGACATCTTTTGTCCTACCCTCCCGTGGCAGCGGGGTCCATATTGGAAACTAAGGGATATTAAGGCCCCCTTTTAATAGAGAGCCGGCACAAAGCATTAACACATAGTGAATACATGAACTCTTCAAACTACGGTAATCACCAGAAGAAGTCCCGGTTATTGTCACTCCGGGGTTACCGGATCATAACACATAGTAGGTGACTATAACTTGCAAGATCGGATCTAAAACATGGATATAATGATGAATTCATAAACGGTTCAGATCTGAGTTCATGGCACCCGGGCCCAAAGTGACAAGCATTAAGCATAGCAAAGTCATAGCAACATCAATCTAAGAACATAGTGGATACTAGGGATCAAGCCCTAACAAAACTAATTCGATTACATGATGAATTTCATCCAACTCCTCACCGACCAGCGAGCCTACGAAGGAATTACTCACTCCCGGTGGGGAGCATCATGGAATTGGCGATGGAGATGGGTTGGTGATGACGAAGAACGAAGATCCCCCTCTCCGGAACTGCAAACGGGCTCCAGATTTGCCCTCCCGAGGAAGAACAGGGCTTGGCGGCGACTCCGTCTCGTGGAACACGATAATTATTTCTCCCTCATTTTTTTCTGGAATAATGTAATTTTATAGTATCAGGGGGGTCGTCTGCGGGGCCACCAGGTGGGTACAACCCACCTGGGCGCGCCAGGAGAGGGGGGGCGCCCCTGGTGGGTTGTACCTACCCAGGTGCCCCTCTTTGGCAGGTCTTGGCTCCAAAATTCTTATTATTGATATAAAAAAATCCTCGCAAAGTTTCGTTCCCTTCCGAGAACTTCTATTTCTGCACAAAAACAACAACATGGTAGTTCTGCTGAAAACAGCGTCAGTGCGGGGTTAGTTTCATTCAAATCGTGCAAATTAGAGTCCAAAACAAGAGGAAAAGTGTGAGAAAATGTAGATACGTTGGAGACGTATCAAGGCGGTCCGGGGGCACCCGAGGTGGGCACAACCCACCAGGGCGCGCCTGGGCCTCCTGGCGCGCCCTGGTGGGTCGTGCCCCCCTCGGGGCACCCCCTAGGTGCAGCCAGGGCCCATTATGTTCCTTCTGGTCTAAAAAAATCTCCGCGAAGTTTCGTTGCATTTGGACTCCGTCTAATATTGATTTCCTACGATGCAAAAAACATGTAGAAAACAACAACAGGCACTCGGCACTATGTCAATAGGGTAGTACCCAAAAATGATATAAAATGACTATAAAATGGTTATAAAACATCCAAGATTGATAATATAACAGCATGGTACAATAAAAAATATAGATATGTTGGAGACATATCAGCATCCCCAAGCTTAACTCCTACTCATCCTCGAGTAGGTAAGTGATAAAAACAAAATTTTTGATGTGGAATGCTGCCTAACATGTCATATCATATTCTTTTCTTTATAGCATGGACATTTGGACTTTTATGCGATTCAAAGCAATAGTCTAGTTTTGACATGATAATTTAGATACTCAAGCATATCAACAAGCAACCATGTCTTTCAAAATATCAACGCTAAAATAAGTTATCCCTAGCCCATCATGCTCAACCATTCATCCATTCATGAAACACACTCGAACATTAGCTACACCCAATACTCAAGTATGATCATATTGCCTCCTAGTTGGTGCTTTTATAAGAGAAGGTGGAGACTCAAATTCAAAATAAAAATTGCATAAAGTAAAAGAAAGGCCCTTCGCAGAGGGAAGTAGGGATTTGTAGAGGTGCCAGAGCTCAAAGCAAAAAATTAGAGATAAAAAAATTTGGGAGGTGTATCCATCCCACCAACGAAGACGACTTAGAATTCCCAACACTTTTGATGCTAGATATATCATAGGCGGTTCCCAAATAGAAAATAAAGTTTATTCCTTTTTCCACCATACTTTCATTTTCCATGGCTAGCTGTATCCACAGTTGCCCTCCATACCAACACTTTCCAAGAAATTTATTATTTGACAACATAAAGTAAATTCATTTTTGCATTTCGGGACTGGGCATCCCTATAACCTTTGCCTTATTCTCGTGCAATGACAAGTGAATAAACACTCATCATGAGAATAACACATCCAGCATGGAAAATATTAGCCACCCGTTACCGCTCCGCGAGCGAAATGAACACACAAAAGAGAAGTTTATTTTGAAAATTAGAGATGGAAAGTGAAAGTGAAAATTAGGAGTGATACCCGACGGAGGCTTGCTGCACATGGTCAATAACGCTGGAAGTAGTCTTCGGCTCACCGGATAATTTCTGAAGCAAAGACTTGATCCGACATCGTCCCCTTCCGCAGTGGCTATCATGCACTGCTCGGACGAACCGCTTTCGCCCGCTTCAATGCAGTACCGCACTACGCTTATCTAAAGCTTAAGATGCCCGGACCATGCAGCGTCATAACAATCAATGGAAACATGGAGCGCCCCCTCCGTACTGAGGAGCACACCGCGGTCCTCGAAGCCGAGGTACAGGGTGGACTTATCAAGCCGAATACTTCTTCGGCCATCAAACCCCCGGACACTGTCAAATGAGTCCGATCTACCCCTCAGAATGACAGTTCGGTTCATCCAGAACTTGATTAGCAATTCAGCCTCCGTCAAAACCCCCACCTAATCGCGGCATACGTACCGCGCATACATAACCACGCACTAAAAATACCATGGGCAGGGACGGAGGCACACTAAGGACAAAGTCCACAATACGGCTCGACCCTATTTGGACCTTCATCTCCTTCTTCCTTTTTCTCTTTTCTCTCATATTTCAGGTTCTTTAAAACCCAAATCACTTGTCGGTGGTACAAAGGGCCCCTTACCAGGCCCCTTCTATATGCTCGATCGTCGATCCTCTTCAAGGATCCTAAACCAACGGTGAAAAGTGACGCAGACGTGCAGCAGGGTATCCAAAGGATCTTCAAGATCACCTTTCTTTTTAGGACCTGTATGGAGCTTTTCCCTTGTTCTCAAATTATAGGCATGTAAAATAGCCTTGATGCTTCTGGCATCCTCTATAAAAACACGCTTTGACGTATCAATCAGACTATAATGGAAACAGTTTCGCCCAATCCTGTTCAGTATTGGCTTATTTCTTAATCTGTCTTCCCTCTTTACGTCAGATTGGCATATAAAGCTCGACACAATTTAAATCGCCAGGGGCTCTATTCAGCCATATATATTCTCGAAAACAAAAAGTTTGAACACTCTCAGAGTAGACTTCTGCATCCAGAATACTGCATTATATGCATCGGCTCCAAATCATGTCTTTGGTCAATAGTTGGGTTGCCCGACTCCTGTGGTTACTACCTTACGTTTCGCTTGTTCGGCTAAGGTAGTAAAGGGAGAACTACTGCGATTGTGCTTCTGGTTCGCCCGGTCAAGCACCTCAATAGAGAAAGCCGAAAACTGACTGTCATGATGCGGCGAGAGCTGGTCAGCAATTCGGCGATTTACTAAATCTCTAGCAATTTCTTCCATATTACATGAAGGACTGGCTCTCTTCCAGTCACGCGCATAAGGCATCCAAGTTCGGATAGCCGCATACGCACTAGGGGCTATCTCATAGTCCCATTGTCAAACTCCTATGGCTAAGTGAGAGTGATAAAGCCGCATAGTCCGATTGCCTGGTTCACCGCGCTGACACCTCCTTTACAGACCAAGATGTTGGGTCAAGTGTGGTCATGTGCTATTCCAAACACCCCAGTAGTATCTACGTGGGGGCCGAAGCCGACGACTGGCAAACTCTCAGGGATAAAAATGACCACACAGGAGGAAAAATACTTTAAGATAAAAGGCACAAATATATTACAAAGCTTCAGTTCATGGCACAACGCCTGGTCAAATCAGATATATTTACTCGAACAGGATATCCTTCGAGCATTGACCCTCTATCAAACGGGCACCCTCTAGGACGTCTTCGAAATAGCGCTCCGGCTTGCGGTGGTCCTTGCCTCCTGGTGGGCCTTCAACTGCCACAACGGCGGCCTTCATTTTCACCCAGTGCATCTTGACACGGGTGAAGGCCATACGCGCACCTTCTATGCATGTCGACCGCTTGACCGCGTCAATTCGGGGCAGCGCATCGACGAGTCGCTGCATCAGGCCGAAGTAGCTACTTGGAATGGGTTCGGTTGGCCACAGCCGGACTATGACGTCCCTCATGCCCAACCCGAACATCCTATGCAGCTCGGCCCACTGCATCATCTGGTCATTCAACAGCGCTGGGCGCTCCTGCGTCGCGAACTGTGACCAGAATAGCTTCTCCGTCGTGTGCCCCTCCTGGGCCCGGAAGAACTGCGCGGCATCGGCGACAGTCTTCGGAAGATCCGCAAAGGCGTCTGGAGCACTCCACAGTCGAGTGAGCAAGGCATACTTCTGATTGCCGAATTTACTCTATAAAAGGAAGGGCTTACCAGCCGCTATCTGTCCGGCCTGCTTGATCTCCTCGTGCACCGCATGGAACTCGGTCCACGCCTCCTTGGCCCCCTGGAGAGCCTTGGTCATCTCGGACACTTGGGCCTTATTCTCCTCTTCCAAGGACTCGCACTTGCTGGCGGCGTCCTTGAGCTCTTGCTCTACTTCGATCACCCACTCCTCATAGCGGCGGCGGGCAACCTGCTCGGCCTTTAAATCCGCGACCGCTTTGTCAGCGGCCGCTTGGCTCACCCGTGCCTGCTCTTTGGCTCGGGCAAGGTCTCCCCTCAGGGTCTCGACCGCGGCTGCACTACCTGCAATAATGAATAGGGCAACACAGGAGCTTAGACTCCGCATGGGTATATTACTTCAAGTGTGTAAACACTTTTTCTAAAAAATATACCTTGCGCCTCATCAAACCTCTTGTTGATGCGGACGAGATCCTCATCGGCCAGCCCCAGCTTCCGCTTGAGCTCGGATACTTCGGCGGCCTGGGTGGTTGCCGCTAACAGTGAAACCTGTTTCTCAAAATAGACAAGTACATTATCTTTTGCGAATATTATCGATCCTCTGTTTAGCCTTTTTTTAAAAGCCGAACCGAGTATCAGGGGCTACTATCTATACATAGGCATGTTTTTATATGAAAAGCGGCTAAAGGCATTACATTGTATACCTCAAAGCCTGTTAATAGGCTGGTGAAGGCTTCGTTCAGCCCGCTTTTGGCGGCCTGAACCTTCTCAACCACCATACCCATCAGGGTACGATGCTCTTCCAAAACGGACACACTTCATAGTGCGTTCGGCAGAGTGTTCGGCGCCTCCGGATTAGAGGAGGTTGTTGCCGGAATAGGCGTGTCACGCCCAAGATGCGACCCTATCTAAAGGAACTCGAAGGTCCCACCAAGGATAGAAGCGCATCTTGAAGACGCTTTTGCAAGGTGGATATCATTACATCAACATTACATAGTACATGGGGATACAAACAAAGCATACAAATGCCGCAAGAATAAATCAATACATCATACATAAGATCGACATCCGACTACGGATGAAACATAAACAGAAACTCCAACGACATCCACCCTGTTAGCCCAGGCTGCCGACCTGGAACCTATCCCCTGATCGAAGAAGAGGCAGAAGAAGAACTCCAAAACAAGTAACATCGCTCTCGCGTCATGATCATCGCAAAACCTGTACCTGCAACTGGTGTTGTAGTAATCTGTGAGCCACGAGGACTCAGCAATCCCATTACCATGGGTATCAAGACTAGCAAAGCTTAAAGGGGTGTGGAAAGGATAAGTGGTGGGGTTGCAGCAACGGCTAAGCTTGTATGGTGGCTAACTTACGCAAATAAGAGCGAGAAGAGAAGCAAAGGAACGGTCGTGAAACTAGCAATGATCAAGAAGTGATTCTGAACTCCTACTTACGTCAAACATAACTTAGAAACCATGTTCACTTCCCGGACTCCACCGAGAAGAGACCATCACGGCTACACATGCGGTTGATGCGTTTTAATTAAGGTCAAGTGTCAAGTTTTCTACAACCGGATATTAACAAATTCCCATCTACCACATAACCGCGGGCACAACTTTCGAAAGATAATACCCTGCAGGGGTGTCCCAACTTAGCCCATTATAAGCTCTCACGGTCAACGAAGGATATTTCTTCTCCCGGGAAGACCCGATCAGTCTCGGAATCCCGGTTACAAGACATTTCGACAATGGTAAAACAAAACCAGCAAAGCCGCCCGATGTGTCGACAATCCCGATAGGAGTCGCACGTATCTCGTTCTCAGGACACACCGGATAAGCGAAGCGTACAGGTACCGACGTAACCCAAGTTGCCAAGGGATGGTCCCGCACGGTGCTCTAGTTTGGACCAACACTCCGAGGAGCACTGGCCCGGGGGGGGGGGTTAAAATAAGATGACCCTCGAGAGCGCGACTCCCAAGGGAAAAAGGCTAGGTGAGGCAAATGTAAAACCAAGGTTGG
Organism: Triticum aestivum; assembly: GCF_018294505.1. Lineage (NCBI taxonomy): Eukaryota > Viridiplantae > Streptophyta > Magnoliopsida > Poales > Poaceae > Triticum > Triticum aestivum. The sequence goes on along the minus strand of NC_057808.1, from coordinate 297,344,484 downwards.
GCCTTGCTGGAAGAGTTTTATTCAAAGCTAACTGTCAAGGGGGTCCCATAAATCACCCAACCGCGTAAGGGACGCAAAATCAAGGAACATAACACCGGTAGGACGGAAACTAGGGCGGCAAGAGTGGAACAAAACACCAGGCATAAGGCCGAGCCTTCCACCCTTTACCAAGTATATAGATGCATTAATATTATAAGAGATATTGTGATATCCCAACATAAACACAATCCAACATGGAGCAATCTTCATCTTCACCTGCAACTAGCAGCGCTATAAGAGGGGCTGAGCAAAGCGGTAACAAATCCAAACAATGGTTTGCTAGGAAGGGTGACAAAGATTAGAGGTTCATGGCAATTTGGGAGGCTTGAGGAGCAAGTGATAGGTAGCGCAGCATAGCGATAGAATGAAACAACTAGCATAGCAATGATAGTAATGAGATCCAAGGTGAAGGTCATCTTGCCTGAAATCCCGCTAGGAAGAAGAACGAGTCTATGAAGAAGATGAAGCCACGAAGACGAACCAAGCGTAGACGAACGGATCCTCACGATCGCAACGAAACAGGAACTATCGAGAAGAAGCACACAACAAGGTAAACACACCACACATGAACAAGGCATGAAGCTCAATCAAGTATGATGCATGACAAAGGCTATAAGAAGCTACTCATGGCAATAGAGGATGCATACAAGAATAACACATCAAAGCAAGTTTAAATGAGGCCGGAAACAACATATAACAAATCCGGTAAGTCCTAATATGCAAATTTCGAAATTGGTCCAGATCTGAATAAACTTTATGTTCAAGTTGTTAAACAGCAAGTTAAGATGCACCAAGATGATCTACACGAAGTTCTAGTCAAGTTACATATAAAGTTCATTAGATTCGGAGCTACGGCCTAGAAGATATGAGCAAAACAAGGTAAACATGGCATCGATGCAAAATGCATACAAACATGAAGCAAACACCTCAAAACGAGAATGCAACATGATAATATGAGACTACATGCAAAACTAAGCAAGTTTCATATAGAGCACACTCAAAACGGAGCAACGGTGCAACACACACTCCAAACAAGATGCAACAACAAACTGTCCAAAACAGCAACTAGGCATCTGGCAAGCACCAAAACAATATGCTACAGCAACTCAACATGAAAACAAAAGGCATGGGAATGATGTACAGGTAAAGCATGACAAAACATGAACACTGAGCTATCTCCAGAAACCAATAGAGCATGCTCAAAAGGACATGGCAAGATTGCAAATAATAACAGGTTCACAGACTTAGCAGAAATTACTGGACATGACAGAAATAACATCAGGTTGCAATGTTTAGAGCTATCAAGCAACATGCTACAGGAAGATATCATAGCAAATAAAAGCATGGAATGGCTCTACTAATGGCATATAACAAATGTCACTTACTGACCATAAGCCAAAAAGGACCAGAAGATATGATGGAAACCATGTAAACATAGCAAGTTTCGTTAACAGGTTTCAGACTTGGCAGAAAACAGAGCATGGCAGAAATAATAATCTGAAGGCATCTTGGTGAGCTTGATGCACGCCCTACAAAGCAATGCATGACAAAACAAGCATACCTACAACAAGATGGCATGTTTATGAAGCTATCCATGGCAATATCAAGTGCATAGCATGAAAGGAACAACTACAACAAGCTTGGCAAAATTGAATAACACATAAACAATCTGCCAGGAACATTTTATAGCAAAAGTAGAGCAAGATTAAGACATGCTATGGAACTCCATAATTGCAAAAAAGGGCATGGATGGATCAATTACAACAGTATCTACAAAACATCCTCTGGCGCCGTCTCGGCGGTCCCCCGCACCCCTCCGCGGTCCGGAAAGGTCCTTTGGGATAACACCTCGGCGTGATCCGCAATAGGTGGCGGGGAGGTTTGCGGAGGCGTCTCACTCTCCATCATCTCCGACGCCGGAGAGTTCCCCGAAGATGAAGATAGTTGGGAGAGATCGCGGGCTGGACTGCAGCGCATGATTTAATATGATTCCCACAATTCGTAAAAGATTGGATGTGTGTAGAGAATCCTTAGATACTTACGATTCGGCTAGGGGATTGGCCCTGGGGCGATGCTTGGGGATGGCTTCGGCCTCCGAATCCGAGCCATCCGAGAGGGATATCTTCCCCCTCTTGGACGCCTCTGCCTCCGGATCTACGGAGGCCGCCCTCTTCTTCCCCCTATGAGGAGGGTCATCTTCTTCCTCCTCCTCTTCGTCTTCGTCTCCCTCATGGGAGGAGGGAGCCTCGGCCCTCCGGACGTCGCGTCCGAAGTACCTTTATGGCGGAGGACGCTTTTGGCCTCCTTGCTCTTCTTCTTCTTGTCCTTCTTCACCGGCGCCCGGTATGGCGCCGGGACCAGCATCCTCATTTGTAGAGGGTCAGCTGGGTTTTCGGGTAGTGGAGCTGGATATCTAATCCTCTCCGCCTTCTTTGTCCACCCCTGTTTAGAGGATGGAATTCTCAGTGCACTCCTTTGATTAATGAACTAAGCTATGTTCGGAAATTTAACACTTACCGGGGTGGCCGGATGATTGCAGTCAAGGCCTATGTCCTCGGACGTCTTCGGCCACGACTTCTAAGCCTTGAAGAGCAGCTTCCAGATCTCTTTGTGTGTCATGCCAAAGAATCGCTATAGGGTCCGTGGCCCTTCTGGATTGAATTCCCACATACGGAGAGGCCGTCGCTTGCAGGGAAGGGTTCAACAGACGAGCATCACCTCGATCACGTCAGTAAGGCTGGTGTCCTTTTCTATGATACTTTTGATGCGCTTTTGCAGCATCAACACCTCGTCGGATGAACACCAGTCCAAACCCTTGTTGGTCCACGACGCGAGCCGCAGTGGGGGTCCGGATCTGAATGCGGGAGCGGCCGCCCATTTGGTGCCGCGGGGTTCGGTGATGTAAAACCACTCCTGCTGCCATATGTTGACGGTCTCCACGAAGGCCCCCTTGGGCCAGGTAACGTTGGGGAGCTTGCTCACCATGGCACCGCTGCAATCCGCGTTCTGCCCGAAAACCACCTTCGGCTTCACATTGAAGGCCTTGAGCCATAGGCCAAAGCGTGGGGGGATGCGGAGGAATGCCTCGCACACGACAATGAATGCCGAGATGTGGAGGAAGGAGTTCGGGGCTAGATCATGAAAATCTAGCCCGTAATAGAACATGAGACCATGAACAAAGGGGTGAAGGGGAAACCCTAGTCCGCGAAGGAAGCGGGGGATGAGTACCACCCTTTCGCCGGGCTCCGGAGTGGGGATGATCTGGTTTGGGGCAGGGAGCCTGCGCGTGATTTCCGCAGTCAATTACCTCCCCTCCCGGAGCTCCTTGACGTCCTCCTCCGTCACGGAGGAGGCCATCCACTTGCCTTGAGAACCGGATCCGGCCATGGCCGGAGAAGTTGGTGGTGGTGCGGAAGATTGGAACTTGGGCGCTGGAGCTCGAGGATGGGAAGGCTGAGGAAGAAGAAGGCGTGGGGTGAAAAGACGGATCTTTGTCCGTTTATATAGGCCGTGAATATCAAGCGCCCCCTCAAGTCATAAAGCTTGCCTATTCACAAGGGGTCGTGCGAATGGCACGGTTGGATTACCCAAATCCCGTATTCATGGGAATCCCGCAATAAGGGGACACGATCTCTGCTTTGACGAGACGTGTCACTGGAGGCGGTCTCTCAAAACGCGAAGTGGGAGGCCAAAAAATGGTTCGAAATAATGAAGAGGCCAGACGTAGCGTTTTGCCGAAAAAGTTGTCAGTGGACATACCTTATTTTGGTTAAGTATTGTGCCTTTGTGGTTGAGGGTTGTAACTGTTATATAGAGCCAGATATAGTTCTCTTGTTCAACTTCTTTGGAGTATTCGGAGGAGGAACCCGCCTTGCAATGTCGAAGACAATCTGCACGCTGGACACATTGTCATTGAAGCCTGTTTCAGGTGCTACTGAGGGAGTCCTGGATTATGGGGCGTCCGGGCTATGTGACATGGGCTGGACTGATGGGTCGTGAAGATACAAGATAGAAGGCCATCCCCTGTGTCCGGATGGGACTCTCCTTTGCGTGGATGGCAAGCTTGGCATTCGGATGTATAGTTTCCTTTATCTGTACGTAAACCGACTCTGTACAACCCTAGGCCCCTCTGGTGTCTATATAAACCGTAGGGTTTAGTCCGTAGAGGCTAACACAAGTCACATAGTCTATACATCTAGGGTTTAGCCATTACGATCTCGAGGTAGATCAACTCTTGTAACCCCTATACCCATCAAAGTCAATCAAGCAGGAAGTAGGGTATTACCTCTATTAAGAGGGCCCGAACCTGAGTAAACATCATGTCCCTTGTCTCCTGTTACCTTCGATCCTCAGACACACAATTCGGGACCCCCTACCCGAGATCGGCTGGTTTTGACACCGACAATCTCCACCTTTTTTATCCACAAAATCGCCCAATTTTTTCCCAAATTTGCCCCCCCCCACCATGAACCCTAGTAGTTCGTCCCGTGCCCGAAATCGCCAAGGCACCGGACGTCTAACCGTCTCCGGACGCCCGACGACCATCGGCCGTCCGACCACCATCGGACATCCGACGATCCCTGACGAAACTGGACATTTTCAGTTCGGTCACCTTCACCGATCCGCTTCCACTTCCGCATACACACCCTATCCCCATACCTCCCCTTCCGTATACACACTCCATTACAAATACACCTTCCGCATACGCACTTGCATGCCACCACCGCTTTCTGCAACCACCATCGCTTACACGCTCCGCACTCCGACACAATTTTGACACATTTGGGTCTTTGAGAATTTGAGTGCGGTTTTCGTTTCCTAACGCGTTTCGGCTACTTAGGGATGGTTCGACTTCGACGACATCACCGCCGCTCATATTCGTCATCGACATCAACTGTTCTTTCTTACAAACAACCAACATCAACGGTAACCTCTATATCATCTCAGTATCGTGGTATATCATCATTGTACATTCTTGCCATCGCATGGATAACCCCATAGCCCATTTTGCGTACCTTACCTATTGATACTAGCCTTTGAGTATTGCCGGCAACGTTACTTATGCACATTAGTGATCATACTCCACATAGCATACATACCATATCATCGTGGTGCATATCTTGGCATCATCTCTTGTGTCACAAGGTTGCCGTAGCATATACGCAATAGCTATCTTGGTTCGTGAAGTTTTGCATGAGAAAGAGCTCAAAAGAGAAAGAGCCAACCAAGCTTTTAAGCAAAAGGGAAAGATAAGCAAAGAGCTTTTAAGCAAGAACCATAGCATCATACTACATTAAGATTGTCATACTCGATCATCTTGGATCATATCATCAGAACACCATACATATAGAATACGTGGGATAGAAGTCGTTGCATTTTTGCTTAGTAGGTTGTGCACAAGTTTCGTATCCGCCTATTGTGCAATCGTGCTAGCGTCTCTCTAGTGTTGTGCAACAAGAGCACTTTCGTGGATTCCACATTTTGGCTCATTCCTTGGTTGCACGACCCCATTTTTCTCTTCCTGTGTGTGTTTTTGTGTACCATATCTTGCTATTGGTCTACTTGTTGCATTTGCAAATTTGTGAATCTTTTCCAACATTATTGAGTCTCACTAACAATTGCATCAAATTTTGTGCCACCATCCTAACCGAGCTCCACCATAAGCTTTTACTTGTGTAGGTGTGAGAAACTGACAAGAATTGGTACCAATTGTGATATTTCCTTGTTACACATTTGAGTGTCATTGATCCACCTTCAACATTGGTCAAGGTACATTTGGTATAAGTTCTTCTCTTTCTCCCACTCACATATTTGCTTGGAATGATGGATAGGCCAAGTTCTTCTACCAACCCACTCTTCATCGAGCAAGACGACGACATGACCTCCTGCGTCACCAACAACCATTTTTTGGTGCACAACGAGCTTCGCATCAAGAACAACAAGCAATGAACGACCGCATCGACAATCTCGCCACCGACTTACGCCTCTCTGAGCAACGTACAAGAGACTACTTCGAAAACGGGCTCGACAAACAAAAACAAGAGAGCAATGCAAGAATGGATGAGATTCGTGCCTTGTTGCTCAACCGCTCTTCTTCCTCTTCGTCCTACTCAAGACGGAGCCGCTCGAGTCGATACTCCTCCGACAATTCAAGCACACTGACATCAAACACTCATTGATGAGCCGCACGCCAAGACCGTCAAGCAAACCGCAAGCCTCTACACGGCAATCCTACACAAGAGCAACTCGACGAGCAAGCACACCGGCATCATCAAAACCAAGCTACTCTTGCACAAGCACAAGAAAGGCAATGCCTACGCCAACAAGAGGAAGAGCGAGCGTGCCAACACAACGAGGCATGAAGCTCAAGCACTTTAGGTGCAACGTGCCCTCTGTCGTGGAATTGTCACGGCAGATGTCCTCAAGCTAGGACTTAGTCGTGGAGCCATCGCCGCTAGGAAGCTTGAAGGGGTTAACGGGACAAGGAACACGAGGGTTTATACTGGTTCGGCCCCTTACGGTGAAGGTAAAAGCCTACGTCCAGTTGAGGTGGTATTGATTAGGGTTTCGATGACCAGGGAGCTTAACTGCTATACCTGGCTCTCGATGAGGTCTTTCTGTCCCTATGCCGCTGCCGGGTCATCCCTTTATATAGAGAGGTTGACGCCCAGCGGCTCTCAGAGTCCCGGCCGGCTCATAAAAGTGTCCGGCTCGGACTCTCAACTATTCTTGCCTTATACTACAAGTCTCGCCATACGGCGGTTTATCACTACGGGCCTTAAGCCATCTCCGGGTCTTAAGCCCATCTTTGGCCCACCGTCTTCAAGCTTGGCGCCGGGCTTCAAGTGATGACCCTTACGAGTAACCCGGCCTCTTCTGGTGGGTTACTCTAAGGTTTATATCCTCAACATTAGACCCCAGATTTATTTGAGCCGGCTCATGTCAATCTTCAATTCTTTCGACAGAAAATCTCCGGCTTACAATTGTGTGAAGGCCATAACCCGGCGTGACGTCATCCTCTGGATTCCGGGTAATCCGCCGTGACGTCATCTTCCATTAAGTCCATTTTTTACTCCACCAGATCCGCAACGGATCTTATCTTTACTACCATCCCGAAAATCGAGGCGCCTCTCGGGCGAGATAACCGCGCCGTGGCCTCCTCGTTTCTCGCGCCCACTTATGAGACTGGCCTTATAAATAGCCCGACCCTCGGGTCTTTCCATTCTCCCCCTTCTGTCGTCCTCTTCCTCTCGCTGCTCCCGTGCTGCTCGAGCTCCGCCGCCGCCGCCGCCGCAACAGGGCTCCGTGTCCTCATCAACCTTGGCCGCTGCATCACCCTGAAACGTCCAGAGAAACGCGGCGAACTCTCGCAGCACATCTGCATCTGTAAGTTCCTTACTCCTCGAAGAATAGATCTACGTTTAAGCTCCTGCTGTTCTTCCACGTTCTTCGCCGTCGCCCACGAGTTCTTGGTAGTTTTCATTTTTACTGCCTCTTCTTGATCTTAAGATAGTATAGAACCAACGCGGCGGCTGTTTAGCACCCATTTCAAATGCAAATAGATCTCTTTTCACTGCATAAAGGCTCCGTTCGAGCCCAAGAACTTCCTTTGCATCTGTTTTTAGGTCTAGAAACTTTCCTTTTAGCCGACCGTTTTGATCCAAATTATTTACTGCAACGTGTGAAACCTGTTTTCACCACACTTAGTAAAAAACTGCACCCGTTAAGTCATGGCGGTTTACATTTCCGGTTTAAAGAAACCACGCACCGTAGAACCTTCCGGCTCAAAGGAAGCCACGCGCCGTAAAATTTTCCGGCTCACTTACAACAAGGCTGTAGACGATTTGAATTACTCTCAAGCACACCAGCGGCTTAGATAACCCGATGCACTTAGATATATGTCATTAGGCCCCTTCCATAAGCCGCCACTTTAAACACTGAACTGTAAATTTCCTCCGGCTTACAATTAAACCGGACATTTTCCTTTTATCATAGGCTTCCGACTTTCACCATGCCTCCCAAAGCTCCCATCACATGCAATTGGATGAGGTCCAACGTCACCGATGAGACTTTAACAGATTTCATGAAGTCGGGTTACCTGCCTAAGAAGGACGTCATGTCCTACCGTGCCCCTGACCCGTCAGAAGAGAGACCACAGCCAAAGGACGGGGAGGTGGTAGTTTTTGCGGATCATATGAGCCGGGGCTTCGCACCACCCGGCTCAAAGTTCTTTAGAGACGTGCTGAATTTCTTTGACCTGCGGCCACAAGACATAGGACCCAATTCTGTGTCCAATATATGCAACTTCCAAGTGTTCTGCGAAGTCTACCTTGGAGAGGAGCCCAGCCTGCTGCTCTTCAGAGAGCTCTTCTACCTGAACCGTCAGAACGAGTGCGCCAACGGGCCAAGCTTGGAACTTGGCGGCATCTCCATTCAGCGACGGAGAGATTGCCTTTTCCCTTACGCCGAGCCGCCAAGTCACCCAAAGGACTGGAACCAGACATGGTTCTATTGCCAAGACACGTCGCCGGCTGATGAGAGCCCGCTGCCCGGCTTTCGCCCTTCACGTCTGGAACCAACTCACCCTCTGTCTGACAAGTTAACTCAAGCGGAGCGCCAACCTCTGCTCCCCACCATCAACAAGATCAAGGCTCTCCTGGGCAATGGTCTCAACGGAATTGATCTAGTCCGGGTCTGGATCTCGTGGCGGGTGATCCCCTTGAGCCGCCGCCCCGGCTTAATGTGTGAATACACAGGCCGGAAAGATGACCCCCTGCGACACAGCCGCAACGATCTTCCTGAAGACGTTGCTGAAGACATGACCAAGGCCCTTTTAAATGAGAGCTTGGCAGACTGCGGGAGGACCGGGTTAGCCCCTTCTGCAAGACCAACCCAGCCCCAGCGGTAAGCCGCTGATCTGAACATCTTATCTTCTTCCGTAGACATCCTTCATCTGAATCTTTAAGAAATCATCATTGTATTTTTCAGGCTGATGACAAATTCTGGAAGGTCAAATATGACCATGAGGCGGCCAAGAAGGCCAGGAAGGCTAAGAAAGCCGCCAAGAGAGCCGCTCCCCGCAAGAAGGGAAGTAGGCCTACTGCTTCAGAGCTGCTGCAACTAAGCGACAGCTCCGAGTCAGAGGTAACCCCTGAACCTGTAATCCCTTGTTGTATTTATTGTTTATTTCTGTCCACCTTATCAATACTGTTCATCAACAGGATGATACCGGAGCAAGTAATCCGATGGTTGAAGAGGTAATGATACTTTCCTCCGACTCGGAGCCCTTGCCAAGGCTGAAAGTCCGAAGGGTAACCCGGAAAGTAAGATTTTCTCATCCTTTAGCTTATCAAGATCCTCAATTTCTTTTGAAGCAACAGACTCATGAGAGCCGGGGGCACACCCGGACCAACAAGGACGCTGACCTCTCCTCCGGCTTACCCGACGCATCGAGGAAACGCCGAACCGAGGTTATCTCCAACTTGTACCCTTTTCATCCTTTGGCGGGTGTTATACGTCAACCGCTCAATTCTTCTGATTCAAACTATCAGGAAACCTCACCCTCCTCTGGTGACTCGATGCAATCAAGCCTGCCGGCCTTCAAGACCGTACCCGGGTAATGATGATCATCTCTTGTTGTGCTTATCTTTGCTCATACCTTTGTACTAACCTTTTTGTCCTTTCAGTGCCCAGGCAAAGCTCACCAAGAGGGCGAAGAAGAACAAGCCGGTCGAAGAGCCGGACTTGCCTGAACCGGAGGTAGCAGCTCAAGAACCGCCAGCTGCCTCCGCTCCCGAAGCCACCGCTCCAACCGACAAGGCAACTGCAGAAGCTTCTGCTAACCCGGAGACCTCCAGCTCGGCTCAGCCGGTCAATGACCCGGACGTGGTAATCACCCGGACGGAGTTTGTTGAGCCGGGGAGACCTACTGCACTGGCCAAGTGCTCCGCCAAGGAGGAGTTGCTACAGCACCGCCGGGTTAATCTGGACCTCACCGACTACGCCAATCTGAACATCGGAGAGATCGTCTCCGGCTATGTCAGCCAAGTGCACAAGAGCCGGGATGTAGAGATCGGCATGGTGAACCAGATTCAGCAGAAGTCTGAGGTACTACTCTTCTTTCTTCTTGCTTACTGCATAGTTATCTTGTTATTCTTACCATACTCTAGCCCCCAAGTCTACGACTTATGATAGAATATGTTGTAGACTTAAGTTCCGGCTTACTCGCTTGAACCGGCAATTTGTAAATAGAAACGTTCGATATGCATTAGCCCCCAAGTGCCAAGTGTCTTTGCTTGGAAAGTGCTTGGGACTTTAAAATTGCATAATAACTGTTCATCCTATAACCCGGAAATTATGCAGGCTGCTTGCAAGAAGTTTGAAGCTGACATCTCCGATCTGAAGACCCGCCTGAGGACGCAAGAAACTGAGACCCGGAAGGCCAATGCCAAATTTGTGTCCAGTATTGCTGCGCAAGAAAAGCTGAAGACGGACTTTGATGCTGAACGGAAAGCTTGGGCCGAAGAGAAGGCTACTCTGGTGAACCGGGCCGAACAGGCGGAGAAGGCTCTGACAGAGAAGACCGCCGAACTCTCCGGCTTAAAGCGCCAAGTGTCCCAGATGGTTGCCGCAATCTTCGGTAAGTCATTCCACCGGCTTTCGTCCAGTTTATAATTTTTATGTCTCATAACCCATCATTGCCGGCGGCTTATCTTACTCTGTTACATAGGTCCCAGAAGCGCCAACCTCAACCAAAGTGTGGTGACCAAGTTGAAGGCCGTGTACACCCTGGTGGAGCAACTCTACACCGGGTCACAGCGCGCCTTGGCCGTGGTGGCCCTATCCAATGAGGTGCCGACTCATCTGGCGGAAGTTCTTCGCCGGCTTGCCGTTCTTCCCCAACGTGTCCAAGAGCTGCGGCGGGCCTCTGCAAGAGCCGGAGCTATCGCCGCTCTGAGCCGGGCCAAGGCGTTCCTTCCAGAATTAGACCCGGCGGACATTGCCCTCGGCTATCCCAGTTTGAAGGAAGACGGCACACCCTTCGACCAAAGGGACTTTGCAGCCTGCGTGAAGATCGTGCGCCCGGTGGCCACCCTCATTGGAAACGACACGGATCTGACCAAGTACCAGCCGGGTTACAATGCAGAAAATCAGAGGATCCCCACTCCGCGTTATGAAGCTATCAGCTTAGTCCCGCCAGCTCGTAAGCACACCTTCGCCCCGGAGATTGACCCGGCCGGGTTAATTGACGAGGAAGCTCAATTCGAAGCTCTGAGCGGCATTGACTGGAAGTCGTCAACTTTCCAGGTCTTGGGAACACCCGGAGGAGCGGAGAGGGATGAGCCGGAAACTTCAACCCAGCAAGCATCGTAACTCTGCATGCGGCTTATTAAACAATGCTTCACCCTTTTGGACTCGATGAGTCTTGTAATAGAGTAGGACTAACACTTTAACTTTGCCGTGCCATCGTGCACGCGTTGAATGCTGAATTCCATTGAAGTTGTCTCCTTTATACTTCTCCGGGTCATAATTGATCATTCATTTTCCTTAAGCTCAAATAGTTGCCTTTAACTATCCTGCCTAGAAGGACAAATCACAAGTCTCTAGGCGGCTTACCGCACTGAGAATCATAGTTTTAGACATATAGCCCGGAATATGAATCAAAAAATACTGATCCTCAATTATGTCCTTGATATAGCCGTAATAACACACTTACCGGCCTGCAAGCACACTTCCGGCTTAGATAACCCGGGTAATAAGGTTGGTACCTCAATTCCGGTTTACCAGTTTTAATAACACCGATTGTATTCGACTAGTACTATAAATCAAGTTAAGCCGGCAAAGTGAGACCCGCCGTGCACACTTGAAATAATCCGAAGAACTCACTATAAATCAGAAGAACTCAGGGGCTTCCGGTTCAAATATGACCAGAAACCCGTCCCAAAGGGGTTATGCTAGGATTCGAATGCGATCATATAGCCCCCAGTGGGTGTGGCGATGCCAATCAAGAGGGTACCGACAGCTATGTTCTCTTTGGTTCGAATACGACCCATGTTTGAACAGGAAGCCCCCAAATGACCTTAAGAATTGTTTAACGACGCTGATTCGAATACAATCCACGTCGGTTCCCAAAGGGGTTAAACTATGATTCAAATATGATCAAAGAAAACTCCCCAATGAGCTCGGCACTTTGCCAATCAAATGGGTATCGACAGCTATGTTCTCTTTGGTTCGAATACGACCTATGTTTGAACAGGAAGCCCCCAAGTGACTATATTGTGTATGGCTAGATTCGAATACGATCATAAGCCGGATCCTCCTTCAAGTTATCACATGATCTTGTAATGAAAGCAACACATTTATCTTTGGAGGAGAAAAAAGGACAGAGGTCCTGCTTTATTGCTTATCATAATATATACATGGCTTAGAGAAATATGTACATTATGAGAGCCGGTGGCTCAAGTGTAATAAGGCCGAAGCTGAGCTATGTTCCACGGCCGACGGGTCTCTTCCTCCGACTTACGTGAATCTTTGTGCTCCCGAACGTCAATGAGGTAATATGACCCGTTGTGCAAATTCTTGCTGACCACAAAGGGCCCTTCCCAAGGCGGGGATAGCTTGTGCGCATCTGTTTGATCTTGGATGAGCCGGAGCACCAGATCGCCTTCCTGGAAGACCCGGGATTTAACCCGGCGACTATGATAACGGCGCAGGTCCTGTTGGTAAATCGCTGAGCGAGCTGCTGCCACATCACGCTGTTCGTCCAACAAGTCAAGAGCATCTTGGCGCGCCTGTTCATTATCCACCTCAACATAAGCCGCCACTCGAGGCGAGTCATGACGGATGTCACTGGGGAGGACTGCTTCCGCTCCATAAACCATGAAGAAAGGCGTGAAACCTGTAGACCTGTTAGGAGTAGTGTTGATGCTCCACAACACGGAGGGTAACTCCTCCACCCAACAACCCGGCGTCCGTTGTAAAGGGACCAAAAGCCGGGGTTTGATGCCTTTCAGAATCTCCTGATTAGCCCTCTCAGCTTGACCATTGGACTGAGGGTGAGCCACTGATGAAACATCAAGTCTAATATGCTCTCGTTGACAAAACTCCTCCATGGCGCCTTTGGATAAATTGGTACCATTGTCAGTTATAATGCTGTGTGGAAAGCCAAAGCGAAAGATCACCTTTTTCATAAACTGAACTGCCGTGGCTGCATCACACTTGCTAACTGGCTCCGCTTCAACCCACTTGGTAAATTTGTCAACTGCCACCAAGAGGTGGGTCTTCTTATCCTTGGACCTTTTAAAAGGCCCAACCATATCAAGCCCCCAGACCGCAAAGGGCCAAGTAATTGGGATCATCCTCAGCTCCTGAGCCGGCACATGAGCCCGTCGCGAGAACCTTTGGCAACCATCACATTTACTGACCAAGTCCTCCGCATCAGCATGAGCCGTCAGCCAATAAAAACCATGACGAAAAGCCTTGGCCACAAGAGACTTTGAGCCGGCGTGATGGCCACAATCCCCTTCATGAATCTCACGCAAGATCTCTTGACCTTCCTCAGGGGAGACACAACGCTGGAACGCTCCCGTAACACTGCGGCGATGCAACTCACCATTGATAACAATCATTGACTTAGACCGCCGGGTTATTTGTCTGGCCAAAGTTTCATCCTCAGGCAAATCTCCCCGGGTCATGTAAGCCAGATAGGGCATTGTCCAGTCCGGTATGATGTGGAGAGCCGCCACCAGTCGTGCCTCCGGGTCAGGGACAGCCAAGTCTTCCTCTGTAGGCAACTTAACAGAAGGGTTATGCAGGACGTCCAGGAAAATATTAGGCGGCACCGGTTTTCGCTGAGAGCCCAGCCGGCTTAAAGCATCAGCCGCCTCGTTCTTCCTGCGATCGATGTGCTCTACTTGGTAACCCTGAAAGTGCCCAGCAATGGCATCAACTTCGCGGCGATAAGCCGCCATGAGAGGGTCCTTGGAGTCCCACTTTCCTGATACTTGTTGAGCCACCAAGTCTGAGTCGCCGAAGCACCTTACCCGGCTCAAGCTCATCTCCTTAGCCATCCGAAGACCGTGGAGCAAGGCCTCGTACTCAGCTGCATTGTTGGTACAAGGAAACATCAATTGTAGCACATAATGGAACTTGTCACCCTTAGGGGAAGCCAATACGACTCCAGCCCCCGAGCCCTCCAACTGCCTGGACCCATCAAAGTGAATAGTCCAATATGTGTTATCCGGCTTTTGTTCGGGCACTTGTAGCTCTGTCCAATCATTGATGAAATCCACCAAAGCCTGAGATTTAACAGCAGTGCGTGGCACATACTTCAGACCATGAGGTCCGAGCTCTATAGCCCACTTAGCCACTCTCCCTGTGGCCTCCCTGTTCTGAATGATATCTCCAAGGGGGGCAGAACTGACCACAGTGATGGGGTGACCCTGGAAATAATGCTTAAGCTTCCGGCTTGCCATGAACACACCATAAACAAGTTTCTGCCAATGCGGATACCGCTGCTTGGACTCAATGAGTACTTCGCTGACATAATAAACCGGCCTCTGAACCGGATGCTCCTTACCCTCTTCCTTGCGCTCCACCACCACGGCCACACTGACGGCTCGGGTGTTAGCAGCCACATACAGCAATAAAGGCTCCTTGTCAACCGGAGCAGCAAGGACTGGGGGCTCGGCCAGCTGTCTCTTCAAATCCTCAAAAGCAGTATTAGCTGCATCATTCCAGACAAAGTCATCAGTTTTCTTCATCAACTGATATAATGGCATGGCCTTCTCCCCCAAACGGCTTATAAAACGGCTTAAAGCAGCGATACGACCCGCCAGGCGCTGGACGTCGTTTATACACGCCGGCTTAGCCAGGGAGGTGATGGCCTTGATCTTCTCTGGGTTAGCTTCAATGCCTCTGTTAGAAACCAAGAAACCCAAGAGCTTGCCTGCAGGAACACCAAAAACACATTTGGCCGGGTTAAGCATCATCTTGTAGACCCGGAGATTATCAAAGGTTTCCCTCAGATCATCTATCAAGGTTTCCTCCTTCCTGGATTTAACCACAATATCATCCACATAAGCATGAACATTGCGCCCAATCTGGTTATGAAGACAGTTCTGCACGCAGCGCTGATAAGTCGCCTGTGCACTCTTGAGTCCAAAGGGCATAGACACATAGCAGAAGGCTCCAAAGGGAGTGATGAACGCCGTCTTCTCCTGGTCCTTAACTGCCATTTTAATCTGATGATATCCAGAATAAGCATCCAAGAAACTTAGGCGCTCACAACCCGCCGTAGCATCAATGATTTGATCAATACGGGGAAGGGCGAAAGGATCAGCCGGACACGCCTTGTTCAAGTCCGTGTAGTCCACACACATCCGCCAGGTGTCGTTCTTCTTGAGTACGAGCACCAGGTTAGCTAACAATTCTGGGTGAAAGACTTCGACAAGAAACCCGACCGCCAAGAGCCGGGCCACCTCTTCACCAATAGCTTTCCGCCTCTCTTCATTAAACCGCCGAAGGAATTGCCTGACCGGCTTAAATTTCGGATCAACATTGAGAGTGTGCTCAGCGAGTTCTCTAGGTACACCTGGCATGTCAGACGGCTTCCATGCAAAAATGTCCCTATTCTCACGGATGAACTCGATGAGCGCGCTTTCCTATTTTGGATCCAGATTGGCACTGATGCTAAACTGCTGAGATGAATCTCCTGGAACGAAATCAACAAGTTTAGTCTCATCAGCCGACTTAAATTTCATTGCCGGCTCATGCTCCGTAGTCGGCTTTTTCAGAGAGGTCATATCTGTTGGGTCAACGTTGTCTTTGTAAAACTTCAACTCCTCTGTTGCGCAAACAGATTCTGCATAAGCTGCATCGCCTTCCTCACACTCCAGGGCCACCTTCCGGCTGCCGTGAACCGTAATGGTCCCATTATGACCCGGCATCTTGAGCTGTAAATACACGTAACACGGCCGTGCCATGAACTTGGCGTAAGCCGGCCGCCCAAATATGGCATGGTACGGACTTCTTATCTTGACCACCTCAAAGGTCAATTTTTCCACCCTGTAGTTGTGCTCATCTCCAAAGGCCACTTCCAACTCGATCTTGCCGACTGGATAAGCCGACTTACTAGGTACCACACCATGGAAAATAGTGTTTGACTGGCTGAGGTTCTTATCAATCAACCCCATACGACGAAACGTCTCATAATAGAGGATGTTGATGCTGCTGCCTCCATCCATGAGCACCTTAGTGAACTTATATCCTCCCACCTGAGTGTTGGAAATACGCCCTAGAGGTAATAATAAATGGTTATTATTATATTTCTTTGTTCATGGTAATTGTCTATTATTCATGCTATAATTGTGTTATCCAGAAATCGTAATACATGTGTGAATACATAGACCACAACGTGTCCCTAGTAAGCCTCTAGTTGACTAGCTCGTTGATCAACAGATAGTTATGGTTTCCTGACTATGGACATTGCATGTCGTTGATAACGGGATCACATCATTAGGAGAATGATGTGATGGACAAGACCCAATCCTAAGCATAGAATAAAAGATCGTGTAGTTTCGTTTGCTAGAGCTTTTCCAATGTCAAGTATCTTTTCCTTAGACCATGAGATCGTGCAACTCCCGGATACCGTAGGAATTCTTTGGGTGTGCCAAACGTCACAACATAACTGGGTGACTATAAAGGTGCACTACGGGTATCTCCGAAAGTGTCTGTTGGGTTGGCACGGATCCAGACTGGGATTTGTCACTCCGTGTGACGGAGAGGTATCTCTGGGCCCACTCGGTAATGCATCATCATAATGAGCTCAATGTGACTAAGGCGTTAGTCACAGGATCATGCATTGCGGTACGAGTAAAGAGACTTTCCGGTAACGAGATTGAACAAGGTATTGGGATACCGACGATCGAATCTCGGGCAAGTAACATACCGATGGACAAAGGGAATTGTATACGGGATTGATTGAATCCTCAACATCGTGGTTCATCCGATGAGATCATCGTGGAACATGTGGGAGCCAACATGGGTATCCAGATCCCGCTGTTGGTTATTGACCGGAGAGGCGTCTCGGTCATGTCTGCATGTCTCCCGAACCCGTAGGGTCTACACACTTAAGGTTCGGTGACGCTAGGGTTGTAGAGATATGAGTATGCGGAAACCCGAAAGTTGTTCGGAGTCCCGGATGAGATCCTGGACATCACGAGGAGTTCCGGAATGGTCCGGAGGTGAAGAATTATATATAGGAAGTCAAGTTTCGGCCACCGGGAAAGTTTCGGGGGTTATCGGTATTGTACCGGGACCACCGGAAGGGTCCCGGGGGTCCACCGGGTGGGGCCACCTATCCCGGAGGGCCCCATGGGCTGAAGTGGGAAGGGAACAAGCCCCTAGTGGGCTGGGGCGCCTCCCATGGGCCTTCCCCCTACGCCTAGGGTTGGAAACCCTAGGGTGGGGGGGCGCCCCACTTGCCTTGGGGGGGCAAGTCTCCCCCCTTGGCCGCCGCCCCCTCCCTTGATGGGATCTTGGCCGGCGCCCCCCTCCCAGGGGGCCTATATAAAGGGGGGAGGGAGGGCAGTAGTATAACAGCCTTGGGCGCCTCCCTCCTCCCCTGCTACACCTCTCCCTCTCACAGAAGCTCGGTGAAGCCCTGCCGAGACCCGCTACATCCACCACCACGCCGTCGTGCTGCTGGATCTCCATCAACCTCCCCTTCCCCTTGCTAGATCAAGAAGGAGGAGGCGTCGCTGCACCGTACGTGTGTTGAACGCGGAGGTGCCGTCTGTTCGGCACTCGGTCATCGGTGATTTGAATCACGACGAGTACAACTCCGTCATCCACGTTCATTGGAACGCTTCCGCTCGCGATCTACAAGGGTATGTAGATGCACTCCTTTCCCCTCGTTGCTAGTATAATCCATAGATGGATCTTGGTGAGCGTAGGAAAATTTTAAAATTATGCTACGATTCCCAACAGTGACATCAGAGCTAGGTTTATGCGTAGTTACTATGCACGAGTAGAACACAAAGCAGTTATGGGCGTTAATGTTGCCAATTCTTCTTGCCGCTACTAGTCGTATCTTGTTTCGGCGGTATTGTAGGATGAAGCGGCCCGGACCAACCTTACACGTACGCTTATGTGAGACAGGTTCCACCGACTGACATGCACTAGTTGCATAAGGTGGCTAGCGGGTGTCTGTCTCTCCTACTTTAGTCGGAACGGATTCGATGAAAAGGGTCCTTATGAAGGGTAAATAGAAATTGGCAAATCACGTTGTGGTTTTACGTAGGTAAGAAACGTTCTTGCTAGAAACCTATACAAGCCACGTAAAAACTTGCAACAACAATTAGAGGACGTCTAACTTGTTTTTGCAGCATGTGCTATGTGATGTGATATGGCCAGAAGATGTGATGAATGATATATGTGATGTATGAGATTGATCATATTCTTGTAATAGGAATCACGACTTGCATGTCGATGAGTATGACAACCGGCAGGAGCCATAGGAGTTGTCTTTATTATTTTGTATGACCTGCGTGTCATTGAATAACGCCATGTAAATTACTTTACTTTGTTGCTAAACGCGTTAGCCATAGAAGTAGAAGTAATCGTTGGCGTGACGACTTCATGAAGACACAATGATGGAGATCATGATGATGGAGATCATGGTGTCATGTCGGTGACGAAGATGATCATGGTGCCCCGAAGATGGAGATCAAAGGAGCATAATGATATTGGCCATATCATGTCACTATTTGATTGCATGTGATGTTTATCATGTTTTGCATCTTATTTGCTTAGAACGACGATAGTAAGTAAGATGATCCCTTATGATAATTTCAAGAAAAGTGTTCCCCCTAACTGTGCACCGTTGCGAAGGTTCGTTGTTTCGAAGCACCACGTGATGACCGGGTGTGATAGATTCTAACGTTCGAATACAACGGGTGTTGACGAGCCTAGCATGTACAGACATGGCCTCGGAACACACGCAATACACTTAGGTTGACTTGACGAGCCTAGCATGTACAGACATGGCCTCGGAACACGGAGGACCGAAAGGTCGAGCATGAGTCGTATAGAAGATACGATCAACATGGAGATGTTCACCGATCTTGACTAGTCCGTCTCACGTGATGATCGGACACGGCCTAGTTAACTCGGATCATGTTTCACTTAGATGACTAGAGGGATGTCTATCTGAGTGGGAGTTTATTGAGTATTTGATTAGATGAACTTAATTATCATGAACTTAGTCTAAAATCTTTACACTATGTCTTGTAGATCAAATGGCCCACGTTGTCCTCAATTTCAACGCGTTCCTAGAGAAAACCAAGCTGAAAGATGATGGCAGCAACTATACGGACTGGGTCCGGAACCTGAGGATCATCCTCATAGCAGCCAAGAAAGATTATGTCTTAGAAGCACCGCTAGGTGAAGCACCTATCCCTAAGAACCAAGACGTTATGAACGCTTGGCAATCACGTGCTGATGATTACTCCCTCGTTCAGTGCGGCATGCTTTACAGCTTAGAACCGGGTCTCCAAAAGCGTTTTGAGAAACATGGAGCATATGAGATGTTCGAGGAGCTGAAAATGGTTTTCCAAGCTCATGCCCAGGTCGAGAGATATGAAGTCTCCGACAAGTTCTTCAGCTGTAAAATGGAGGAGAATAGTTCTGTTAGTGAGCACATACTCAGAATGTCTGGGTTGCACAACCGCTTGTCTCAACTGGGAGTTAATCTCCCGGATGACGCGGTCATTGACAGAATCCTTCAGTCGCTTCCACCAAGCTACAAGAGCTTTGTGATGAACTTCAATATGCAGGGGATGGAAAATACCATTCCCGAGGTATATTCAATGCTGAAATCAGCGGAGGTGGAGATCAGAAAAGAACATCAAGTGTTGATGGTGAATAAAACAACTAAGTTCAAGAAGGGCAAGGGTAAGAAGAACTTCAAGAAGGACGGCAAGGGAGTTGCCGCGCCCGGTAAGCCAGTTACTGGGAAGAAGTCAAAGAATGGACCCAAGCTTGAGACTGAGTGCTTTTATTGCAAGGGAAGTGGTCACTGGAAGCGGAACTGCCCCAAATACTTAGCAGACAAGAAGGCCGGCAACGCCAAAGGTATATGTGATATACATGTAATTGATGTGTACCTTACCAGTACTCGTAGTAGCTCCTGGGTATTTGATACCGGTGCGGTTGCTCATATTTGTTACTCAAAACAGGAACTACGGAATAAACGGAGACTGGCGAAGGACGAGGTGACGATGCGCGTCGGGAATGGTTCCAAGGTCGATGTGATCGCCGTCGGCACGCTACCTCTGCATCTACCTACGGGATTAGTTTTAAACCTCAATAATTGTTATTTAGTGCCAGCTTTCAGCATGAACATTGTATCTGGATCTCGTTTAATTCGAGATGGCTACTCATTTAAATCCGAGAATAATGGTTGTTCTATTTATATGAGAGATATGTTTTATGGTCATGCCCCGCTGGTTAATGGTTTATTATTGATGAATCTCGAACGTGATGTTACACATATTCATAGTGTGAATACCAAAAGATGTAAAGTTGATAACGATAGTCCCACATACTTGTGGCACTGCCACCTTGGTCACATTGGTGTCAAGCGCATGAAGAAGCTCCATGCAGATGGACTTTTGGAGTCTCTTGATTACGAATCATTTGACACGTGCGAACCATGCCTCATGGGTAAGATGACCAAGACTCCGTTCTCCGGAACAATGGAGCGAGCAACCAACTTATTGGAAATCATACATATTGATGTGTGCGGTCCAATGAGTGTTGAGGCTCGCGGAGGATATCGTTATGTTCTCACTCTCACTGATGATTTAAGTAGATATGGGTATGTCTACCTAATGAAACACAAGTCTGAAACCTTTGAAAAGTTCAAGGAATTTCAGAGTGAGGTTGAGAATCAACGTGACAGGAAAATAAAATTCTTACGATCAGATCGTGGTGGAGAATATTTAAGTCACGAATTTGGTACACACTTAAGGAAATGTGGAATAGTTTCACAACTCACGCCGCCTGGAACACCTCAGCGAAACGGTGTGTCCGAACGTCGTAATCGCACTCTATTGGATATGGTGCGATCTATGATGTCTCTTACCGATTTACCGCTCTCATTTTGGGGCTATGCTTTAGAGACTGCCGCATTCACTTTAAGTAGGGCTCCGTCGAAATCCGTTGAGACGACACCGTATGAATTATGGTTTGGGAAGAAACCTAAGCTGTCATTTCTAAAAGTTTGGGGCTGCGATGCTTATGTCAAGAAACTTCAACCTGAAAAGCTTGAACCCAAGTCGGAGAAATGCGTCTTCATAGGATACCCTAAGGAAACTATTGGGTATACCTTCTACCTCAGATCCAAAGGCAAGATCTTCGTTGCCAAGAACGGGTCCTTTCTGGAGAAGGAGTTTCTCTCGAAAGAATTGAGTGGGAGGAAAGTGGAACTTGATGAGGTGATAGTCATCCCTTCCGTACCGGAAAGTAGCGCAGCACGGGAAAATGTTCCTGTGGTGCCTACACCGACTGGGGAGGAAGTTAATGATGATGATCATGAAGCTTCGGATCAAGTTACTACTGAACTTCGTAGGTCCACAAGGACATGTTCCGCACCAGAGTGGTACGGCAACCCTGTCCTGGAAATCATGTTGTTAGACAACGGTGAACCTTCGAACTATGAAGAAGCGATGGCGGGCCCAGATTCCGACAAATGGCTAGAAGCCATGAAATCCGAGATAGGATCCATGTATGAAAACAAAGTATGGACTTTGACTGACTTGCCCGATGATCGGCGAGCCATAGAAAACAAATGGATCTTTAAGAAGAAGACGGACGCGGATGGTAATGTGACCATCTACAAAGCTCGACTTGTCGCTAAGGGTTATCGACAAGTTCAAGGGGTTGACTACGATGAGACTTTCTCACCCGTAGCGAAGCTGAAGTCCGTCCGAATCATGTTAGCAATTGCCGCATACTATGATTATGAGATATGGCAGATGGACGTCAAAACGGCATTCCTTAACGGCTTCCTTAAGGAAGAGTTGTATATGATGTAGCCGAAAGGTTTTGTCGATCCTAAGAATGCTAACAAAGTATGCAAGCTCCAGCGCTCAATCTATGGGCTGGTGCAAGCATCTCGGAGTTGGAACATTCACTTTGATGAGATGATCAAAGCGTTTGGGTTTACACAGACTTATGGAGAAGCCTGTGTTTACAAGAAAGTGAGTGGGAGCTCTGTAGCATTTCTCATATTATATGTGGATGACATACTATTGATGGGAAATGATATAGAATTCTTGGAAAGTATAAAGGCCTATTTGAATAAGTGTTTTTCAATGAAGGACCTTGGAGAAGCTGCTTATATATTAGGCATCAAGATCTATAGAGATAGATCAAGACGCCTCATTGGTCTTTCACAGAGTACATACCTTGACAAGATATTGAAGAAGTTCAATATGGATCAGTCCAAGAAGGGGTTCTTGCCTGTATTGCAAGGTGTGCAATTGAGCACGGCTCAATGCCCGACCATGGCAGAAGATATAGAAAAGATGAGTGTCATCCCCTATGCCTTGGCCATAGGGTCTATTATGTATGCCATGCTGCGTACCAGACCTGAGGTAAACCTTGCCGTAAGTTTGGTAGGAAGGTACGAAAGTAATCCCGGCATGGAACACTGGACAGCGGTCAAGAATATCCTTAAGTACCTGAAGAGGACTAAGGATATGTTTCTCGTTTATGGAGGTGACGAAGAGCTCGTCGTAAAGGGTTACGTCGATGCTAGCTTCGACATAGATCTTGATGACTCGAAGTCACAAACCGGATACGTGTATATTTTGAATGGAGGAGCAGTAAGCTGGTGCAGTTGCAAGCAAAGCGTCGTGGCGGGATCTACATGTGAAGCGGAGTACATGGCAGCCTCGGAGGCAGCACAGGAAGCAGTCTGGATGAAGGAGTTCATAACCGACCTAGGGGTGATTCCCAATGCGTCGGGCCCGATGACTCTCTTTTGTGACAACACTGGAGCTATTGCCCTTGCGAAGGAGCCCAGGTTTCACAGGAAGACCCGGCATATCAAGCGTCGCTTCAACTCCATTCGTGAAAGTGTTCAAAATGGAGACATAGATATTTGTAAAGTACATACGGACCTGAATGTAGCAGATCCGTTGACTAAATCTCTCCCTAGGGCAAAACATGATCAACACCAGGACGCAATGGGTGTTCGATTCATCACAATGTAACTAGATTATTGACTCTAGTGCAAGTGGGAGACTGTTGGAAATATGCCCTAGAGGCAATAATAAATGGTTATTATTATATTTCTTTGTTCATGGTAATTGTCTATTATTCATGCTATAATTGTGTTATCCGGAAATCGTAATACATGTGTGAATACATAGGCCACAACGTGTCCCTAGTAAGCCTCTAGTTGACTAGCTCGTTGATCAACAGATAGTTATGGTTTCCTGACTATGGACATTGGATGTCGTTGATAACGGGATCACATCATTAGGAGAATGATGTGATGGACAAGACCCAATCCTAAGCATAGCATAAAAGATCATGTAGTTTCGTTTGCTAGAGCTTTTCCAATGTCAAGTATCTTTTCCTTAGACCATGAGATCGTGCAACTCCCGGATACCGTAGGAGTGCTTTGGGTGTGCCAAACGTCACAACGTAACTGGGTGACTATAAAGGTGCACTACGGGTATCTCCGAAAGTGTCTGTTGGGTTGGCACGGATCGAGACTGGGATTTGTCACTCCGTGTGACGGAGAGGTATCTCTGGGCCCACTCGGTAATGCATCATCATAATGAGCTCAATGTGACTAAGGCATTAGTCACGGGATCATGCATTGCGGTACGAGTAAAGAGACTTGCCGGTAATGAGATTGAACAAGGTATTGGGATACCGACGATCGAATCTCGAGCAAGTAACATACCGATTGACAAAGGGAATTGTATACGGGATTGATTGAATCCTTGACATCATGGTTCATCCGATGAGATCATCGTGGAACATGTGGGATCCAACATGGGTATCCAGATCCCGCTGTTGGTTATTGACCGGAGAGGCGTCTCGGTCATGTCTGCATGTCTCCCGAACCCGTAGGGTCTACACACTTAAGGTTCGGTGACGCTAGGGTTGTAGAGATATGAGTATGCGGAAACCCGAAAGTTGTTCGGAGTCCCGGATGAGATCCCGGACGTCACGAGGATTTCCGGAATGGTCCGGACGTTAAGAATTATATATAGGAAGTCAAGTTTCGGCCACCGGGAAAGTTTCGGGGGTTATCGGTATTGTACCGGGACCACCGAAAGGGTCCCGGGGGTCCACCGGGTGGGGCCACCTATCCTAGAGGGCCCCATGGGCTGAAGTGGGAAGGCAACCAGCCCCTAGTGGGCTGGGGCGCCTCCCATGGGCCTTCCCCCTGCGCCTAGGGTTGGAAACCCTAGGGTGGGGGGCGCCCCACTTGCCTTGGGGGGCATGTCTCCCCCCTTGGCCACCGCCCCCTCCCTTGATGGGATCATGGCCGGCGCCCCCCCCCCTCCCAGGGGGCCTATATAAAGGGGGGAGGGAGGGCAGTAGTATAACAGCCTTGGGCGCCTCCCTCCTCCCCTGCTACACCTCTCCCTCTCACAGAAGCTCGGCGAAGCCCTGCCGAGACCCGCTACATCCACCACCACGCCGTCGTGCTGCTGGATCTCCATCAACCTCTCCTTCCCCTTGCTGGATCAAGAAGGAGGAGACGTCGCTGCACCGTACGTGTGTTGAACGCGGAGGTGCCGTCCGTTCGGCACTCGGTCATCGGTGATTTGAATCACGGCGAGTACGACTCCGTCATCCACGTTCATTGGAACGCTTCCGCTCGCGATCTACAAGGGTATGTAGATGCACTCCTTTCCCCTCGTTGCTAGTATACTCCATAGATGGATCTTGGTGAGCGTAGGAAAATTTTAAAATTATGCTACGATTCCCAACACTGAGGAGCCACCACCAAGGCCAAGTGACCCGGATTATCCACCCAGGGAGGGTGATCCTCCCTACTCCACACTATAGGCTCCTCAGACCACCGCAAGTAGCGTGGAACCGCCGGCTCAACAGCATTCACAGCCCTCTTATGAAGCTTCTGATCTCACTTACATAGAGTGGTGGTAAACACATGATACTGTCCACCGCTAAGTTGCTTTGGATTGGTCTGATAACCCCCCTGCTGCTGTTGATGACCCTGGCCAGACTGCTGATTAAAGCCCCCTTGACCGTTCTGAGGATTAGAATTTGAGCCGCCGCCCGGGCCATGAAAGCCGCCGGCGCCTGAGCCACCGCCCGGGCCATTGTTGCCGTTAAAGGCGTTGGAATTCTTAAAGTCCTTCATGATTGCACAATCCTTCCATAGATGAGTAGCTGGCTTCTCTCTAGAGCCATGCCTTGGACAAGGCTCATTCAACAGCTGCTCCAGCGTCGGGCCTGACCCGCCGGCTCGGGGAGGGGGCCTCCCCTTGCGTCGCTGGTTAGTACCCTGTGAGCTGGCGTTGGCTACGAACTCTAGGCTGCCGTCTGCCTTGTGCTTGCCACCTCCTTGGTTCCCCGGGTTATGCTGAGGACCCTTGCCATTGTCGTTCTTCTTTCCCTTCCCTGTCCTTTCATCATCTGAAGCGGGGTCCTTGGTACTATCAGAATCGGCGTACTTGACGAGAGCCGCCATCAGTGTACCCATATCATTGCAGTCATGCTTAAGCCGCCCGAGTTTCATCTTCAGGGGCACGAAGCGACAATTCTGTTCCAACATTAAGACTGCAGAGCCGGCATCCATCTTATCAGATGAATGTATTATCTCCTTAACCCGGCGAACCCAATGCGTCGTAGACTCACCCTCCTGCTGCTTACAGTTAGTCAAATCCACAATTGACATAGGCTGCCTACAGGTATCCTTGAAATTTTGGATGAACCGGGCTTTCAGCTCAGCCCAGGACCCGATGGAATTCGGTGGTAGCCCTTTCAACCAAGTGCGGGCAGTCCCATCTAACATCATGGTGAAGTACTTGGCCATGGCCGCTTCACTGACTTCCAGCAGCTCCATGGCCATCTCGTAACTCTCGATCCAGGCTGCGGGTTGTAAGTCAGCCGTGTAATTAGGCACCTTCCTAGGGCCTTTGAAATCCTTGGGTAGACGCTCATTGCGGAGAGCTGGCACTAAACAAGGGACACCTCCAGTCCTGGTAGGGATACCCACGTCGACGGAAGTCGTCGGATAAGCCGGGGGGTCTGGTAAGCCGTCAACTGAGGCACCTGCTCCACCTCTTGCCGCGCTCTGTCTTGGTCTGCTGCGTGAAAGGCTCCGTTATGAGCCGGGCCATGGCCAGGGGGCGGGTCATGGCGTCGGACATTACTTGAGCCGGTCGCTGAGACCATGTGTCTGCTATAACTCGGGCTCCGGCGTGGACGAGGGGTCGATTGGATCCTGTCCCAGCTGTAAGAGTACGCCTCTTGCTGCGCCAGTGCTCTCTGAAGGAGTTCCCTGACCCGGCGGGTTTCAATAGCCGTCGGAGAGTCACCGTCAATTGGGAGGGCCGCCAGCCGTGCTGCTGCGGCAACCATGTTCTCCAGCGGGTTAGCATAATGACCCGGTGGTATTGGCACATACTGAGGCGGGGCAGGGTTCACCCGGGGAGGCCCCATCACTTGTGGCTGAACAGGGGTCCCAGACCCGGGCACTATGATCCCTGGCGGGTTACTAGACCCTGCACCTGACGTGTTGAAGAGGTTTCGAGGATCGTAAACCGGAGGGAGTCGAGATTGGGCTTTTTGATGCCTCCTTCTCATGACCTCATTGGACGCGTTTTGATCCATCGTGAGCCGGAAGGACTGCGCCTGAATCAACTGGGTTTGGGCGTCAAGTGCCGCCCTCTCCGCAGCCATCCTGATCCCTTCCGCTGCCAGATCCTCTTTGGCTTTCACTAGATCTAACTTTAACTGCGCCACCTTCGCGTCACGCTGAGCTTGATCCGCCGGGTCAACCTGGCGGTCAACAGGGCCGTCATCTTGTCCGTGAGATCCATCAGCACCTGAGCCAGCGAGGGCACCGGGTTTCCTGCCCCAGCAGCAGGGTTCTGAACAGGCTGCGCACCGGCCATGAAGATTTCGACCCGGCTCGGCGGCTCAAACGGGTCCGGAATACTGTCACCATCGGAACAACCCATGAGCCTACCATCTTGAAGTTGATACAACGAGTTTGACTCATCTGTGGACGACTCGCCGTCAGAGTCGGCGGCCGTCTCATCACCAGATCAAGATCTGTCAGAGTGCCCTCCATGGACACATCCCACAAAAGCATGCCTCAAGGCAGGTAGGGCCCGGGCGGGTCGTGCGCGCTGAGCCGTCTCGATGAGATCGGCGCAGAGATCCGGCTCAGGGCCCGGCTCACCAATCTTGCCAATGAAAACATGAATTCCGCCGAAGGGGACCCGATATCCGTACTCGATTGAGTCGGCGTCGGGGCCCCAGCTTGCATCGTCGATGTAGAGCTTGCCGCGACGACTCTTGGTCATCCGGCCCACAGCGTATCCCTTGAGCCCTTCGAAGCTGCCCTTCAAGAACTCAAATCCACCATGCGCTAGCCCCACGGTGGGCGCCAACTGTCGTGGAAACGTCACGGCAGATGTCCTCAAGCTAGGACTTAGTCGTGGAGCCATCACCGCTAGGAAGCTTGAAGGGGTTAACGGGACAAGGAACACGAGGGTTTATACTGGTTCGGCCCCTTACGGTGAAGGTAAAAGCCTACGTCCAGTTGAGGTGGTATTGATTAGGGTTTCGATGACCAGGGAGCTTAACTGCTATACCTGGCTCTCGATGAGGTCTTTCTATCCCTAAGCCACTGCCGGGTCGTCCCTTTATATAGAGAGGTTGACGCCTAGCGGCTATCAGAGTCCCGGCCGGCTCATAAAAGTGTCCGGCTCGGACTCTCAACTATTCTTGCCTTATACTACAAGTCTCGCCATACGGCGGTTTATCACTACGGGCCTTAAGCCATCTCCGGGTCTTAAGCCCATCTTTGGCCCACCGTCTTCAAGCTTGGCGTCGGGCTTCAAGTGATGACCCTTACGAGTAACCCGGCCTCTTCTGGCGGGTGACTCTAAGGTTTATATCCTCAACACCCTCCATGACACAAGTCGCACCATCGCCGACCGCAACCGGCATACTCGTTAGCAAGAAGAAGCACCCCGCGAAAAAGTTCAACAGAGGAACTATCAAGCTCTAGTGCATCGACAAGTTCCACAAGCTCCTCGACAAGAACTCCAAGTTTGCCAAGAGCAACATGAGGTTGACAACCCTCCACACCAAGAGCAAAATGAGGTTGACAATCCAAGCTTCTACCTCGAGTCGACGGACCCTTCAAGGTGCTAGCACGCTGCAACAACAACGCTTACAAGATCGACCTCACGCGCGACAAGTACAATGTGAGCGACGTCTTCAACGTCAAGGATCTCTCGCCATACCATGGTGATGAAGATCTCGATCCGAGGTTGGATCTTTCCCAATGGGGGGGAGATGATGCGGAGCATCCCAAGGTCATCCCCATGGAACTACCTACATCTCCCACGACACCACTTGGACCAATGACAAGAGCTCGAGCAAAGGCCATCGAAGACAAGGTGAACTCGCTACTCTCCAAACTACCACTTTCTACATATGAGACATGGCTACTACCTCAAGGGGAGACATGCCTACACCAAGTAGAGAGGAAGCTAATGATGATGATCATAAAACTTCAGATCAAGTTACTACTGAACTTCGTAGGTCAACCAGAGCATGATCCACACCAGAGTGGTACGGTAATCCTGTTCTGGAAATCATGTTACTAGACCAAGGCGAACCTACGAACTATGAAGAAGCTATGATGAGCCCAGATTCCAACAGATTGCTTGATGATGCAGAGCATCCAAGGTCATCCCCATGGACCTACCTACATCTCCCATGACACCACTTGGATCAATGACAAGAGCTCGAGCAAAGGCCATCGAAGACAAGGTGACATTACACAAAAAAGACACATCCGCGACATTTTGGGCCGAATGATTTTTTTTTTCTGTCATACATATGACACTTCTATGACGATAATTGTGACAAAACCCGGTATCATCATAGATGTGGTGGGCTCCTACTTCTATGACAAAAAATCATGACAGAAAATGGGCTTTTCGTCCTGGGCGGGCCGAAGACACAGCTGCATGACATTCTTTGGGTCGTCCATGACGGAAAAAACCGTGGTAGAAGCGAGGGGAAGGGAAATTTCGGGGAGTTCCCGGTTACGGTGGGAGGTCGGGGGCCGAGCGATGCGCGTTTCTCTCATACACGTACACGTGTGTGTGTGAGGCATCGGCTCTAACTGAACCCGAGCGAGGCGTTTGGCTCTAACTGAACCCAAGCGATTGCACTGCAGGCTACGCGTTACTGAACCCGAGCAATCGATCGATGGCTGTTAACTGAACCCGATCGAGCGATTCCTTCGCTACT